>NW_006921935.1:2295450-2311821 GCF_000298275.1 Orycteropus afer afer
AATGGCTACCATAATGGGCTTAAACAAAACAAAAATTGTGAGGATGGCAGTGTTTCATTCAGTTGTACCTAGGGTTGCTATGAGTTGGAGCTAATTCAATGGCATCTAAAGAGAGCAGAAACAGTAACATATGGCTAAAATTTGTATTAAAAATTTATAGGTACCAGCAGTGCTATACAGATTACTTGAACTAAACGTTTTGGCATCAAAATCAATTGCTTCTTTTTAGCCTCTATTTTAAGAAGTTGCTAATTCGTCTTTAAAAAGATAGGTGTTCATATTGTGATACTTTCCCCCATGTACACTTGCCTCATTAATCATGAGAATCATTAGAACCGTAGTTTGATTCTCTCGGAAGGTAGGGTTGAGAGACAGATGCCAACCATATGTGGAAGTAGAATCTTTGATGTGGTGAAAAAACATGAAGTTTTTCACTGTAGATTAGTAAATTAGCACAATTAAGCCTGTGCTTATTTTCCTTATTGGGTAATCTGCCCCTGTGCTGCACAGTTATTGAAAAAAAAAAGATGATTGAAGGAGCAGGATGGGGAGCAAGTCAAAGAAGAATGAAAGTGGATTTGGAGGACTGCTTAGTGGTAATATTAAGGTTATATAATAAATTATTTCATGTTTACTTTAAGAAAGTACAGGAAAAACCATGTTATGCTACATCCCACCTGTTGCCATCAAGTCCATTTTAACTTATAGCATCCCTACAGGACAGAGAACTGCCCCATAGGTTTCCAAGACTAAATCTGCATAAAAGCAGACTCCCACATCTTTCTCTTGTGGAGCAAATGGTGGATTCCAATGGCCCACCTTCCAGTTAGCAGTTGAATGCTTAATCACTGCACCACCTGGGCTCTTTCATCTATATTAGATAAATCTTGATACAAGCCTAAGTAACAAGAAGTTGGAAGAGGATTCTGTATTGATAAAAATAAATTTCAAATGAGTGTCCCTGAATGTAAGAAGATGGTTTAGAATTGCTCTCCTTTCTTTGGACAGTAACTTTATGAGATCCAGGAATGAGAATATTTGGAAATGCTTTTTGTGTATGTGTGTTTATAATTATATAGCTTGGCTCTAACAGCTCCATATATGCGTTGAATAAAACAGAACAGTGGAGCTTCTGGCTGCTGCTGGAGGGATGTGGACTCTAGGAGAATGGAACCAACAAGACTGCCAGGGCATCTTTGAGGCAGGCCAATGCGAATTTGAAAGATAAACTCTGTTTTGGGGCATGTGGGCATGGGAATGGTCTGTAACAGCCAATCAATTTAATCCCACTTTGGAGAACATTATCCACCTGCATCCTACTGTCGTCTGGATGAATGAGTAAGGATTTGGGAAACTGATTGTCTTCCCTGAGGGACTTCTACTAAGTTACAGAGATAATGCAACCAGAAATAAAAGGAGCCTCAGGTATTTTTCAAAATAATGTTTCCATAGAAAATTGGGAAAAATATGAAATAATTTTCTTAATCACATTTATAATAATTGGTACAATATATTTAGCCTCATATTCTTTCAAACATAAATACATATATGACATTACTTAAAACCATTTTTATGAGAAGACTTAAATAATTTTAAAATATTAAAACACATCTTGCATTTAGTTTAACAGTCATCAGCCTTCTGCTGTGACATTGGACCGTTATGCCATGGTCTAAAAGGCTACAATTCCAACAATTTTAGTTCTTGTCAGATCAGCATTACAAATAGCTTCAAGAGATGAACATTGATAATCATATATTTATATCCTCAAATCCCTTTAAGCATTCTTGCCAACAGTATTAATCCTGTTCACCAGTTCTACAGAAATGGGTATATGCCTGTTTTCCACTATGACCTAAGCTTACCCAAAAATATTACATGTAATATAATTTCATGTTTTCTCTCTTTTTGTACTTGACATTCTTTATGTACTGTGTACTTTGCAAAGTTAGACTACATTAGATATATTGTAAAAATATGAAGCAAGTTTTATTTTCTGATCAGTAGATTGCAGTTTTTTTTACCAGCATAATTTACTTATGTAATATATAGAGACGTTCCTGAAATTTAAGATATATGAAAATTGTATAAATTGTATGGAATTATATTTTATAAATTAGCAAAGCCTATGCACTGAAAAGGCAGCTCTGGTGGCGTAGTACCTAAGGCATTTGACTGCTAACCAGAAGGCTGGTGACTCAAACCTCCCAGCCACTCCTCAGAAGGAAGGTTAAGCAATCTACTTCCATAGTGATACTGCCTTGGAGACCCAATGAGGGGTTGTTATGAGTCTGATCCGACTCCATGGCAATAGGTGGGTATGCACTGAAAAAAAGAGCCCTGAGGGCACAGGGATTTAGAGCTGAGGTGCTAACTGAAAGGACACCAGTTCAAACCCACATGCCATTCTGTAGGAGAAAGATATTGCAGTCTGCTTCTGTAAAGCTTTACAGTTTTGGAAGCTAATGGGGCAGTTCTGTCTTGTCATAAAGGATTGCTGTGGGTTAGGATTGACTCATTGACAGTGGAGTATGAACTCAAACTTCCAGGTATGGCCCTAAGTCTGAGTAAAACAGATGTAGCAGATACAACAAAATAAATTCCACATTAAAAAAAAAAAAACAAAAAAAACGAAAAACAGTTGTTATAAAGCAGAATCTGACCCATGGTAACTCCACGTGTTTCAGAGTAGAACTGCTCAATAGAGGTGTTTTTTTTTTTTTTTCTTTAATGTATAAATTATTTTTTGTTGCTGTTGAAAATATGCACAGCAGAACATACACCAATTCAACAAATTCTCCACATCCAATTCTGTGACATCAATTACATTCTTAAAGTTGTACAACCATTTTCATCCTCTTTTTTCAAATTATTCCTCTCCCTTTAATATAAAGTCCTAGGTTTCCAATATAATCTTTTGAGTTGCTGATATCAATTTGATTCCATATAGATAGTTATTAAAAGAGCATAATGGTTAAATCAGACAGTCATAATAGCTCTGATTCTCAGAAGCAGATCACCAGGCATTTCTTTTGAGGCTTTTCTCAATGGATTAGAATGACCAAACTTTTGGTTAGTAGCTAAGCACTTAACCTTTTGCTCTGTCCAGGGACCCTTTAAATCTCACATAAGTGACAGATTTAAACTTTAAAATAAAATTATTTAATTAGCGGAGGGAGATATAGAGCTATTTCTGTAAATTTCATTATTATGACTTCATAGCAAATTGGGTAAATGAATTCTCCCCATAGGATTTCCAAGGCTGTCAGTCTTCACAGAAACAGACTGCCTCATAGTTCCCCTGTGGAGTGCCTGGTACGTTCTAACTGCTGACTTTGTGGTTAGCAGCCAAATGCTTTAACTGTTGTGCCACCAGAGCTCCCAAAAAGCCCATATAAAAGAAAAGAAAAAAAAAAAAAACTCTATAAATCTAAAAAATGGTAAACTGAATTTAAATGCAGATAGAAAAACAACTATTGCAATACACAATAAAAATAAAATGTATGTTTCTGCAATACATGAAAAATTTTTGAAAATCAGTTAAAAAAATTAGTATCTCACTAATAAAATACATAAATGATATGAAGAGGCTATTTCTAAAGAAAAATATGTAAAAATTATTTCAATTTTAATTATGCAGAGAAAAGTAAAATACACACTAAAGAGAGATATTTCTTCTTTCTATTGAAGTGTCAGATATTTAAAAATATGATAATATACAATGAAGGTCCATGTTTATAAGACAATAAAAATGTGAATGCCAACATAAGAAAAAAAAGTTTTCACATTCTTATATGCACAATTTTAAGAACATATTGTATAAAAGTAAAATATTTAAAAGACTTAGTTCAAAAGATTTTCTTGATGGTACTTAAATGATTGCAAATATCTTGAATTAAATTGGGGTGATTTGACTAATCAACTGATACTATTTTAAAATAATGGAAAAAATTTAGATGATGTCATGGATTAATAGTTTTTACATAGAGTATTTTCAATTATTTTACTTGTTTTACGATTAAACACAATAGAAGAAATTATGATAAACTTTTCATCTATAAATAGAAGACACACACTGAGTATTACCAGTGCTTTTTTTTAATGAGTCATAGAGTTACATTTACTTTGTGTTTTCAACTCTGTATTTTACAGTTTTTTGACAACATGTTTCTCTCTCTCTCTCTCTCTCTCTCTCTCTATATATATATATATATATACTAAATTCTGAAATTCTTAACAATTAAAGAATTTAGTTTAATTTAACTTTATTAGGAGAAAACATATAGTGAATACATATTTACTGAATTATTGATTTTAAAATAAATGGTGCCAGAAAAGTAATTTTCAAACTACTTAAACAGGTTGTTCTTCGTATTAGTCTAACTTTTTAAACTATAGGCATTTGATAACTACGAAATAAAAAGGAAAATGGCTAACACATAAAAACCCTTCAATAATTACAATTTGTATATGCATAAAACCACAAAGAACTATACTATAAGTTTTCAATCATAAAGTGAAGATGAGTATACCACAGCGAGGAACTTTTCCTGGCATAGATGATCATGAATATTAACTGTCCTTAACAACTATTTATCAAATGTGACACCGATTCTCAGTGTTCTAATGGGAGGAAAAAATAAAAAAATATTTGTTAAATTATAGTCATATATAATAAGATTTCTGAGTTTATTGAAATAAATCAAATGAGATAGCATGACTTCAATATATTTTATTTTGAATATTAATCATAATTTACTATGTATAAAAATATTTTATTAAATATCAAATTTTATGCATAATAAAAGATAAAGACTAAAATGCAATATTTTTTTTAACTATTGATTGTGATTTAGATGAAAGTCTACAGAGCAAATTGATTTTCCATTCAACAATTAATACACATTTTGTTTTGTGACATTGATTACAATCCCACAATATAACAGCATTCTTCCCACTTCCTCCCTGTATTTACTGTTTCTATTCATCCTTCTTGGGAGCTCTGGTAGCATAGTGCCTAAGGCACTTGACTGCTCACCAGAAGGTTGGTGGTTCAAACCCACCAGCCACTCCTTGGAAGGAAAGTTGGGCAATCTACTTCTGTAGAGATACTGCCTCAGAAACCCAAAGAGGGGTGGCTGAGTCAGGTCTGACTCCACAGCACATAACAAGAACATTCATCCTTTCCCATGCCTTCCTGCCTTCTGAACTTTATCCCTGGCCAAAGGCTACCCATTTGATTTCCTGTGGTTGATTGTTCTAAGGAGCGCATACCTCCCTTGAGTTATTGTTCACCTTTAGGTCTATCTATCATTTGGCTGAAAGTTGACCCAAAGGAATGAATTCAGGTCCAGGCCCAATGAGTGTCTAAGGGCCATGTTGTTGTTATGTGCCATCGAGTCAGACCCGACTCATAGTGACCCCTTCTTGGGTTTCCAAGGCGGTATCACTCCGGAAGTAGATTGCCCAAACTTTCTTCTGAGGAGTGGCTGGTGGGTTTGAACTGCCAGCCTTCTGGTTAGCAGTCAAGTGCCTCAGGCACATGCTACCAGAGCTCCGCTAAGGGCCACAGTGTCAAGGATTCCACCAGTCTCTATCAGACCAGTAAGCCTGGTGATTTTTATAATTTTGAATTTTGTCCCTGTTTTTCTCCCAGTCTTTCCAAGATCTCCTATTGTGGTCCCTTCAGAACATTCAGCAGTAGTAATCAGGAACCATCTAATTCTTTCCTGTCTTTTTTCTTCATTCTTTTTTGCTCTGAAGGGAGAGATACCAATAATTCCACCTCAGATAATCACTCACAAACTTTTAAGACCTCAGTTGCTAGTCACCAATGTAGTATATAGAACTTTGTTTTTGTGGACTATATTTTAAATTGAGTTTGGTGTCCCCCAGTTCCAGAGACTTATTCCCTTAAGGTGTTTGTTTATGGGTAAGAAGTTTTCATAACTTACTATTTCTCAAATTTCATGTAGAATATTTTAAACTTTTTTTTTTAAATGAATGAGATAAAGAGAATAATTTAAGTGCACATTTGAGAAAAATCATCACACTGAGTGCTAATACCTCCAAAACAGTTTTTTAGTGTACTTTCACTCTATTTGTTATGATTAGGAATATTTTAAATAAAATATTTGTTTATTTACTTATTTATTCATTCATTTATTCATGTATCCATTCATAACTAAGATCTTACACTTTAGAATATATAAATATTTTTCTTCTGGCTATTCATCCTGACAGATTGTAAATATGTCATTCTCTGTCTGATTACTGGGTACATATAAACCCCAGTTTGGATGGGAGGATGGGATTGGAGTATCCCTATTTTACATGTGTTGGACTAATCTAGATTACCTATTTTTAGCACTCATTTTTTAAATTGTCATTATTAATAGGTTCATTAAAATAAGGTAAAAGGGTTTGTTAGAACTCCACTTTGTAAAACTCATTTATTCTATGATCTTTTCCATTAGTTCCCACTTAACAGTTATATCTGCAAGATTACCTGTGGTTACTATTCTCTTTTTATGTGACACTTTCCAGAGAAATGTTACCAGCATCTCCCTTTGATGACTTGCCAGTAAGAAAAATGTGGACAAATAGGAACAAAAAAAAATGGTAATAATTTTTAATCAAATATGTTATAACTTCATTAACATATATAAATTATTTCAATTTCCAAAATTGTGTTAGTTAGTGGTAGAGTATATTACTATCAACATAAAAGTATTGATTTCTTATTATCTCCAAAGTTCTGTGTTAATAAATATTTCTCCAAATTCTGAATAAGTTCCAACAATTAAATACCTAAATTTCCTAATATCTTTCTATTATTAAGCTATATAAAGTTATTGTCATGATGTTATATGAAATTAAAACTCAATATAACTCATTTATTTAGATTTTCCTAACTTACTTTTTGTGCATTTCAAATATAGCTTTTTTTTTCATAAGTTGTTGCATCATTTGGCAAATGTAATAAGTTTTATGATGCTTGTTCTTTTGTTTGTTGGATTAAACATGTACTTAGCTCACTGGCTACTGTTTCTCATGTCCTTATGTAGAGCAGGGTTAGATTAACCAACAAGCAAGGTAAGCATGAGTTTAAACTGTGCTTACTTACTAATCTTCAGGGAACAGTTTCACATGCGTTTTACCACATCAACAGAATAGTAAGTATGCACAAGTAAGCCCACACTTATCTTGCTTACTGGATACTCCCTCCCTGTCAGGGACTGTTAGTTTGAAAAGAGGCTTTGATTTTGTAGGAAAGTGCTGTGTTGTTGGGAGAGAGAGAAGCAGAATATTTGATGTGGTGAAAAAATTTGAAATTGTTCACTTCAGATTAAGTAAGTAAAAGTAAAATGATGCTTACCTCATTTATTGAATAATCCAACACTAATATGTTGTTGTTGTTGTTATGTGCCATCGAGTCAGACTCTACTCATAGCGACTCCTCCTTGGATTTCTGAGGCAGTATCACTACGGAAGTAGACTGCCCAACCTTCCTTCCGAGGAGTGGCTAGTGGATTTGAATAGCCAGCTCTCTGGTTAGCAGTCAAGTGCCCTAGGCACTATGCTACCAGAGCTCCTAATACTGATATACAAGGGTGCAAGTAGGTGGTCCAATCCCTTAATTTGAATTGTTATGTACATTTTTTACTTAAATTTCATTTCATTAATTTATCCCTTCACCATTTTTTGTGGAAGTAGTGAGTTGATTAAAAGATAAATGGGATGGACAAAAGGAGTGGAGGTAGGAGAGAAAGGAAGAAGAGGTTCTGATTACACCAAGTTGATCTTTTTATGTTTTTCAGAGGGACTATGCTGTAAAACCACTGTTCCTTTTAGAAGTGAATGATAGAGCAATTTAGAATAGTAACTCAAATGAATTTGTATGACCTCTAGCTTCAGCAAACTAATTAAGACTGGAAAGAATGAAATGGAAACAAGGTATTTTATAATCTTTAAACCCTCAAACTAAAAAATTGATGCCAGTAAAAATCTGGAATTGATAATAATCTGACCTGTGTGGCATGTGTGCCTAACATAGTTGTCATAGAGCCATCTAGCATATTTAGAAGAAAGTGCAAAAGCATTACTGTGAGTGCTGAAGAAAGAAAAGATGGAAAATCAGCAGCAACATTCTGCAAGTATGTAAGCTTCTGGAATGACTTCAAGGAAAGCACAATTAGCAAACTATTATAATAATGAGGTTTAGTTTAGATAAAAGAAGATTTACCATGGTAAAGTCTGCATCTGAATAAAATGAATATTAGTAAAATATTACATTTCCTATCGTTTTACTACATTTCTACTGTCATTTTCGCTCATTTTGGAACAGCACAGAAAGTAGAACATCTGCTTTTGATTAAATTGGTGTACCAGTATTTCTGTACAAATCCCAATCATAATTAAAGGTTGCTATTCCTATCTTCTCTAAAGATGTTTTGGAAATTACATCTCATTTAGAAAAAAATTGCTTTCCTTTTTATCTATTAGTTATACTTCCTTTTATTTCCTAAAAATAAAATAACCTGTTCTGTAAAGGTTAAAGCCATTGTTCTGAATACTCTTTTAGTTTGTAACAGATTTGTTTTTGTGATAGTTGTCTTGGTGAGTGTAGCTAATAAATTAGTTTTGTAGACAACTTTCATATGCTTTTTTTTCTATTCTTTGGAGAGTTTATCAAAAGTGCAGCATTGTCCAAGAGCTCAGTTGATTTCTTTTCCATAGTGTAAAGGAGGAATCCACTATGTTTTAAGAGAGAGAGAGAATCTTTCCCTTAGTTTCCCTTAGCTTTCCAATTATTCATACCTTTCAAATAAAAGTATAGTTACAATTAAACTCTTTTCTTTTTATTTCTCAGTGTGGGAATTTTCTCTAGCCAATCTTTTAACTTTATTTATTTGTTTTAGTTTTCAGTGTTTAGTAGAAGTATCCTAATTCCATAGTTGGAGTTCTGATTACTTGCCACAAATGTAGAATAAATTCATTATTATCTCTATCTTGGATTCTTACTAGCACCTTAAACACCAAATATATAATACCAAAGCCAAATCTATTGCCATCTAGTAGATTACAACTCATAGTGACCCTGTAAGACAGAGTAGAACTTCTCCATAGGGTTTCCAAGGCTGCAAATCTTTATGGAAACCTACTATGTCATGTCCTTCCATGGAGCGTTGGGTTCAGACGGCCAGCCTTTTGGTTAACAGCTGAAAGCCTTAACCACAGAGCACCAACCTAAAATCCACTGCCATCAAGTGCACTCTGGCTCATAGCAACCTCCATAGGGTTTCCAAATCTGTAAATCTTTATAGAAATAAACTGCCTCATCTTCCTCCTGCAGAACAGCTGGTGGGTTTGAACTACCAACTTTCTTACCCACTGTGCCACCAGAGAGAGCTCCTTCAATGTACAATATAAACTACATAATCAAAGCTTCTTTTCTTCGTACACTTTCCAGTTGACAAATGGATCCCCACCCCCCAACCCTGGTGGATAATGGCTAAGAAGTAGGCAGCAAATAGAAAGAGTGGTAGTTCCAACCTGCCAGCAGCTCTACGGGAGAAAAGACCACTTATTGATGATCTGCTTCCTTAAAGATTTATAGCCCAGGAATCCTTACAGGGTAGTTCTACTCTGTCCTATAAGGTTGCCGTGAGTCAGAATTGACTTGATGGCACACAACAACATCCACATAATCACATAACAGAAACCCATTAGTTATTTTTATAAAAGGTCTGTTTTGTTTCTAGAATTTCTTTAGTAGACACTCAAATTAAGAAATGCTATTTTATGCTCTACTGCTAGAGACCTCCACCTGAACTCTGGCCATGCTTTTTTAACATCTCTGCTTTATTTTACAAAGAGCCCTAGTGGCTCAGTGGTTAAACATGGGGCTTTTGGCTGAAAGGTCAATACTTGGAACCCACCAGCTAAAGGTTTAGACTTGTGTACCCTATGGGGCAGTTTTTCTCTGTCCTATCTGTCCTATAGGTTCAATTATGAGTCTGATTTGACACAAAATGGTTTTATGCTATTACACATTTCCTCTCTTCAGGAGATATGCTTATTTCTTATCTAACAAATTTCTGGCTGTGCCTCGTATCAGTTGAATTGCTTTCTATTTAAGGTAGATTTTCTAGATCTTCAGTGTCAAGTGTCTATTTTTTCTCTTAGCCTTCAAGTCTTTCACCATATTAGCATTATCCTATTGTATTGTAATTACTTTGCTTTGTTTCTTGTATTGGGACTAGTATTTTTCTTTCTATTCTTTTCTTTTCTTTCTTTCTCTCCCTCTCCCTTCCTCCTTCCCTTCTTCCTTTTTTTCTTTTAACATATATGCAGTGCCATCTATGAAATGTGGTTCTAAAATTCTTTAATAGTAGGAACATCTGTACACAATTTTCATTTTACAGAAGTTTACAATCTGGAGTCTAGTTTTTATTTCTTTGCACTATAATCACCAAGGAAATTTTTCTTTATACAATACTTCTGTTGAGCCACAACTCCAGTAATGATTACTCTCTAGCTTCCGTTTCTAACTTAGAATTTATTTTACACTTAATTAAGTTTGATATGTTCTTTTTTATTTTTTGAGGAAGGAGATTAAATAATATAAGGGTCCTTTAACTGTAGCTCTTTGGAGATTGTATTCTAAGTAAATGTTCTTTATCTTTTTGGTTAATGAAGAATTTGTAAAAAGTGGAGCCTTTTGATTCTCTAAAATTAAATGGAAAATTTATTTCAGTGTATATTTCTTGCTACTGATTATACTGGATATGAAAATGTAATTGTTATTGTTGTTGTTATTTGCCGTCTAGTTGAACCCAACTCATAGCAACCCCTCCTTGGGTTTCCAAGGCAATATCACTGCAGAAGTAGACTGTCCCATCTTCCTTCCAAGGAGTGGCTGGTGGGTTTGAACCGCCAGACTTCTGGTTAGCAGTCAAGTGCCTTAGGCAATACGCTACCAGAGCGCTCGAAAATGTAATTATTCTAGGAAATATTTATTGTGAGGCACAACTATATTTAATAATTTATTATTCTGTGAATTTTGTTTTATGTATTAATGGGGAAAAAAACAAGTTATGACTGGATACAGAATCCTAACAATATAAGAAAAAAAAATCAATAAATAATTAATGTAAAACAAAGACAAAACTATTAACAATACATTTTAATACACTGATGGTTTTGAAATATTATAACTATCACTGGCTTAACTAAACTATACAACAACAATTCATATAATTAAAATTCTATTAGTGATTTTCCAATGTAGAAATGCATATTTATTTAGTGATACCATTTGCTTAACCTATTATATAGTGTAAAACAACAATCTCTTTGGATTTAATAGTGTAACAACTATTTTTTCTGTTACTTTTTGCTGTAAACTCACAGACAATATGACAGTAATTGTGAAAACAAGGTAGCTATAGTTTATAAAATCTGTTTGGCTTATAATTTTTAAGCAATTTAGAGACAACTTGTTCAACTGTAAAACATACACATTATTTGCCCACATCATCCCCATAAACATATGTAAAGATAAGATAAATTTGTAGAGAAAACTGTAATGATTTCAGAATATACCTTACTTTAAAGTGAGTGAATTTTCTCAAAATCTGAAGGTCATTTAGTTCCGTAATTTCTCAGCTGAAAACAATAAACAAATTAGGAGATGTAACTTGGGTTAACCATCCAAATTTCAATTTAACAGTAGCATAATGACAGAATGACTCAACTGATTTCTCTCACATTCTGGTCTTATTTCAAATCTACCTGTATCTCATTATACCTTTTCAGAGAGTTGGTATGTGTTCATTTCTTTTAATACCACAAAAATATCCTCAGCATATTAATAAAATATGCCAAATTTTATCTTGTTCAGTCAATAAAAGCACAAGGTAATGATAAAAGCTATAAGAAAATAGAAATAGATGAGTGTGATTACACAAGTAGCAATATAATTATAGAATATTTGAAGATATGGAATTCCACAAGCAAATAAACAACCAAATATTAATAGTCTATGGAATAAATGGAAAATAAATTAAAAGTTTCCAAAATTCTTTTAGCCTAAACATTATTTTTATGCAGGTTCTTATAACTTCCAAGTGACAAGCAATTTCTCTTAGGTGCTGTTCCATCTGCTCCAACTCATAGTGAGCCTATGTACAACAGAATAAAACATTGTTGTGTCTTGTGCCATCCTCATAATCCTTGCTATGCTTGAGCCCATCATCACAGCCACTGTGTCAACCCATCTTGTTGAGGGTCTTCCGCTTTTTTGCTGACGATCTATTTTACCCAGCATGATATGCTCTCATAGGGCTGGTCCTTTCTGCTAACAGGTTAAAGAATGAGAGACAATGTCTGGCCATTCTTGCTTCTAAGAAGCATTCATTCTGGCTATACTTCCTCCAAGACAGATTTGTTCATTTTTGCAGCAGTCTGTGGTACATCCAGTATTTTCCTGGCAGCACCCCAATTAAATAATATGAATTCTTCTCTGGTCTTCTTACTCATTCTCCAGTTCCTACATGCATATGAAGCTACTGAAAATACCATTGCTTAGTTCTGGTAAGATGGTGACTGCACAGACCCTCTTCAACAAAGAAAAGGAAAACCAATTAACACACATACAGAAGATAATTCTGAACCCCTGAGCCTTGAAGGGAAGGATGTAGAAGAGGACTAAACTCCAATCAGCAGAAGAATTTGCATGAAAACACCAAAAAAGGAGATGCAGTCTGGCAGCGATCCTGATGGCCCAGACAGCTTAGATATTGCTAAGTGGTGGTAAGACCTAATAATTAACCTAAAAATCAGCCGTGCAAGGCAGGGACTGCATGGTGGACTACTTTGCTGGAGAATAAAAGGCAAAGTAGCAGCAAAGAGGAAGGCAGGCTGAGCTGTGGACTTTTGCCTGTCTGGAGGGCACAGCCATATTGAACGTTTACAAGTGACTTGACCCTTTTGGATATTTAAAGTGACAGTATTCTCCCAGATTCAAGCTACTTAAGGACAGGCTTCGCTTGCCAGAAACTCTAAGAACATTCCAGACTTGTACAACTGGAAAAGTGACATACTCCTTGTTACTCTTACACCCCCCACTCCCTTGGTGAATGGAGGTGCAGCCATCCCTCACTCCCACCCCCATTATGAGCTGACAGGATTCCATCCCAGTCAGAGGTAACCTGGCTGCCCTGGCCTGCCCTGCTCCAATATTTTTTTTTTTCTTTTTTACTTTGTTTTTGTCTGTTTTAAAACTATCATTATTATTATTACTTTTGTCCTTTTTACTATTATTCTTTATTCATCCCCTCCAAGGTTTTGTTTTCAGCCTTTTGTCTTTTCTCTGTTCCTGGTTATGTTTTTCTTTGTTCTTGTGGTTATCCCCATTCTTTGTTTTTCCTTTTTCATTTTTCCCATTTTTCTCTTCATTATTATCCTTCTCTACCTCTTTTTTTTTTTTTTTTTCTCTTATTGCATCTGCTCAGATATTGCAGTTTTTTTTTTTTTTTTCTTTTTCCCTTTGTCTTTTTTTGGTTACTGTTCCTGTGTGATTACATGATGTATTTTTGGTCCATTTGCTTTTACTTTTTTGATGGTTATTCCATTGTTATTTTTTCCTAACTGAATGGAAGACAGCAACAGTCTTCATATGACACAACTACACCCACATGTCTTGCAGCTTCACTTACAGAGTGACAGCCACCACTTCCTTCTCAATCAATGGGCCAATGATAAACAACCACCAAGAACAGCCTGACTCACCCGTGGCTGCTCTTCACAGTTAAAGGAGATCTAAATACAACATCACAATGTCTCACAGACAATAGAACATCACAATCCACACAAAGAAGCAAGATACCATGGCTTAAAAAAAGGGGGAGCAGGATACAAACCCAGAACACATTCCTGAAGAAGCATCAGCATTAGAACTCTCTGATATTGTTGTTGTTATGTGCTGTTGACTTGGACCGGACTTATAGTGACCCCTCCTCGGGTTTCCAAGGCAGTATCACTACAAAAGTAGATTGACCCATCTTCCTTCCGAGGATTGGCTGGTGTGCTTGAACAGCCAGCCTTCTGGTTAGCAGTCAAGTGCCTTAGCCACTATGCTACCAGAGCTCCTGAACTCTCTGATAAGGAATTCAAAAGACATTTGTTTAGGTATCTTCAAAAGATTAAGAGACAGAACAAGGAAAACACAGACAAAACCCTAGAAGAACTTGGGGAAAAAAATAAAAGAACAAATGACAAAATAAATGAAAAATTAGAAATGATTCTAAATCTACAGATAGAAAACCAGAAGATTAACACTAAAATATCAGAAATAGATACCACATTGAAAGGGCAAAGGAGTAGAATTGAGGAAAGGAAGATAGAATTAATGAGATTAAAGACAGATACCTGAATACATCTTTGGAAAGAGATCAATTAGAAAAATATCAAAACAAAATGAAGAAAGCCAAAGGTTCATGTGGGATACCATCAAAAGGAATAACCTGTGTGTCATTGGAATCCCAGAACAGGAAGAGAACAATAAAATACTGAGAAAATTGTCCAAGATTTGTTAGAGGAGACCTTCCCTGATATGATAAAAGTTGAGAATATACCCATTCATGAAGTCCAATGAACCCCAAAGAGAATAGACTCCTAAAGACAATCATCAAGACATAGCATCATCAAACTCATCAAAATCAAAGACAAAGAAAGAATCCTGAAAGCAGCATGGGGGAAAAAAAAAGTTACAAAGGACAACCAGTAAGAATAAGCTCTGATTTCTCAGGAGAAACCATAAAATTGAGAATGCAATGGGATGGTATATACAAAAGACTGAAAGAGAAAAAAAATCAACTAAGAATTATATGTTGTTGTTATGTGCCGTTGAGTTGGACCTCACTGCCTCCTTGGGTTTCTGAGGCAGTATCACTATGGAAGTGGATTGCCCCATCTTCCTTCCAAGGAGTGGCTGGTGGATTTGAACCGCTAGCCTTCTGGTTAGCACTCAGGTGCCTTAGACACTATGCTACCAGAGCTCCCTCAAATATGATGGTGAAATTAAGACATTTCCAGATAAGTGGAAACTAAGGGAATTTGTTAAAACCAGACACACCTTACAAGAGATGTTAAAGGGAGTCCTTTGAACAGAAAACTGAAAATAGCAAATAACAACTGACCATTAATACACAAGATGACATAACCCAGAAACCACAGCTATGGACATATCCAAAGGAAAATAAGCTTCTTGTTGCTGTTGTTATGTGCCATTGAGTTGGACCCGCCTCATAGCGACCCCTCCTTGGGATTCCCAGGAAGTATTACTACAGAAGTAAACTGCCCAACCTTACTTCCAAGGAGTGGCTGGTGGGTTTGAACCGCCAGCCTTCTGGTTAGCACTCAAGTGCCTTAGGCACTATGCTACCAGAGCTCCTTCAAATATGATGGTGAAATTAGGACATTTCCAGATAAGCGGAAACTAAGGGAATTTGTTAAAACCAGACACACCTTACAAGAGATGTTAAAGGGAATCCTTTAACAGAGAACCAAAAATAGCAAATAACAACTGACCATTAATACACAAGATGACATAACCCAGAAACCACAGCTATGGATGTATCCAAAGGAAAATAAGCTTCTTCTTCTTGTTGTTATGTGCCATTGAGTTGGACCTGCCTCATAGCGACCCCTCCTTGAGATTCCCAGGAAGTATTACTACAGAAGTAAACTGCCCAACCTTCCTTCTGAGGAGTGGCTGGTGGGTTTGAACCGCCAGCCTTTTGGTTAGCAGTCAAGTGCCTTAGGTACTATACTACCAGAGTTTCTAAAATAAGCTTAAAAGTTTGTAAACAAAGAACCAAAGACATCAATTGGCAAGAGAGGACAACGATGAACAATAAGAAGCAAAATATTGTGTAGTTACAGAACTTCTAAATGGAAAGGAAGTCAAGAGAGTTGCAAGATAGAATGGACTGTTCTAATCTCATGGAGAAAAGTATAAATCACAGGGTAACCTAAAAGAAAAATGATAAAGCTTCACGTCACAATAAAAAAGGACAAGCACAAATATTCAGCATATACTAAAACAACAGCAACAAAGGAAATGATAACAGGATTCTTAAACAAAATGAGTTCAGCACAGAAAATAATATGGGACAAAGAAACCAGGGACACCATGAAAAAACACATAACAAAATGAAAGCAACCAGTTCATACTTGTGAATAATTACACTGAATGTTAATGGACTGAATGCATCATTCAAGAGATGGAGTTGCACATTGGATAAGAAAACAAAACCCATCAATATGCTACCTACAAGAGACACACCTTAGAGATAATGACAAAAA
>NW_006921935.1:2313173-2314370 GCF_000298275.1 Orycteropus afer afer
TACTCAAACTATTCCAAAACATAGAAAAGGATGGAATCCTCCTTAACTCATTTTATGAAGCAAGCATAATCTTGATACCAAAACCAGGCAAAGACATCACTCAAAAAGAAAACTACAGAACAATATCTCTCATGAATATAGATGCAAAAATCTTAAACAAAATCCTAGCCAATAGACTTCAACAACATGTATCAAGAAAATCATTCACTATGACCAAGTGAGGTTCATATCAGGTATGCAAGGATGTTTCAACATTAGAAAAATAATCAAGGTCATCCACCACATAAATAAAACAAAGAGAAGAACCACATGATCATATCAATTGATGCAGAAAAGGCATTTGATAAAATCCAATACCCATTCCTGATCAAAACTCTCAGGAAAATAGGAATAGAAGGGACACTCCTCAAAATAATAAAGGGCATCTATGCAAAACCAACAGCCACCATTATACTCAATGGAGAGAGACTGAAACCATTCCTCTTGAGAACAGGAATCAGATAAGGATGCCCTCTATCACCACTTCTATTAAACATTGTACTGGAAGTGCTGGTCAGGGCCATAAGTCAAGGAATGGAAATCAAAGGCATCCAAATTGGTATGGAAGAAGTCAAAATATCCCTATTTGCTGATAATATGATCGTATACCTAGAAAACCCAATAGACTCAGTCAAAAATCTGCTGGAACTAATTGAGAGATTTAGCATCATAGCAGGATACATCAGCATCCAAAAATCAGTTGGATTCCTCCATACCAGCGAAGAGATTGCTGAAAAAGAAATAAGGAAATTAATATCATTTACAATAACTACCAAAATAAAGTAAAATAAAATAAAATACTTGGGAATAAATCTTACCAGGGACACAAAAGACCTCTACAAAGAAAACTATAAAAAACTACTTCAAGAAATCATATGAGATCTACATGAATGAAAAAACATCCCACCTTCGTGGATGGGAAGATTGAAAATTGTGAAAATGTCAATTTTACCCAAAGCAATCTATACATTCAATGAAATCCCAATCCAGATCCCATCAACATTTTTCAAAGATATAGAAAAACCAATTACTAACTTTATATGGAAAGGAAAGAGATCTCAGATAAGCAAAGCACCATTGAAGAAGAACAAAGTAGGAGGTCTCACACTGCCAGATCTCAAAACCTACTATACTGCCACAGTAGTCAAAACTGCCTGG
>NW_006921935.1:2314980-2340519 GCF_000298275.1 Orycteropus afer afer
CTCCTCGGAAGGAAGGTTGGGCAATCCTACTTCCGTAGTGATACTGCCTCGGAAACCCAAGGAGGGGTCGCTATGAGTCAGGGCCGACTCAAAGGCACATAACAACAACAACAACAAATATATGGCATAAATAGACTATCAAGCATAACTCAAAATGCACAAACAGCAGAAGAGCAACCAGATGATTGGGACCTTCTAAAGATTAAATATTTATGTGCTTCCAAAGACTTCTTCAAAAGAATCAAAAGAGAACCTATAGATTGGGAAATAATATTTGGCAATGACATATTTGACAAGGGACTTACCTCGGAATTTATGGAAGACTCCAACACCTCAATAACAAAAGACAAATAATCCAATTAAAAATTGGACAGAATACATGAATAGACACTTCACCAAGGAAGATATTCAGGAGGCCAACAAACATATGAGGAAATGCTCATGATCATTAGCCATTGTTGTTGTTATGTGCTGTTGAGTTGGACCCGACTCATAGTGACCCGTCCTTGGGTTTCCGAGGCAGTATTACTATGGAAGTAGATTGTGCAACCTTCTATTCAAGCAGTGACTGTTGCATTTGAACTGCTAGCCTTCTGGTTAGCAGTCAAGTGCCTTAGGCACTACCATCTTGCTCCAGCAATAGTAACAAAGTTCAATAACACAGAAAATAACAAATGCTGGCAAGGATGTGGAGCGATTGGGACTCTCCTACACTGCTGGTGGGACTGTAAAATGGTACAACCACTGTGGAAAGCAGTATGGTGATTCCTTAAAAAGTTGGAATTAGAAATACCATTTGACCCAGCCATTCCATTACCAGGTATATATCCTAACAAAGTGAGAGCCATGACAAGAACAGATATATGCACACCCATGTTCATCACAGAACTATTTACAATAGCCAAAAGATGGAAAAAAAACCTAGTTATCCATCAACTAAGGAATGGATAACCAAACTATGGTACATACACACAATGGAAAACTATGCAACCCTAAAGAATAATGTAGAATCTGCAAACACTGCATAACATGGATGAACTTGGAGAACATTATGCTGAGTGAAATAAGTTGATCACAGAAAAACAAATATCATATTAGTCTGTTACTGTAAAAGTCAAGGAAAGGCTTATCTATAGAAGGAAATTTTCTTTGTTGGTGTTCTAGTTACCTAATGCTGCTCTGACAAGAATATACCACAAATAGGATGGCCTTAACAACAGGAGTTTATGCTCTTACAGTTTGGAGGCTTTAAGTCCAAGTTCAAAGTGCCAAGCTCTAGGGACTGGATGAAAGCCCCTCAAACTTGGGCTTCAGCTCTGCCTCCTACTCCCGGCCCACAGAAGCTAAGGGCTTTTTTTCACTCAGACAGCTGCTGGCTGCCAAGCCCAAGGTTTACAAGTAAAAAGGCACAGTCCCAATATTACCAAATCACACGGCAGGCCATCAATTCAATTCCATTGTAAGTCCAGATGTTGGCAGAGCATGGCAGGGTGCTGAACAACAACACGGCTACATGCAGGGTTCAAAGTGCCATAAGCTAACGACCATTCCTAAGTCATCTTCTTATATACAGGAAGGGGACCACATCCCAAAGGCAGCTACTCAGCTGCTTGTGGTAGATCCCACCATGGAGTTGATTGGCCATCTCATCATGAGGAATAACTACCACAAGCTGCCGAGCCACTCAACCATTCCCAGCCAAGTTGACACACAAACATAACTACCACAGTTGGTTACGAGGGGTGTGAGGAGAAGGTAGGGAACACTGTTAGATAGGTAGAGATAAGTATTGAATTGGGGGAAGAGAAAGTCAATGTACCAAATGTGAGTGATCAACATGGTGGCATTAAGGAAAAGGAAAACACAGAGAGGTACATGGCAAGTACAGACAACAAAGATGAACCCTTTTGCACATACAGTAGTGTGTTGTCTGTCAGTGAAGGCAAACATGAAAAGATGGGTAGACAGGCTGAACTATTAGGTATGTCTATAAAGCAAGGAGTGTACCCAAGATCATGTATAAGGTTGGCAGACAATGGTCCTATAAGTGTATTTGTATGATCAAAATTCCCAAGTATAGAGTAGAGCTGACAAGGGACAAGATTGTAGTCACTTCTTGGTCACAGCCAGCTACCCAGAAGGACTGAGTAGTTGAACCTCTGGGCTCCAGACCATAGTTACAGGGGACATCAAACTCAATTGGTATAACATACTACACAAAATATTGTTCCACCTTCTACTTTGGTGAGTAGTGACTGGGATTTTAAAAGCTTGCAAGCAGCCATCTAGAAGCAATGATGGGTCTCTCCTCATCCAGAGCACCATAGAATTAAGTAAACCAAAGATTCGTGGAAAGAATTAGTCCTAGCGACTGGAACACCATGCAATCAGCCTATACAACTATGAGACCAGAAGAACTAGATGGTGTCTGGCTACCACTGTCAACCACTCAGAGGGGGATCTATGTAGGAGATCCTGGATAGAAAGGGAGAACAATGTGGAACAAAACTAAAAATAATTTGGGAAAGAAAAAAAAAAAGGGCGGAGACCAGATTTGCTGGTCTGATAGAGCCTGGTGGAACCACTGAGACTATGGCCCCTAGCTGCCCTTCAGGTCTGGAATTGAACCCACACCTGTGGCTTCCAGCCAAACAAAAGCAGGCATATGGGTTGAACATTTACCTGAGGTAGATACACTCCTTGGAGACAACAATCATGGGAGAAAGAAGGGCTGTTTATGCACAGGGAGACAGCTCAGGGGACAGGAATGCATGGGGGGATGGACACAGAGAAGAGGTAACTACTGAGAGGAAGAGAGAGGGGACCTGTTGCATTGTGGTAAATTGTAGTCAATGACATGAGACAAAGTGTATGTGAACTGCTGTATGGAAAGTGAATTTTCTCTGTAAACTTTCACCCAAATCATAATTAAAAAAAAAAAAAAGAAGAAGAAGAAAATACCACAGCTTGGTGTTCCAGTGCCTGCAGCATTGGATCTACTTGTTGACACATCTCAATGGATATTACATCAATTCCTGCATTCTTGATTTTTGCCAATGCCTTCAGTGTATCTTGGATTTCTTCCTTAAATACCATTGGTACTTGATCATATGTTACCTTCTGAAATGTTTAAACTAATGTTTAAACTAAATGTCAACTAATTCTTTTTGGCAAAGTGACTGTATTTCTTCCATTTTCTTTTGATGTTTCCTGCATTATTCAATATTTTGCCACAGAATCCTTCAAAACCACATTTCGAGCCTCAATTTTTTTCTTCAGTTCTTTCAGCTCTAGAAATGTTGAGTGTGTTCTTTCCCTATGAGTTTTCCAATGCCAGGTCTTTGTACATTTCAGTATAATATTTGTTGGTCCTCTTGGGGTACCCTTTTAAATCTTCCTGTTCAGCTCTTTTACTTCATCATTTCTTCCACTCACTTTACTCTCTATTCAAGAGCAAGTTTCAGAGTCTCTTCTGACATTTATCTTGGTATTCTTTTCCATTTATGTTTTTTAGTCAGCTTTCACTTTCCTCATGTATGATGTCCTTGCACAACTCCTCTGGTCTTCAGTCCCTGTTGTTGAGTACATCAAATCTATTCTCCAGATGGTCTCTAAATTCGGGTGGTATACGTTCAAGGTCATATTTTGGCTCTTGTGGAGTTGTTTTAATTTTCTTCAGCTTCAACTTAAACTTGCATATGCACAATTGATGATCTGTTGCACAATTGGCCCCTAGGCTTGTTCTGGCTGATAATATTGAGATTTTCATGCATACTGTCAAGATGTATTGATAATTACAGGTGATTAGAATGGAAAGTTGGAAACAAAGAGGAACCATCTGTATTCGGAAAATATGACCTTGGTGACAGAAATGTGCTGTATGTTGCATGATAGAATTTTGTGTCACCTATGACTTATTCATTGAAAATACCCCTTTTAAGCAACATAAACTGCGACTATACATGTGGACCTTGCCAGATAGAATATACTGGAATCAAATAGTCTTCATCTGTGGGAAGAAATGATGGAGATCAATGGAATAGCTCAGGCAGTTTCATGTCTACATAAAATGATCTGTAACACATAAAATTAGTGGAACGATTCCAAGTAATTTTACACTATTACTATAACCCTACCACACTAACACATCCAAAATTATCAATCTTGTTGCCATTGAGTCAATTCCGACTGATGGTGACCATATAGGACAGAGTAGAATTGTTCCATTGGGTTTCCAAGGCTGTAATCTATATGAAAGCAGACTATCTCATGTTTCTCACCCAGAGTGGTTAGTGGGTTCAAACTGAGATTTTTTTGGTTAGCAAGTGAGGGCTTTAACAATTGTGCCCGCAGGGCTCCTAATACGTACTAGATGCTATACACAAACTCACACACGTGTATGAATGTACACACACATGTGCGTACATTACTCATATGAAGAAATTAAAATAGAAACTCTTGTGGTGCTTTGTTTATATCATTGGGCTGCTAACTAACAGGTTTGAATCCACTAGCCACTCTGCATGAGAAAAATGAGGCAGTCTGCTTCTGTAAAGATTTAGCGCCTTGGAAACCCTATGGGGCAGTTCTACTCTGCCTTGTAGGGCCACTATGAGGTGAATCCACTCAATGGCAGTGGGTTTTAAACATAAAAAGAAGGACCCTGGGGGGTGACAAAAGCATTTTTCCATCAGCTGCTAAACCAAAGGTGGGCAATTTGAACTCACCCAGCCTCTCTGCAAAAGAAAAGCCCGGAGATTTGCTTCCATAAAGATTACAGCAAAGAAAACTACTCTGTAAAAGTAGTTCTACTCTGCAACACATTTTGTCAACATTAATGGAAGGCTGATATGATTACAGCTAACAAGCTTATACAATAGAGCTTATCTTACTAGAACAAAAATATAACATGTTACTTTACTACTTATCTATGCATACATTGATTCAATTTTAATAAAATATATAATGTGATTGTTAGAAAGAGAAAAGTGAAACAGTAATATTTTATACTTTGCACTGCTGATGAAGAGTAATTGTCTGAAAAATTTTGGAGAACTATTTGTAAAAATTCATTAAACTTTAAAATGTGCATATGCTTTGAACCACCAAATTCAATTCAAGGAATTTCCATAAATATCTATGGCTATATGTGAAAGCATACTACTTGCAACATACTTTTTAATAAAAATACAAGCATGTGTCACTTAATGTCTGTTCAGGAAATGTCCCACAACATACATGTCTGTAAGCCAGGGCCACAGGTGTCTGGGTGCCAGAATGCCAGATGTTTCTCTTGAGGTCAGAGCCCTACTTCTGCCCAGTTGCTCTGTGTGGCCGGAAACCACCTAGTCTAAAAGGACAGTATCTCAGGCCAAACTCCCAACCCAGTCTCCCTTAGCTTTCATGGCTTGACAAGTCTAGTCCCCACATTTTGTCTGGTGTCACTGTAGGGCCCTGATGGAAAAGTATATGCCTGTGGTACACAACCCTGGTTTGGGTGCCCTTAGCTTCCTTGGCCTGCACATCCCCCTCCTCGGTAGGTTCTCATAGGTGAACTGGCCTTCCCTGCACCTTGCTTAGCACAGAAGGTGACAACAGCTGGGTGAGATCTGTCCAAGTGTTCACCTGAGGCATCCCTAGGCATCCAAATTACACAATGCCCTATTTTAAAGAATATATTGTGGACTTTAAGTAAAGTCTACCCAAAATAAAACAAATTAAATTTTTAACAATAGGAATCAATTAAATAATTTGGAACCTGCACATAAATTAGAAAGTAGACAGTTGCTTTAAAATGGGATTACATTTCATCCACTGCCATCAAGCTGATTATTAGTCAT
Source organism: Orycteropus afer afer (assembly GCF_000298275.1). Lineage (NCBI taxonomy): Eukaryota > Metazoa > Chordata > Mammalia > Tubulidentata > Orycteropodidae > Orycteropus > Orycteropus afer. The sequence goes on from NW_006921935.1 coordinate 2,320,821, forward strand.
AGAGACCCCCATTGCGTTTCCAAAGCTGTAAATCTTTACAGAAGTGGATTGCCTCATCTTTCTCCTGCAGAACAGCTGAAGGGTTTGAACCACTGACCTTATGGTTAGCAGCTAAATGACTTACGCACTATATCACCAGAACTTGTTTGTGTATATATGTAGTAGATATTTATCTAACCATCTATCTATAGAGGCAGTTTTCAAAGAGAATTAAATAAGTTGTAGAACAAAAGATATAATATGATTTGATAATTGCTAAAATAAAACAATTTATTCATCATTGTTTTCTTTTAACATAAAATTTTATAATTTTATAATTATTAAAATTATAATTTAAATAAGTTTTATAATTTTTGTCTAGAAATCCTCCTTTTAGGCATGAATTTTAATAGCCTGAAAAATCACTGTAAGATTTATGATCAAAGGTATTTGTCACTCACCAAACCTAAATCTACTGCCTTCAAGTTGATTCCAACTCATTGTGACTCTATAGGACAAGGTAGAAGTGCCCTATGGGGTTTCCAAGGCTGTAATCTTTATGGAAGCAGACTGCTATATCTTTCTCCCATGGAGTGGTTGGTGGGCTTTTACCACCAACCTTCTGGTTAGCAGCCAAGCATTGAACCATTATGTAGGGCTCTTTGATATTTGTTACAGTTACTTATAATTGTGAAAAATAGGTCAAACTAGTATATTTATTACAGAAAAATAGTTAATAAGTTATGGAGCATCAGAAAAATATACTATTTTTAACCACTATAAACAATTTAGAATGCAATTAAAATTTATGGCAAATGCTCAAAATATGATTCTAAATGAACAAAGAGAAGCTAAAAATAATAGAAAGCGTATGTTCACAATTCTATTTTTAAAATACTGCATGCAATTACACACTAAAAATAAATAAATATAATGCTATAAGTAAGAATGACAAATTGTCTTATTGCAAAGTCCTCCAAGAGACAACCACCTTGAGAAAATGAAGATATGAAAAAGAAAACTAAACTTCAAATTTTTAAGCCATTATACAAATCACAGAGGATCCTCTTTCTGGGTCCTTCCTGAACCTTGGAGAAATATTGAGATAATATGTAAGAAGTTTCTAGATTAAAAGAGAGTGTTCCCAGAGTCAGCAGTATAAAGAATGTTATCTTATTCCAAGACCACCAACTTCATATGAGATCTCCTAAACCTTCATGCTTGCCTGATCCTGAAAAATATTCAAAAAACCTACAATTATAATGGTATGTCTGTTGTTGTTGTGTTGTTATGTGCTGTCGAGTCTGACCCAACTCACAGTGACCCCTCCTTGGGTTTCTGAGGCAGTATCACTACGGAAGTAGATTGCCTCATCTTCCTTCCGAGGAGTGGCTGGTGGGTTTGAACCGCCAGCCTTCTGGTTAGCAGTCAAATGCCTTAGGAGTCTAGTATGACTGAATTTTGTGCGGACTAGGATTTTTCTCTGAGACAAAGTATGTATATTTGTGAGTGAGACAGATATCATGAAATTCTCTAGTTACATATAGTAGAGTGAGGTAGCCATGTGGGGATAATAATAATAATAAAAAAGTCCAAAGAAGCTATAAAATTTGAAGGAGGGCATTGAATTTTCTCTGGTTGTGAAATTGGGGAGTGTTAAATCTCCAAAGGTATGAAAATCTCAATGCAATATTTGAAAATAAAAATAAACTTTCTCTCTCTCTCCAAATATATAGATAGATACATACATATGTGTGTGTGTGTATATATATATATATATATATATATATATATATATATAAAAGATCTTTATACCTTGATGTAGTGGACTATAGAGATAGATAGGTTTTGATCGATTTGTAAATTAGACTTCTTTTGAGTTTGCCAAGGTTCAGAGATTACTGGATTAAGCTTTATCTGGTGACCTAATTAGGGACAGATAACATAAGTATTTATTAAATTGTGTAAATGTCAATGTTTTCAGAAATTAGATAGTCTTCGGTATTTACATAAAAATAAATTTTGATCCTCAAGAATTATTTTAGTAGGAACAGAAAGATAAAAAATGATGGTTGTGAATTAGCAGTAAAAGAAAATTTTGCATACTCTTGGTTTGCAAGTTTTATGGATGTTATTCACTTGGATTAAATTATTACTTCATTATTCTTTATATATGAAAATCTATTAATTGTATTTTAATCAAATGAAGTATACCTTGTTTAATTATCTCTATTTAAAAAATAAATACACTAAAAGGAAATAAGCTAAATGAAAACCTTTTGTAATTAACAGTGAAAAAGGAAAGAAAAAACAAGAAAAAGAATAAAGGACTACAATAATAATATTCCTTTGGAGAAATTTCTTAAGTATATTGAGTATAATTTACATCAATCTTGAGCAGTAAAAATATATCAAGCACCTACTAGAAAGGAAGGGGTGAACTGCATGGAAAATGACACTTTTTCTTGGATATAGTTGCCATTGAATCTGCTCTGACTCATGGCACCCTTGTGCATAACAGAACCAATTATTGCCCTGTCCTGTAACATCTTCTTGATCAGCTGGGAGCATAGGCAAAGTCCAACTTGTTAATGGAATAATGTAATCTAAAGTGGGATTCTCTAAAGAGGCAGCTTTCTAAATGAGGCCTGAATGGTAAATACCAGTACCAGTCATTCAAACTCCTGACAACCAGTGAAGAACATTTCTAAGAGGATAAGGTAATTATTACCTTAAAATTGACCAAAAAAAAAAAAAAAAAATGCTCAATTTAACCAAAACATCCTTCCTCCACTGCAAAGAAACATGTGAGCTTTTTTTTTTTTTCATTTGTTTATGTCAAAGAGAACAGCCCTCCAGAACTGATTTTATTTCACTAAAACAACTGCTATTTCAAGTCCACATTGTTTTATTATGGTCTAACTAGGCTTATTCTAGTTATCTGTAGTCTTGTGTAATATTTTCCATAAATAAATGAAGATAATAGATACCACTATATCAGTCTCTTATGGCTTTATAGTGCTGTCATTAAGTTGCTACTCTTAAAAGAAAAGGGATTAAATATGTAAAATTAAAGCAAAATTGTTACAAATTCAGTTGAATACATACATTTTCACTGAGCAATAGTTTTAATCAGAGCCCTCCCCACAGCTCATGAGTTTGGGAACATGTTTTACTGGAGAACATTTGGTATGCATCAAGTCTATGATTATACTTAATAATACGTCTTTATTTTTGAATAATACATCATGGACAGTTAACTATTTATTAAATTTACCGTATGAGTGCAACTAAACTATTTCATTGGACACCTTGGCTGTCAATTATATTACCAAGGTCATTGAGCTATTATTGTACACGACCAGGAACAAGGGGAAGGGTATAGGGTTGGTCATTTAAAGGGAACTGGAGTTTCTTTGTTGTTTTCCTTTCTTTCTTTCTTTTTTTTTTAAATTCTATCCCCAAAGGTAAATAGTGTTTCTTTTGACTCACCCCAAGCCCTTCCAAATGACTATACTGAAATATGGATTTGATCAAATTCTTTTCATTCTGTAATATAAATGTAGCTGAATCTTTCCCAGTAAATCAACAGTTAAGAATCATTTTTACCTATACAACAAAGACAAAGAGTGACCTAAACAAATGGATTAGGATTTGCTCATTTCTCCATTATTTATTAAGAGAAGCAAAATAATGATTCAGTTTTTCATTGTGACACATCCTTTAGCTGCCTCATATACTCATTGATAGCATTTTCCTATCCTTATACTAGGCACTCTGGTAGTGTAGTGCCTAAGGCACTTGACTGCTAACCAGAAGGCTGGTGGTTAAAACCCACCAGCCACTCCCCAGAAGGAAGGTTGGGCAATCTACTTCCGTAGAGATACTGCCTCAGAAACCCAAGGAGGGGTCGCTATGAATCAGGTCTGACTCGAAGGCACATAACAACAACAACAATGCTAGGCACTAAGAAATTCTGGTCACTCATTACTAACACTGCAAGTGTCAGAGATACTATTTTGATATTGAAGTTTGTAGTGTGTGGTGTAAGTATTATATCCTAGAGCAGTAAATACATCAGTTGAATTTGATGGGTTTATTTAGACTCTTGCAGAGATCTAGACTGTGTTAGATTTTTGACTTTGGGGTTTGGGTGCAGGAGTATGAATTACAAGATTGATTCTACTTTGTTGTTGTTGTTATGTGCCATCGAGTTGTACCCAACCCATAGCAACCCTTCCTTGGGTTTCCAAGGCGGTATCTCTACGGAAGTAAATTGCCCAACCTTCCTTCCAAGTGGCTGGCGGGTTTGAACCATCAGCCTTCTGGGTAGCAGCCAAGTGCCTTAGATACAAGGCTACCAGACTTTGGTTACACTTTTCCTTGTTCTGTAATTGGATGTTGTCCCAGGAAGAGAAAACTGTGGTCAAAATAGACTCTAAGAATTCATTTGGATTTCCAGAAAGATTTCTAAGTTATCCCACTTCATTTGTTAAGTGAACCCAACATGGGTAAGGTTTGTGTTTTAAATCAGTACCAATTATAGTAGTGGATTTTAGTGACTCATATTATTGGTGATGTTGTGCACACGTTTAATATATTTTTTTTTTTATGTTAGTCCTAATTACACTGGAACTTTCCACATTTTTTTAATAAGCCATTGCCCTTGAGTCAATTTTGATTCACAATGACACTATAGGACACAGTAGAACTGCCCATAGGGTTTCCAAGGCTGTAAATCTTTAAAGAAGCAGACTGCCTCATCTTTCTCCACGTGAGCAGCTGATGGGTTAGAATCACTGACTTTTAAGTTAGTAGCCAAATGCTATAACCACTGCATCAGCAGAGCTCCTAATTCTTGGAATAAGGCCCAAAAATTTGCTTAGAAGCTTGTACCTAGAGTGACTTGACTTTTGGAAATCAAATAAACTGTCATGCATTTGTAACACTATTGTTGGAATCATCCATGGGATCCCTTCAGGCTGTGGTCTGGGGAACATTTAAATAATACAATACAGACAGGTGAGTACTAAATGAATATATAAATAAATAAAGTAAATTTATATTTTACTCTAGTCTCTTATAGGATATCAAAAGTTTTAATTCATTACGTATGGAACTATTTCATAATTGGTTTTCTTGTCTCCCAGAATCTTTTATACCCCACATTTCCCTAGGTATCTCATTTTTCAAACTTTCTTCACCAAACTCCCACTCTGGTATCCTAGCCCAAAAGACTACTCCTTCCTCTTCCTTCCATCTTTCTGCTTTTGCTCTGTCTGTTTTTCCTTCTATCAAGTCTGAGCATTGTTTTTGCTAATTCTCTGATTTTTGTGATGAATAGGTACATATGGCAGACTTTCCTGGGTGAAGATTGCAGCATTATGGGATATGGTAGGATTTTTACCAACAATTGTTACACAATATTTGGTCAGTTGAAGGAGGATAAGTTTTTCTTAACCTGTATTTTTCCTCAGCAGGCACAATAAATGCAAGAATTTTAAATGCAGAATAATGACACCATGAGAAAATGTAAAATTAAGTATATATGTCTACATTTGAGCCTTAAAAGTTATAGTAAACATCAGAATTTAAAAGGTGAAATTGAATGCATTTATGACAAGATCTGAGATTTTGGTGACCAGGAACTACATATGTGGAAGAAAGGAATAAGAGAGATATGCCAATGAAAAAACAACATGATCAGTAATCGGAGATTTGTTTAGTCCTTTAGATATGAACTGGAATGAAGAAGATATTTAGTAGTGACTTGTAGGGCTAGTATGAAGATATCAGAGAATGAGCTGGAATAACTCACCATGAGATTTATATCAATCCCTAAAAGTTGAAATAAATAAATAGAATCAATGATGGGATCAAATGGGAACCTCTTCCAGATGGCTAAAGATCCTACACAGTATGTTAGCACCAGTGTGGAAAAAATTAAACAATAAATAAAACTCTTCAGACTCTGTTCTGTATCTTTCAACACAACACAATCTGTGTGTGAAAGTGAAGGGAAATAATGGCACATTTAATATAGAAAAAGTGTGCCTGGGAAATTTATAGATTTATGTTTAAAGGTAGTACCAAAATAAATGTACAAAAAAGGAGTTAAGGAGAACTTCAAAAGGTTAAGTGTAGCTTTGAATTAAATGTTATATGTACAATAAATAGGGTAAACATATAATTTATTGTCCAAATTTGGACAATTTTGAGAGTGAAATAGAGTTCCATTAATAGTTAACGAGAAACGATAGGAATAAACTAGGACTGACCTGGGAAAATTGAATATGTGGTCACTGTAACAACAGGGTCTACATCTTAAATTATCCCTCTCATGAGATGTAAGTGGGCATAGTTTGTGAAAATAACATGTATTTTTGACAGTTTAAGAGCTAATTGACATTCTACCCTTACTATGCTGAAAGGAGAAGAATGTTAGGAAGATGCACTTTTGAAAGAATAAGTGGAGAGAAAGGAAGTGTGGCTCTCTGCCCAGTTTTATTGTACTAAGAATAGGCCTACTAGATAGACCTAAGAGAAAGGAGAAAGAGAACACTCCAAATGAAATTTAAGTGCAAAATAATATTGATGTGAGCATATGTACCTTGGGGACTCAAAAGCTATTAGCCATAGCTGGATGAGGTCAAAACACCACCGGAAGATTAAGGGACTAAAACTCTCAATAATGTGCAGCCATGAAAATTTCCAGGTGATCTTACTATGGATTAGGTCAACAGCACTCTCAGTAGAATAGGGAAATCTTAAGAACCAATTAGCTGTGGTGGATGAGTACAGAAATTCTTCAATTTTAGATGGAACTTCAATTTCAGTATAGTCTTTTAGGGTAAAAAAAAACTGCAACAATAAACACAAAACTATTGGAAGAGTCATCTCAATTTCGAAAAACCAATTACTGTTAAAAAAAAAACTGATAATAAATGAGTTTAGGAAATAAAAAAAAAAATAATAAATAAACAGTAGATTGTCTCTACGAACCCTGAAAACTAGGTGAACTAAAGATTAAAACATACCAGGTATGTGTTTCTCATACTTAATGGCAATCAACTGTGACTCCACCTGATGGTCAATGATCAGATTCCTTGGAACTTCATTATTACTTATTGAATGTTTATTAGTTTCAATCATTTTGGAATTTATGGCTAGAGAGAGTAAACATATCCAATTTTAAATGTAAGGTGGGCAAGATTAGGTGAGCTAACTAACTTAATAATCGTTGGAAAACTAAATTAAAAGTGTTATTAAAGATTTTGCCAAGAGGTTTAGATGGCCCATAGTCAAGACAGTTCCAGTAGTACCAATAACTTGTACCTGTCCTTTTAACACTAGGGAAGAATATTTAAATATATATCTGGGTCCTGGGTCATTCAACAGACAGAAGATCTGTGGGACCCAGAACAAACTGGAAATGGTACAGGTTATTGTTACAGATCATTTATTTTCCTTTATTATAAATTTTTCCCTATCCCTTGAAATAATTATATAACCACATCATTGCCAGGTGACTTGCCATGCCCTTTCTTCATGGGAGGAATATACTCCCTTAACAAATTAACATTAATTTTACAGTTGTGACTCTATTTGGTGTGCGGAATTTGAACATACATGAATGATGCCACTACCAAATAAAAGTTTCCAGAGCTATTTTTCTTTGTCATGAGAATGACATTTTCCAATCAGAAGCTTCTCCTTCAGCCCAGGAACAAGAGGGAAGCAGAGCTATAGTAAGCAAACCACAGGTGCTGACACTATGATTTGAAGAAAAATAAATAGATGTTGTTGTAAGGCTCAATGTAAGAATGTAAGGTGAAATATAAGGTATTACTGGTATGAAGGTCTTTTTTGCTTTTATTTGTTTTACCAGCACAAAACTAATTGATACAAGCAGCTTCCAAAAGTGTAGTAGATGTGGGCAGATTAATTGCAGTTTCAAGAGGTAGCATATGATCAAGAACCAATGATACTGAAGGAAGAAGTCTAAGCTGCACTGAAGTAATTGGTGAAAAACAAGGCTACAGGAACTGATGGAATACCCATGGAGATGTTTCAATAAACAGATGCAGCTCTGGAGGCAGTTACTAATTTATGCTAAGACGTTTGAAAGGCAGCTACATGATCAACTGACTGGAAGAGATCGATATTTGTGCCCATTCCTAAAAAAGGTGACCCAATAGAATGTGGAGAGTATTGAACAATATCATTAATGTTACACACAAGTAAAATATTGTTGAAGATAATTCAAAAACTGTTGCAGCAGTATATTGATAGGGAACTTCCAAAAATGCAAGCTGGATTCAGGAGAGGATGAGGAATGAGGGATATTATTGCTGATGTCAGATGGATCTTGGCTGAAAGTGAAGAATACCAGAACCAAGTTTACCTGTGTTCTAGTGACTATGCAAATGTGTTTAACTGTGGCTGCAATAACAAGTTATGGAAAACATTCCAAAGAATGGGAATTCCAGAACACTTAGGTGTGCTCATGAGGGAAACTGTATGTAGAAAAAACACAATGCACTGCCATTGAGTTGGATCCAACTCATAGCCACCCCTCCTTCGGTTTCTGAGGGAGTTGTTGTTGTTGTTATGTGCCCTCTATTCGGACCCAACTCACAGTAACCCCTCCTTGGGTTTCCAAGGCAGTATTAGTATGGAAGTAGATTGCCCAACCTTCCTTCTGAGGAATGGCTGGTGGGTTTGAATCGCCAGCCTTCTGGTTAGCAGTCAAATGCCTTAGGCACTATGCCACCAAAGCTCCTTATATATAGACCAAGAAGCAGTTATTCAAACAGAACAAGGAAATACTTCATGGTTTGAAATTAGGAAGGGTTTGCATCAGAGCTGTATCCTTTCACCATACTTATTCAATTTGTATTCTAAGCAAATAATCCTTGAAGCTGGACTATAAGAAGAAGAAAGTGGAATCAGGGTTGAAGGAAGACTCATTAACAACCAGTGATATGCAGATGACTCAATCTTCCTTGTTGAAAGTGAAGATTACTTGAAGCACTTACTGATGAAGATCAAAGACTACAGTCTTCAATGTGGATTACATCAAAACAGAAATAAAACAAAAGTCTTTACAACTGACCCAATAACGAACATAAAGATAAATGGAGAAAAGATTGAAGTAGTCAGAGATTTCATTTTTCTTAGATCCACAGTCAACACCCATGTCAATACATCAGACTGTAGTATTGTTCTGGGAAAAGCAGTTGCAAAAGACCTCTTTAAAGTGTTAAGAAACAAAGATGTCACTTTGAAGACTAAGATATGCATAATCCAATCCATGGCATTTTCAATTGCTTCATATGCATGTGAAAACTGGGCAATGAATAAGGAAGACCAAAGAAGAGTTGATGATTTTGAGTAGTGGTGTCTGCTAACCAGAAGGGTGGTGGTTCAAACCCACCAGCCACTCCTCCTAAGGAAGATGGGGCAATCTACTTCTGTAGTGATACTGCCTCAGAAACCCAAGGAGGGGTTGCTATGAGTCAGGTCTGACTTGACAGCACATAACAACAACATCAGTTGGCGAAGAATACTGAAAATACCATGGACTTCCAGAAGAACAAAGACACCTGTCCTAGATGTGCAGCAGGAAAGTTCCTTGGAAGTAACAATGGCCTTCTTCACACTTACTTTGGTCATGTTTCCAGGGACCATGCCCTGGAAAAGGATATTATGCTTGGTAAAGTAGAGGGACAGTGAAAAACGGGAAGACTCTCAACAAGATGAATTGACACAGTGGCTGCAATCATGGGCTCAAGCATAGCAAAGATTGTGAGGCTGACACAGGACTGGGCAGTGTTTGTTCTGTTGTACGTAGGGCCACTATGAGTCAGAGCCTACTCAATGGTATCTAACAATAAGAACAGTAATTGCAGTTTAAGAGAAATAAGGCAAAAATATCTGTTTTTTAAACTCTGCATTAAAATAGTTGTGAAGATCTATCAAGTCTATATAATCTATTTCACTTCTCTGATACTGACTAAATTGAAAAAAAATCAATTCCAATAAAGATCTATTCAGTTCAGTTCCAATTTAGTTGCATGCATAATCCTTTGTTCTCTAATTGAACTGGAGCTAGGTCAAACCTCACAAGTTAAAGGGCACAGTTCTCCAAACTCTTAAGTCTACCCAAGACCTCAGACACCAGTGGCATACTAGAGGAGCCTTATGATACTTTCACTTCTCAACTGCTGGCTACGAATTTTAGGGTTTCCCACTACCACCTCAGGATAAGCAAAAACAAACCAAACTCACTACCATCCAGTTGATTCCTACTCATAGCGACTCCCACTGGGTTTCTGAGGCCTTTAATCTTTGTGGAAGTAGATTGTCCTGTCTTCCTTCCACAGAGCATCTGGTGAGTTTGAACTTCTAATCTTCTGGTTAGCAGTCAAATGGTTTAAGTACTGTGCCACCAGAGCCCCTCCACCTCAGGATATCAACCATAAATTCAGTGATCCTCAAGGTTCCTGATATTTCTGACAAGCTGGTTCCCACTATCCCCTCAGGTACTCATGAGAAACCTGCACCTTGACCAGGAGGCTGTCGTTCAAATGGAACAAAGGGACACTACATTGTTTAAAGTCAAGAAGGGAGTGCATCAGGGTTGTATCCTTTCCCCATACTTATTCACTCTATATGCTGAGCAAATAATCCAAGAAGCTGGACTATGTGAAGAAAAACATGGCATTAGGATTGGAGGAAGAATCAATAACCTGAGATACACTGATGATACAGCTTTGCTTGCTGAAAGTGGGGATGACTTGAGGCACTTACTAATGAAGATTGAGGAACATAGTCTGCAGTATGGATTACATCTCAGTATAAAGAAAACAAAAATCCTCACAAATGGACTAATAAGCAGCATCACGAAAAATGGAGAAAAGATTGAGGTTGTCAAAGAATTCACATTTCTTCGTTCTACAATCGACACCAATGGAAACAGCAGGACATTAGACGACATGTAGCACTGGGCATGTCGGCTGCAAAGGAACTCTTTCAAGTGCTGAGGAGCAAGGATTTCTCCTTGAGGACTAAGGTGGGACTGACACAAGCCATGATATTTCCAATCGCCTCATATGTATGTGAGAGATGGACAGTGATTAAGGAAGATCTAAGAAGAGTTGATACTTTTGAGTTGTGGTGCTGGCAAAGAATACTGAAAGTACCATGGACTGCTAAAATAACTAACAAATCTGTCCTGGAAGAAGTGCAGCCAGAATGCTCCTTGGAAGCGAAAATGGCCAGACTTCGTCTCACCTACTTTGGTCATGTTGTCAGAGGGGACCATTCCCTGGAGAAGGATGTCATACTTGTTAAGGTGGAGGGTCCACAAAAAAGGGGAAGACCTTCGAGGAGATGGATTGACATGGTAGCTGTGACAATGGGCTCAAATATAGCAAGGACAATGGAGTAGGTGCAGGAGCAGGAGATGTTCCATTCTCCTGTGCATGGGGTCACTGTGAGTTGGAAATGACTCTACAGAACCTAACAACAACAGCAACATCCCCTCAGGTTAGATAGTTCCCCAGAAAAAACTCGAGGAACTCAGGAAAGCTCTGTGTTTATGATTACAACTTCATTCTAGCTAAAAAGATGCAAGTGAAGAAACATACAAGACAAGGTCTGGGAGGGTTTCCAGTGCTTTGTGTGCCTCTGCGTCTCTCACTAATCATGAAGCCAATGGAGCTTCTACGTCCAGTCTTTACTAGGGCCTCATTACTTAGGCATGATTGGTTGATTCATGTCTGCTCTCCCCAGAGGTTAGCTGATATCACTTGGGTTTTTTGGCCTGGCCATCATTCACCAGAGTCACCTTATTAGCATAAAATATCAGTCATATCATGAGAGTATGGGTCAAAGGTCTCTGTGAGTATGACGTTGTATGGAAGGTGATCTAACACTCCTGGGTGAAGAAATGGGTAACAGAAGGTAAGTTTTAGATAATTTGCATGTTCCTTTTTCTTTTTTCTAACTTAGATGATAAAGATATATTGTGCCCTGAGCTTTATGTGGCTATAAGAGATATCCAAGTGAAATGCCCCCACAGGACTTTGCTAATCTGTAAAGGAAATCCACTTTTGTCATCCTGAAGTCCTCCTAAGTGACTGAGCAGCCATTGAAGAGTTGTTGAATCCACTTTGTTGATTATTTTCTCAACCAAAAGGTATAACATTTACTTAAAGAGTATATAAAAGATGTCCAATGAATATTGGCTGAATCAAAGAATCATTACATATTTAGGAACTATAGTAAATACATTTTGTGAACAAGCCAAATAAAAATTTGGCACAAATCTTCAGGGAAAATAATGCAAAACAATGTTTTTTGCAGGCCATAGAAAGTATTTCTCCTTTCCTTCCTTCCTTCCTATCTCTAAATCTATCTGGATCTCCCTCTTCCTTCCTCTCTTCCTTCTTTCCTTAGTATTTACTCTATCTATCTATCTAGCTAGCTAGCTAGCTAGCTAGCTAGCTATCCATTTGTCTGTCTCTCTTCCTATGTATCTACCTATCATCTAGATAGCTCACATTTTTCTACACCCAAACTAACACCAAATCTGCTGCCGTTAAGTTGATTCTGACTTATAATGACCCCACAGAACAGAGCAGAACTGCCTTGTAGGGTTTCAAAGGTTATAAATCTTTACAGAAGCAGACCGCCACATCTTTCTTCATGGAGTTGCTGGTGAAGTCAAACTGCAGACCTTTTTATTAGCATCCAAGTGTTTTAACCACTGTACCACCAGAACTCCTTTTCTACACTAATCTATGTTTTTGTGACTTCCTCTTTCCTTCTTTGCCAATTTAGGTCTAATTTTGTTTTAAGGCAATAATGAACCAGGAAAAATTCCAATGATGTTGCCTTTTCCAGGGATATTACCTTGTCCAGAGAATCCCAAGTTCTGAATCCACAAAACTGTAAAACAATGCATCCACAAAAAATTTAGTGATGTTAACTGTGTCTTCACATTGCTAATACACAGAGACAGGATGAGGTAGTGACCTGGAAACTGAACTTCTGAGATTCTGGGGCCTGCTGAGATCTCCTTTGTTCTTTTGATATGTCTGTGACCCTAATCTATTTAAGGAGAGATTTGTACCTTTGTTTTCCAAATAAAGCAGATTTAAATTTAAGTCTAATGGGATTTCAGCAGGGGAAATAATGAGAGGGACATTCACTAAGTGACTTAAATTTTAACACTAGGAAAGTTCATTAAAATAGAGAAATTCAGATCTTACCTTTCATATGTTAGTATATCAGCCTAAAAATTCCCTGAATATATTGCTTTACTATTTTTGTTTGTTTATTTTTTTATTGTTAGTTGTAGATACCTTTTACATTGTTTGTTTATTTTTTATTGTTGGTTGTAGGTACCTCTTACATTGTCATAAAAAATTCAGTCTAGCAAGAAAGTGAGTTATTAAAAATAATCTGAAAATTGTTATGAAGGACAAATGCAGAATACTAAAATGAAAGATCTAATTTAGTCTAGATAAATGCCTTCAATATTTTTTAAAAAAACACCAATCTTTTAATTGAGATTTAAGAAATAAATGGTTAGCTGGCAAAAAAAGAGAAAAGACAAAATACTGGCAGAGGGAACAGTACGTGTAATGGCCTACAGCAGTAGCAGTATTGTCCATTACAGGAAATGAAGAAATGTTTGGGTGAAAAGCAATAATGGAAGAGTATTAGAAGGTAAATCCAGAGAGTGAAGTAGAATCAAGGTAATGGTGGGCAATGATGTATGTACATGTTGAAAGTGGGGAGGCCATTGAAAGATTATAAACAAGAAAAAACATATTCAGATTTGCAGTACTAAATGATCCGTTTTCCTATACTGTATAGAATGGATTTAAAGGACAATGAAGAAAAGAGACCACTTAGGAGACTATTGCATTAATTCAAGAAGCAAATGATGATAACTTGGATTACAGTGTTGGCAGAGAAGATGCTGAGAGATGGAAAGTTTTGAGAGCTGTGTAAGAAGCAAAATCAATAGAGCATCAGACTTCACTGATATGGAATAAAAGAGAATTTCTTTAAGGATTCTCAGGTTTCAAACTTTTACAGTTGGATGGACATTGGTATGGTTCACTCAGATGGAAGCCAGTAGAGGAAGACATATTTTGACAAGTAGGTGTATTATACCTTTGCTTTTGAACATGGGCATATAAAAATAGGCAGCTGGGTATACGGAGCTAGAATTCAGAAGAGAGGTTTGAGGTATAAATACATATTTGATGTCAAGGGCATGTATCTGATAACTGAAGCCATGAGTGGGTTTGTGAACATTTGAATGAAGGCCTTTGAGTAAAAACATATATGGCCTAGGACAAAGTACTGAGAAGTTCAATATTTCAAAAAAGAATTGAAGAAATGGACCATCAAAATTATTAAGGAAGGGTGGCATAGTGCCTAAGGCATTTGACTGCTAACCAGAAGGCTGGTGGTTTTGAACCACCAGCCACTCCTCAGAAGGCAGCTGGGGCAATCTACTTCCATAGTGATATCGCCTTGGAAAGCCAAGGAGGGGTTGCCATGACTCAGATAAGACTTCACAGCAGTGAGTTTGTTTGTTGTTAGTAATGGGAAAGCCAGGAAAATGTAAAATAAAACAAAAAACACCAACAAAATTTATAGATTTCTCCCATTATCTGAAAGTAAAGTGTCCCTATGAAACTTTTTGTATGTAGAAATGGTATAAAGAGAAGAAGCAATTACCATTAATTTATATGGGAAAATTTCTTCAGTGTTCCAAGATCCAAGAAATAACCTACCGAATCATACCAAATAACATATAAACTTAAAATAACACTAACATCTGGTGTTCACAGACACAACTCAGAGCCACGGTGGCTTGGTGCTAAGATGCTGAGTGTAGTTCCCAGAGAAGGAGCTTGGTGATATCACTCTCTCCGTTGTCGGTATGCACTGTGATGCTGTCACTTTAATGGCTCTGTGCAAAGCACATGCTGAATACTTGTTTTGTTTATCACCTTTTTTTTTTTTTTTTTTTTTTAAAGCAAAAATCCTCTTCAGATTTCTCTCAGTTAGTGAAAACAGGTACTAATGCAGGTCTTTCATAAAAGCAAAGTGAACTTTCAGAAAGTGGAGGACATCTGTTTTATCATTACTGTTATTATTATTGTTTTATTTACAACAACAATAACTCATTGCAATTGAATTGATTCTGAATCATTGCAAATCAACTCTATAGGACAGAGTAGAACTGCCCCACAGGGTTTCCAAGGCTATGATCTTTATGGTAGCAGATTGCTATATATTTCTCCCAGAGTGTGGTGGTTGGATTAACAGCCAACAACTACCAGGTCTCATTAGTATGAAATTCTAAGGAATTATCAGACAAAATTAAAATTGAAAAATATTGACTGGACTTGTTGTTGTTGTTGTTGTTATGTGCCGTCGAGTCGGCCCCGACTCATAGCGACCCCTCCTTGGGTTTCCGAGGCAGTATCACTACGGAAGTAGGATTGCCCAACCTTCCTTCCGAGGAGTGGCTGGTGGGTTTGAACCGCCAGCCTTCTGGTTAGCAGTCAAGTGCTTTTAGCCACTATGCTACCAGAGCTCCTTAGTGATATGGATATCTTTGATGGTAGAAGCATACATTCTCAGAATGGAAAAGAAAATAGACACGTTGAAATGGAATGAAGAATGAGAAAATTGTGAGGAAATTTCTTATTGAAGTTAGGTTGTGAAGACAAGAATACAAGGTGACAACTGCATATAGAGAATTGGCTTTGAGGGAGGGTTTTTTTTGTTTGTTTGTTTTTGAGCTTTTAAGATTTGAGGAACTGCAGCCTGCTTAAAGGTAGATAGAAAGATTAAGCAGACAGGAAGAATATCATATATACAAAAAAAAAAGAGATTGGTAATTAATTGTGTAATTAGTTAATCAGGCTCAGAGGTGACAGAACAATACAGGCACACGCATTTCCTAAAAAGTAAAAACTAATATTTAGAACATGCCAACCCCTTTCTAAATGTACACACGTTATCTCGTTTAAATCTTAGCCATATACTATATATAATATCCTTGTTTTGCAAATGACAGATTACTTATTCAAGGTCCACTGTGAACTTGGTAGAGCCAGAGTCAAGTCAGCACATCAAGCCATTTTTATTATAGGCTGAGATGTTGTGTATCTTAGTCTCCTAGAGCTGCAACCCTAAAGTGAATACCTTTATAGAACAAAACTTTCTTCGAAATTGTGTGGGTTAGAATTCAAAATCAGGGTAACTGCTTTGTTGATTCTTTCTGAGGGCTCTGAGGGAGAACCTGGTCTGTTCCAGTGTCCTAACTTCTGGTGGCTCCTGACATCTGTGTCTGCCCTCATCATGACATGGCCATCATTCCTCTTCTCAGTCACCCTGCTTGTCCTCCTTCTTTTATAAGACACCATACAAATGGGACTAGAAGTCCCCTGCTCCTGTAATATAATCTTATCTTAACCAATAATATTTTCAGAGACTCCATTTCCGAGCAAAGATACATTCACAACATTTTTTATTAACGGACACAATCCAATACATAACAGAGTATATTATTATACTACTTTTATAGTACTATTATATATTATATATATAATACTATACTACTTTTCTATGTGATCCTAAAATTTCAAGTTTATTTCAGAGAATACTCATGAAAGCCTGACTCATTACCTCCATTTTTTTCAGTAAAGATGGATTTAATAATAAAATAACATAATTATTCCAATATTTTATATGAAGAAACAAAAGTTTCAGGGAGATGAGAAATGTCCTCAATTTTACATATAGGAAAAGGTAAAGCTCAAATTGGAATCCAAATCTGTCTAAGTTTAGAGAACTTGACCTTGTTAAGATGAATGACTCAAATTCTCAAGTTTGAAAGCAGCCATCCTGCTGATCACAGATACTCCAAGATTGATCCTTCAACCCCACTTTAGAACAAAGCTCTTCTCTTTTTCTTTTTCTCTCTAGAGCCTACTGCAGTAATTCAAATTTGTTGCCCTCATCAATGCTCCTATAGTATCCCATACCTACTCCAGTCATAGCATATCTCTTTGTACTGCAATCCTCTGTTTAATTGTGGAACAGAGAAGCTGATAAAGCTTAAAAAAAAAAGAAAAAGAAAAGAAAAAGACCAGCTACTGAAAAAAGCAGCCTTGCTGAAAGTAACCTGGAGCAAATATTGTCGATTAGCAAACATTGCAGGTTTTTTTTTTTTTTGGGGGGGGGGGTGCTCAGCTTCATGAAGGAGCTGGACAAATTGTGTATGGATCCCTGGAGCTTTTAAAAAACAGGGAAGGTTGTCTTGAGTTATTGCATTCAGAGATCCAATGTTAAGGAAACATCAAGCACAGAGAATGGTTGTCAAGTCTGATATCCTTGGTAAGAACAGACCTCAAGGACACCATAAGGGGTTTTGCAAGATGGGTGGAAGGATACTGAGCAGTGTGGAGGACATGTGATTCTCACATGTGTCAGACATGTGATTCTCACATGTGTCCAGGCCTGTATCAGAAGTGGGAATGCTTTTGAGAATCACTTGTTATGTTTGTCAAGTAATAGCTGAATAGGTGGAAAATAAGTAAAAAGTATTGAAAATAGCCCTTTCTGTGGACTCCACACTGCATTTTGGGGCATGTCCTGATCAGCAGTGTATCATAGTAGCAGTGGGCTGGCTTCATCTACATATGCAGGACCAGGCTTATGATGGACATATCCCATGGCAGTGACAAACGTATATGTTCTCTTAGCCTGGATTTGAAAGTCATCCCTCTACTTTCTTTATTTCCACTGAATCTGAGGCTTCTTGGACTAGCCCATGGCAGGATGTCTTGAAAGGTAATATTAGATCGATTTCTCTATGGAGTGGTGTGAGGGATTAATTGGGAAAATAATAGTTATTACCATTTTTGTTACCACATAGTCACACAGGGCAAAAGGGTTGCTCTACTCAAGTTCTTACTCTAGTGTGAGAAGATCTTGGTGATTTGTTTTTGCAATCCTTGTCTTCAGCAGAGTATCTGGAAAAAGTAGGACTTAATATTTGTATAATTAATGAGGAATTAGGAAGAAGATATCTATATATATGTATCTATATATGGAGCTGTGTTGGTACAGTGGTTAGAGCATTTGGTTGCTAACCAAAAAAGATTGGCAGTTTGAACTCACCAACCACTTCATGGAAGAAAGATGAGGTAGTCTGCTGCTTCTGTGAAGAGTTACAGCCTTGGAATTCCTATGGGAAAGTTCTATTCTGTCCTATTGCATCAGTATGAGTATGAGTCAGAATCAACACAATGGCAGCGGATTTGGGTTTAGGTTTAGTCTTTGTACCATTTAAGCACCAGAAGTTTGGACTTGATGATTTAGTGTGAAATATGATAATAAAAAGGTTTGGTTTTATTATGTTTTGTGCTGGGTGTTGTGGGAGGAGGGTGTGGGAATGGAAGGCTATTATGTATATGCTACTTGAACAACACTTTTCAATCAATTTTGGTCCCTAAAGATCATTTGCAAATGTTATCATGACTCTCACAATATTGTGTATGGGATATTTCATTTTGTCTCGCCCGACTGCACTCCTGAACTCAGATATTATAGACTATAAAATGTGCAATGTAAGACACATAATAATTCTAGTTATAGATTAAACCTCTCTTCAGGCAGGTCAAGTTTTATTTATTTTTGGTGTTTCTACCATATTGAAGTTTACCTTCCAATTAGTTTAAACTTTTATTCCTTTGACAATCTATCTTTCAACGTGAAAATTAAAGATATAGAAAGGCCAATTGAAAAAAATCAAAGGCTGCCAGGGCCCCAGGGTGTGAATCAGGGCTGTAGTTCTTTCTTCCTTTGGCCTGACTTACTGACAAAGGCTGCTTTTCTCAGTACAGTTGATGTCATTCATGGTCATCTCTCTTCTTCCTCTAAGTTTATGACTCTGCTTAAAATTTTATTTAGACTTGTATTCAACAGTTGCTTTTCTCTCTCTTTTTTTCATTCTTACTCAATGCAATGAGTCTTTTGTTCAGCTTTTACTATAAATTGACTCTTTTGTATGTTTAAAACATCACACAAAATAGTTTTTATTAAAAATGAATTAAACTAAAACTCAGACAAAGTACAAAGTTAAAACATCTTCCTAGTTTCTTCAGTGTAGAGTGCAGATTTCCTCTTGGCTAGCCGACTTAAGTCAATTTAGCATTATAACTCAAACCATATGTGAGCATTCCAAGATTAATTACTCCAAATTAATATTATTAACTTGGCATATTACTTTTCATAATGTATAAAATATAGGCAAATAAGAG
This sequence comes from Orycteropus afer afer, assembly GCF_000298275.1. Taxonomy (NCBI): domain Eukaryota; kingdom Metazoa; phylum Chordata; class Mammalia; order Tubulidentata; family Orycteropodidae; genus Orycteropus; species Orycteropus afer. The sequence continues at coordinate 2,340,164 of NW_006921935.1, forward strand.
ACACATCTGAGTCATACTCAACTTTGCATCTCAGATGGAAAGGCCTTGAGTCACAAATGCACACTTTAATCTAATATGATTATTTGTGTATGTATTTGTGTTTATATACATATAAACACACACATACTGTACACACATACATACATACATACACACTTGAATTTGAGACTTATTATCATTTGAAAAATTAGATTCTTTTGTTTTTAAATATCCAACATTACACTAAGCCATTTTTATTACAGGCTGACATATTATGGAACATATTTTTCTTTTCTGAAAGCTGGCAATGCAAATTTGCTTAATGAATGGAAGTGCTATAGTGTGACCTCTCCTTGGGTTTCCAAGGTGGTGGTATC
>NW_006921935.1:2340734-2342313 GCF_000298275.1 Orycteropus afer afer
CCCGACTCATAACGACCCCTCCTTGGGTTTCCGAGGCACTATCACTACGGAAATAGATTGCCCCATCTTTCTTCTGAGGAGTGGCTGGTGGGTTTGAACCGCCAGCCTTCTGGTTAGCAGTCAAATGCCTTAGCCACTATGTAATTGATGTAGGAATTTAAAATAGAAAAATATCATAAATGTTTTTGAATAAAGATTATACATTTATAATGTTTTTTATTCAATTAAAGCTCTTACTGAGAAAAAAATAAAATTTTCTGGGTTACAAAAAAATAGAATTAGACACTGGAATTAAATACAGTTTATTTCTGATATGTATTATAAACAGAAAATATGGGGACTTTGAGAAAAAAATGGAGATTTTCAAATAAGTAACAGCACGATGGTGAAAGAGACATTTCAATGAAAGAAAAGATACATAATTTTAGATGGCCTGTAAAATTGGGTCAATTTGTTTCTTAATTGCTTTCTCTTTTGAAAGGTCTTTTGAGACAATTTAATATAATTGTTATTTTAAGAATAAAATATCTTTCTTCTCTCATTCTACTCTTTGATTATTATAATTTTTAGTGTTGAGAGAAACCTATTGCTTTGAAACAATTAAATTATATGAAAAAATTACTTATCTGTAAAAAAGAGTTCACATGTTTCCAGACATAGTATATGTCATATTTATTAATTTCAAAATAAAAGAGTATTTATGGTATATATTATATTCTATTTATGTTCTTTTGCTTTTAAATCGTCTGCACAGGGTTATTAGTAGAATTGATAGGTGAGAAGTGACATGATTTGTCTTGGAATTTACCATGGTGAGTTAATTTACATGCTGAAAGAGAAGATAAATCTTTCAATAAACTTCTTAAGAATAAATGTAGATGATATACATGAGGAAGAAAATATAGATATTTATAGTAGTATCTTCTCAGGGACTTTTAATACATTAACTTAAAAATCAATACAGTGATAAAATCAAGTTAAAAAAGTTGAAAATATTGAAATGTACAGGCAATATTTCTTTCTTTCTTTCTTTTTTTTTTCCCTTAAGGTGGTGATTATTGTACTTAGTCCCTACTCAATGCAATTCAGTTTGTAATAGTGATATACCTCTTTATTGGCTCTCTCAGTTGTCTAATTATAGATAATACATTTTAACATTGACATTTTTGTCATGAAGCTTGACTTGTTTACTTTTGCATCTTTTCAAGTGACATAATTTGTGCTGTCTAAATGGAAATGGAATAGTTTTGGAGTTAGTGAGTTTGTTTTACTTGAACTGTTCAAATCGAGTTGTGAAATAGATAATTATGACTCAGAGATGATGTAGAAAGGATTGGTAGATCAAATATGAAATGGTAGAGATGGTGATTTTTACATATATATATATGTTGTTGTTGTTTGCCGTCGAGTCGGCCCTGACTCATAGCGACCCCTCCTTGGGTTTCCGGGGCAGTATCACTATGGAAGTAGGATTGCCCAACTTTCCTTCCCAGGAGTGGCTGGTGGGTTTGAACCGCCTGCCTTCTGGTTAGCAGTCAAGTGCCTTAGCCACTATGCTACCAGAGCTCCTATATATATA
>NW_006921935.1:2342413-2365030 GCF_000298275.1 Orycteropus afer afer
ATATATATAATTTTGAAGTTTGAATAATAGCAAGAATTCAATTTAATTTTTTATTCCATCATTTTGTATTTAGAAAATGTCTTATATTTCCTCATAGTTTTTCATGATTTAAATTTTCTTTAAAGCTTGAAACAATTATAAAAGTAATTAATGCTTATATGTTGTAAGGGTAATAATCCAAAGTTATGTGAAATAGAAGAAAAAAAAATGTATCTGCTACACACCCTACTCCAATTCCCTCTCTGGTAATAACATATACTTATTAGTATATACTATTAGTATATGTTATTATAACAGTGTAAGAGTGTGTCTTTCTATGTTTTTCTCCTTCTAATCTTTCATATATAAAGAGTGTATAAATACATACATAGTTTTACAGAACTGATGTAATTACATGCCAGCAAGTTGGCTCTAGCTTGTAGTGACCGTATGGACAATAGAAGGAAACACTGCCCAGCCTTGTGCCATCCTCAAAATTCCTGCTATGCTTGAGACCATTGTTGTAGCCACTGTGTCCATACATCTCACTGGGGATCTTTCTCTTTTTCACTGACCCTCTGCTTTACCAAGTACGATATTCCTCCCCAGGGAATGGTCCATTCTGACAACATGACCAAAGTAGGTAAGATGAAGTCTGGCCATTCTTGCTTCTGAAAAGCATTCCAATTGCACTAGGACAGTTTGTTAATGCTTCTGGCAGTCTTTGGTATTTTCAGTATTTTTCACCAGCACCACAATTCTAAGGCATCAACTTCTCTTTTGTCTTCCTTATTCATTGTCCAGCTTTCACATGCATATGAGGCTATTGAATATACTATGGCTTGGATAAGGCGCACCTTAGTCTTCAAATCAACTTCTTTGCTCATCAATGCTTTAAAGAGGTCTTCTGCAGATCATTAGCCCAGTGCAATATGACATTTGATTTCTTGACTGCTGCCTCCATGGCTGTTGATTGTGGATCCATGTAAAATCAAATCCCTCACAATGTCCATCATTTCTCCATTCATAATGATGTTGCTTATTAGTCCAGCTATAAGGACTTCTGTTTTCTTTACTTTGAGTTGTGATCCATAGTCTTTGATATTCTCCAGTAAGTATGTCAAGTCATCTTCAATTTCAGCAAGTGAGGTTGTGTCATCTACGTATCACAGGTTGCTCATGATTATTCCTCCATCCTGATGCCATATTCTTCTTCATACAGTCCAGCTTCAAGGATCATTTGCTCAGCATACAGATCGAATAAGTATAGTGAAAGAATACAAACATGACACACATCCTTCCTGATTTTAAACCATACAGTATCCCCTTGTTGTCTTCAAATGATAGCCTTTAAGTCTATGTGCAAGTTCCTAATGAGCATAATTAAGTGTTCTGAAATTTGTATTCTTCAGTATGTTATTCATAATTTGTTATGATCCACAAAATATAATGTTTTTGCATACTCAATAAAAGAAACAGGTAAACATCTTTCTGGTATTCTTTGCTTTCAGCCAAGATCCACCTGACATCAGCAATGATATCCCTCATTCAACATCCTTTTCTGAATCCAGCTTGCATTTCTGGAAATTCTCTGTTAATTTACTACTGCTGCAATCATTTTTGAATTATCTTCAGAAAAATTTTACTTGTGTGTAATATTAAATATATTTTTTGATAATTTCTACAATCTGTTGGATCATCTTCTTTGGAATGGGCACAGATATTGATGTCTTTCAGTCAGTTTGCTGTCTTCCAAATTTCTTGACATAAACAAAATAGCTCCTCCAGTGCTGCATCTGTTTTTTGAAACATTTCAATGGATAGTCCAACAATTCCTGTAGCCTTGTTTTTCATCATTTCCTTCAATGCAGCATGGATTTCTTCCTTCAGTACCATTGGTTCTTGATCATATACTACCTCCTGAAATGGATGACCACCAACCAATACTTTTTGGTACAGTGACTCTGTGTATTCCTTCCATCTTCTTTTGATGCTTCCTGCATAATTTGTTATTTTGCCCATAGAATCCTTTAATATTGCAACTTGAGGCTTGAATTTTTCTTCAGTTCTTTCAGCTTGAGAAATACCTAGCATGTTCTTCCCTTTGGGGAAGAGTTTTTAGTCACCTCACATGTATGTGAAAGCTGGGTAATGAATAAGGAAGACCAAAGAAGAACTGATGTATTTAAATTTATGGTGTTGACAAAGAATATTGAATGTCCTGTGGACTGTGAGAAGAATGAAAAAATCTGTCTTAGAAGAAATACAGCCAGAATGCTCCTTGGAAATGAGATTGAAGAGACTTTGTCTCATATACTTGTGATATGTTTTGAAGAGGAAGCAGTCCCTGGAGAAGGAGAACATTCTTGATAAAGTAGAGGGTGAGCAAAAAAGAGGAAGACCTTTAAACAGATGAACTGACACACAGTGGCTGCAACAGTGCATTCAAACATAGCAACTTTGAGCATTGTGTAAGACCAGGCAGTGTTATGTTCTGTTTTACATAGGGTCTTTATGAGTAGGAACTTGATGGCACCTAGTAATGACACCAACAGTGGTAGTGAAATGGCATCTCATTGTGGTTTTAATTTGCATCTCTCTGATGACTAATTATGGTGAGCAAATTTTCATACGTTTGGTCACCATTTGAATGTACTCTATGGTAAGATGTCTACTTAAGCCCTTTGTCCATTTTATGACTGAGTTATTTGTATTTTACTGTTAAATTGTCTATATTAAGTGTGTGTGTGTGCTATTAGATTCTTATTAGACATATAGTTTCTGAAGATACTCTCCCAGTCTGTATCTTGTCTTTTCACTTTTTTGGTAAGTGCTTTTGATGACCAAATATTTTAATTTATATAAGGTTCCATTTATTTATTTAGTCTTTTGCTGTTTGTATTTTTGTTACTATATTAGATAATCTACTGGTAAAATCTAGTCCAGACAAAATATTCCCTGCATTTTATTCTAAGAACTTCATGGTTTTAGTTTGCACATTTAGTTCCTTAATCAATCTTGAATTTATTTTTGTGTGTGGTGAAAGGCATCTGTCTTATTTCATTTTTCTGCAAGTGGAAATCTATTTTTTTTTTAGTATAATTTATTGAAGACACTTTCCTCATTGAATGGACTTAGCACTCTTGTAAAAAAATCAATATATCGTAGATGTGTGGTTTTATTTCTGGATTGTCAATTCTATTTAATTATTCCTAATTATTCCATGTGTCTATTGTTAAGTCAACAGCAGCCTGTTTTAATTACTGTAGCTGTACAGTATGTTTAAAATCAGGAAGTGTAAGTTCTCCTACTTGAACTATAGTTTTATACATTTTAGGAAGGAGGAGGCTGAGATAAGTTAATAAGTGGTTGGTATTATTTGCTTCGATAGAAATTTCTTAATGACAAATTTAAGGCTTGATAACTGTGAATATTGAAGTAGATAATATCTACTTACTTATATGTTGCTGTCGTTAAGGAGCTCTGGTGGCACAGTGAGTAAGGCTACTAACCAAAAGGTCAGCAGTTCAAACCCACTAGCTGTTCTGTGGGAGGAAGATGGGGCAATCTTCTTCGGCAATGATTTGTAGCTTTGGAAATGCAGTGGCAGTTACCATGAGTTGGAATCAACTCAATGGCAGTGAGGTTTTTTTTGTTTTTGTTTTTGTTTTTTATATGCTGTTGTTGTTAGGTGCCATAGAATAAGTTTTAACTCATAAAGGCTCTGTATACAACAGAACTAAAAAATGCCTAGTCTTATACAATCCCCATAATCCTTGATATGCTTGAGCCTGTCTTTGCAGCCACTGTGTCAATCCATCTCATTGAGTCTTCCCTTTTTTTGCTTACCCTCTACTTTACCAAGTAAAATATCCTTCTCCAGGGACTGGTCCCTTCTGATAACATGACCAAAGTGTGAGAGAAGAAGTCTGCCCATTCTTGCTTCTAAGGAACATGCCGGCTGTATTTCTTCCAAGAAGATTTCTTTGTTCTGTTCTGGGGGTCCACAGCACAGTCAATATTCTTTACCCGCACCTCAATTCAAATGTGTCAATTCTTTTGTGGTCTGCCTTTTTCATTGTCCAGCTTTCACATGCATGTGAGGTTATTGAATATACCATGGCTTGGGTCAGGCATACCTTAGTTGTCAAAGCAATTTCTTTGTTTCTCTATATTTTAAAGATGTCTTTTGGAGCAGAATTTCCCAGTGCAATATGATGTCTGATTTCATGACTGCTTCCTCCATGAGCTTTCATTGTGGATCCAAGTAAAATGAAATCCTTGACAATTTCAGTCTGTTCACCCTTTACCATGATACTGCTTATTTGTCCAGTTGTGAGGACTTTTGTTTTCTTTATGTTGAGGTGTTATCCATAATGAAACCCGTAGTCTTTGATTTTCATCAGTAATTGCTTCAAGTCATCTTCACTTTCAGCAAGCAAAGTTGTGTCATTGGCAGATCACAGCTTGTTAAAGATTCTTCCTCCAAACCTGATGCCATGTTCTTCATCATATAGTCCAGCTCCTTGGATTATTTGTTCAGCATATGAATTGAGTAAGTATTGTGAAAATACACAGTCCAGACCCACACCTTTCCTGATTTTAAATCATGCAGTACCCCCTTGTTCTGTTCGAATCACTACCTCTTGGTCTATATAATGTCATGTACACATTTAAGTGTTCTGGATTACCCATTCTTCACAATGTCATCCATAATTTTGTATGATCCACACAGTCAAATGTCTTTGTGTAGTCAATAAAGCAGAGATAAACATCTTTCTAGTATTCTTTCCTTTCTGCAATGCTATCCTTTGTTCTGTGCCCTCTCAATCTGGCTTGAATTTCTGGCAGTTTCCCATCAATATAATGCTGCGACCATTTTTTATTTGTCTTCAACAAAATTTTACTTGTGGGTGATATTAATGATAAAGAGATGATGAAGAAGCTCAGTGTCATCTATCAGAACAAGGCTACAGGCTGACTGTGGAACAGACCATTAATTGCTCATATGCAAGTTTAAGTTGAAGCTAAAGAAAATGAAAGCAGATCTATGAAAGCCAAAATACTATCTTGACTATATCCTACCTAAATTTAGAGACCATCTCTACAATAGATATGATATACTGAGTATCAGTGACTGAAGACCAGACAAGTTGTGGCATGACACTAAAAACATCATACATGAAGAAAGGAAAAGGTAATTTAAAAAACAAGAAAGGAAGGAAAGACTAAAGTGGATGTCAAAAGAGACTCTGAAACTTGCTCTTCAATAGAGTAGCTAAAGCACATGAAGAAATGATGAAGTAAAAGATCAGAAGAGACAACTTCAAAGAGTGGATGGAGAAGACAAAATGAAGTATTATAATGAAATTTGCAAAGACCTGGAGTTAGATTATACAAAGAGAAGAACAAGCTCAACATTCTCCAAGCTGAAAGAACTGACAAAAAAATAGAAGACTTGAGTTGAAGTATTACAGGATACTATGGGCAAAATATTGAACAACATGCAGGAAGCATCAAAAGAAGATGGAAATAATATACAGAGTTTCTGTACCAAAAATAATTGGTCAACATTCAGCCATTTTAAGAGGTAACATATAATCAAGATCCAATGGTGTTGAAGTAAGAAGCCCAGATCACACTGAAGGAATTGGTGTAAAACAGGGCTCAGGGATAGATGGAGTATTATTGAGATGTTTCAGTGCTAGAAATGCTTATTCATTTATGCCAATAAATTTGGAAGACAGCTTCCACTTGGCCAACTGGTTGAAAAACATCTAATACAAAGAAAGGTGAGCCAAAAGAATACAGAAATTAATGAATAATAACATTAACATCACATTTAGTTATATAGAATAGGGTAAGTAACGTTTGTCTCCTTCCCTGTGTAGCAATTTTTCTTGGTTTTTGAACATGGAGATAAAGAAGGCATAGATTAAACAAATAATAATCAGAGGAAATATTTTTATAGTGGAAAATACCTAAAAATAAGTAATCTTAAAATGCTTATTTTCTACACTAAAACTTAAAACTATGTAAGCTTATATATGACAATTGAAAAGATATTCTGAAAGCAGTAAACCAGGAATTAATAAATGTTGAAGCAATTATATACTATTAACCTAAGATATAAAAATACTGTTCATTATTAAAATCTTATTTTTGAACAACTTTAATCTTACAGAAAAGTAGCAAGTAAAAGGCAAAAATTATTTTCTTCTAAATATTTTTGAGTTCTGATATATATAGGGTCACTATGAGTCAGAGCTGACTCAAGGCACCTAACAACAATAGCAACAATGATATTTTTGAGGGTAAATTGCTGACCTGATCATTCTCAAATTCTTTAACATCTGTCAGTTCAATAGTAGCATTCTCAACTTCCAAAGGGGAAACTGTCTTTGATTCTCAGTGAATGCACCTAACACACAGCCCTAAGTCAACCGTCATTAGAAGGTTTTTGTTGCTGTGATGCTGCACAGGTTTTAGTGAGGCTTCCAGATAAACACAGGCTAGGAAGAAATGCTTGGTGATCTACTTCTGAAAATCAGCCTATGAAAATCTTGTGTATAACAATTGTTGTTGTTGTTGTTATGTGCCGTCGAGTCAAACCCGACTCATAGAGACCCCTCCTTGGGTTTCCGAGGCAGTATCACTATGGAAGTAGGATTGCCCAACCTTCCTTTCGAGGAGTGGCTGGTGGGTTTGAACCGCCAGCCATCTGGTTAGCAGGCTAGTGTCTTAGCCGCTATGCTACCAGAATTCTATGCTATTGGACCTGGTGTTAACATTGGTCTAGGGCTGACCTGATGGCAGCTAATAACAACAATAAACACTACCACTTATAAAATACCTGTTTCTACATAACCACAGTGTTGTAATTGTTGTTATGTGCCATCGAGTTAGACCCAACTCATAGTGGCCCAAGGCAGTATCACTACGGAAGTATATTGCCTAATCTTCCTTCAAAGGGGTGGCTGGTGGGTTTGAACCGCCAGCCTTCTGATTAGCAGTCAAGTACAGCAGTCAAATCAGAATATTAACATTGAAATATTTAGCCCTTAAATCCTCAGATCCCACTCAAGTTTGGTCAATTATCTTAATATTATTCTTTGTGACAAACTGATCAGTTTCAGAACCACCCATCACATTCAATTGTCCTGAATCTCTAGTATCCCTTGGTCAGGAACATTTCTTCCTTCCTTTCTTAAACTTTGAACTTCTGAAGACTACAAGAAAATCATTCTGCAGAATGTTCCTCAGTCTGAGTTTTCCTGACTGATCCTTGCTCATGATTAGCTATAAGTTATGGATCTTTGTCAGGAATATCACAGAGCTAAACCAAACCAAACCCAGTGGCACTGAATAGATTCCAACTCAAAGCAACCCCCAGTGGATTTCCAAGGCTGTAAATCTTTGTAGAAGTAGATAGCCACATCTTCCTCCCACAATGCAGCTAATAGGCTTGAACCACTGACCTTCTGGTTAATAGCCAATGGCCTTACTCACTAAGCCACCAGAGCTCCTTGTAATATCACATAAGCAATGCTGAATTCTCTTTGGATCACATTACGTGCATATGAATTTGATTATCTCCATTATTGATGATGATCACTTTGATCAGTTGATTAAGGTTATGTCTACCAGATTTCTGCACAGTAAAATCATTCTTTTTTCTTTTTGTAATGCTGTGAAAAGTACATTGAAACTTTATAAACATGTAAGTTCCTCATCAAACTTTCAATTTATTCATTTTATTTATTTATATCAGTGTAGCCTCATGGTTTCTTATTTTATTCCATGAGTTAAAATTCATTATTATCATTATTTATTTAGCCAGTGGGAGAAATCCTTCAAGTCGCTTCTTCAATCTTCTTACCTTTTGTGATCTCCCACCCTATTCATGTTCTGGCATCCAGCTCTGATAACCTACTCTCATCCTCTGTGGCTTCCAATACAGCCTCACTAGTACACATGATTTCCTTGCTGTGCTACTTAATTATTTCAGAATTGTATTGTTTAGCAAGGGAAGGGAAGTTATGAGAAAGGAGGGAGAAAGAGAAGCAATGTATAATTTTTACTGCTATAGTTAGAAAATTAAATACTTTTTTTAAGTTTTCATGTTCATTTATAATGTGGTGAATACAGTGGTGAAATTATGGGAGTGGTGGGTTGGTGGAGGTAATGTGATGTGTATATCTTTTTTTCCCAAAGAGAATAAGTCACAACTGCAAATCTTCCATTATCAAAGCTTACAAATGAAAATTTTGAGGTTAGAAAGAAACTGTTGTTTGTCAATGTCAAATCAATTCCAACTCCCAGCAACCTCAAGTGTTCCTGCAGAGTAAACTACTCCCTTGGGTTTTCAAGGTTGTGACCTTCCAAAAGCAGATCACCAGGCTTTACTTTCTGAGGTGTCTCTAGGTGGGTTTGAACTGCCAACTCTTCAGTTAGAGTCCAGGGCTTAACCATTTGTAGCACTCAAAGATTCCTTAGGAAGATACTACCAGTTCTTTATGTTAGTAGAACTATCTTCCCACTAATAGTTTAGAAACCACAGAATCATATTTAAATTCTCTAGCCATCTCCTTTATCTATCACAAAATCTGTTAGGTTCATGTTTGTAGTATTTATTTTATTTCTCTTGCTATTTTCATTTCCTATGGCAATCTACTTCTTTGGTGACACTGCCTTGGAAACCCAAGGCGGGGTTGCTGTGAGTCAGATCCAACTCAACAGCAGTGAGTTTGGTTGTTTTGGTTTTCTTGTTCTCTTTCTGAGGCACAGTTCTTCCTTCTTGTTTGTTGCGATATAGTCTTGCAACACGGTCTTTATGTTTTCATCCTAAAGGCTCTGCCAAATTAATTGTTCTCTGTTTCCTATTTCCAGGTGAATAAAAAAGCTTCTGCAACTTCTGGTATCTAATTTCTAACCTACTTTTCCAATCTTCTCTATCCCAGTCTTCACTTTCAAAATTTGTCACTCCAGCTAACGTAAGGATTTATTGTTCTTTTTGTAAACCCTAAGGAGTTCTGGTGGTGTAGTGCCTAAGATATTTGACTGATAACTGGAAGGTTGGCAGTTCAAACCCACCAGCTACTCTGCAGAAGGAAGACTGGGCAATCTACTTCCATAAAGATTTACTGCCTCGGGAAGCCAATGAGGGTTGCTATGAATCAGAATCTACTAGATGGCAGTGAGTTTGTTATTTTTTGGTTTTGTAAACCCTTGAATTCCCAACTCTGGGCCTTTTCATCTTCCATTTTCACCAATGGAATTATCTCCTACAATACTCCATTTGCTATGATACAGCCCAACATTTAAAGCATAAATCAGATGCAAATGAAATGTTAAATGAGCCCCCTAAGTAGAAATCTGGCAAATTCATAACCAAATGGCAAGTATTCTTTTTTCTACCATGTTTATTTTAAGTATATTAAAGTCTTAGAAGATATAATGTACTACACACTATTCTAAGTGCTTTACAATAGCTCATTAATCCAAACTTCAAAGCAACACTATAAGTAATATCTTTAATTTTGGAGATAAGGAAATAAGCCACATGTTTAAACAATTTGCCAAAGTCCCTCAGTTGTTAATAGGGAATCCAGTATTTTAACCCATATTCAACTCCTGAGGCCACACATTTAAATTTTGTGATGTGTGGTTGATATTCTTTTTTCATATTTTAATCTCTTCTATAAGTATAAAAAGGGAAAACTCATTGTTTTAGTTTTCTGGTGCATCGTAATAAAAATCTACTACAGGTGAATGGCATTAAATATAAATAGAATTATATTTTCTCACAGTTCTCAAGGCTGAAAGACAAATTAGTGTCTCAGCCATGTCAATTCCTTTTGTGGCCCTTTCTCCTAGTTACGGGTGTCTACTGGCAATCCTTGCTGTTCTTTTGTTTGTAGACAGTCTTCTCATGGCATCAGATTTCCTCCTAAGTGTACGTATCTGTGTCTATTCTGTATTTTTTATAAAACAGCTCTCAGGATCACCCAATTCTGGCATGGTTTCATTAACATAACAAAAGAAAACTGTGAGTCAATCTGAAGCCAGAATTCTAGCAGCCTCCAGGAAAATCTTTAACCAGAAACCTTTTAGTGTCAGTAGTGCTAACAGAACTTTTGTAATTCTAAACACTCCTTAGGGCTTTTATCTGCCCTCCAGTCTCAGCAGGTATCAAGGAACTTCCTCCGAACTCAGCACGCATCACAGAAGCCATCCGGATTCAGCACGTATCAGAGATTTGCGAGACTCCTAAAAGTCTTCCCCATATCTGAGCCGCATCCTCCCTAGATAATATTTTCCTAAGTGAACTTTGGAGCTGGGGGGAGTTTCTTTACGTCCCCCAACATCTTAGATCACTGCCCTGAATCCCTTACCAACAACCAATCACCTGTACCCCCTCGCCCCGGTGCTGCCCCTCCTCATACTGTTCCATAAATTGAAGAAGGAAACGGGGTACGGGGTCTTTTGCTTAAGCCACTGACCTGGTAAGGGCAAAGACCCTGACTTAAGTTAGCTAATAAACTGTCCTATTGCATTTGCATTGGCGTGGGTTGGCGTCTTCTTCTCTTCTGAAATTCTCCTTTACAGCCTGGGCACAACAAAACCTTATTTCCAAACTGTTGAAACCTACAAATTGCAACTCAGGAGAAAAGTCTGGCCACCTGTTCCTGTAAAGATTACAATGCAGAATCCACTATAAGGCAGTTCTCCTCTGTCATGTAGACTCATTATGAGTTGTAGTTGACTCCAAAGAACACAACAATAGCAACAAAGTGCTTTGAATAGCTTGGATAGATCGTTTGGTTAAAATCTAGCAACAGCTGTGTAAATTGAAGAATAGCATTCTTATAAATGGGTAAACTGATAGATAGAAACATTGACTTAGAATTCTCATGTTATTTTTATCCTTTAATCCTAATACTTTTTCTTTCCAATAATGAAATGGGATAACAGGACAGTGGTCACAACCCAGTTCTTAAAACTGGGTAGACAAGACAGACAGAACCACAAAGAACGACTGAAGCTTACAGTTCCAAGAACACAGTTGAACATCTGGTGCCTTGACTATTGGTACCAAGACTGCCGTGGTCTGCTCTCCCACAATAAGACTGCTGATAAACTTTCTGCCACTCTACTTAAATCTCCCAACTTCCCCAGTTTGTGGCTGATGCATTTTTGAGCTTAGCCGGGGCTGACACCCTTCTGGTCTCAGCCCATCTGGCTGCAGATGCTTTAATAAATTTTCTTTCAAAACTCTACCGGTCTGATATCTCTCTCCCAGCGCCGAACCTTACAGATACAAGTTCAGAGGGCTAGCCAAATTGCCAAGATCACATGTTTATAGGAAGTACATCTTAGTTTTTAAATCTGCATTTTTTGATTTTCAAATGTGAATTTCACTTGATCCCCTCTCTCTCCCACACTTGCTCCACAAATGGATAAACAAAGGAAGGAAGAAATTGTGCCCTGGCATGCCTTTCTCCAGTTAACCTTTGGAGAACTAAAATCAGGGCATGAGCAATGTGTTAGTAATCCAGGAAAATATTTCACTAAATTCATATGTAAATGAGCGACGCTTCTACAGAGAACAAACGTGGGAATCAATGTTGTCTCTTGGTTCATATACCAGGCCAAAAATAAACAACCAATTTTAAGACTTCTATGAGAGGCTTCCACAAATATTTCCTACACCACTGAAGGTAGTGGTTTTAAAGGAGTGAATAAATTATATTCAAAATAATAAAGAATGTAGCTATGAAGATGTGATTGATCCTATCATCTAAATTCTCAGAATTTTATCTCACAAGTCAATGTAATTGGTGAACATGGAATACTGTTGTACTTCCTCAAAGATTGCTTTGGAAAAAGAACAAGTATATCTGGCCATATTGATTCAAGTGCTAAAGAAAAATGGGTGGGGGAAAAAAAAAAACTTAAAGAAACAATATAGCATAAGAATGGACTTGAGTTCTAAGCTTTATAAACTTTATAGCTATTATTATAAAAAGAAGTAAAATTATGGCTATGGCTCAGAGCTACTAAGAATGCATAATTAACATAATAAGTATTTGACATAATTTAAAGCTTCATCCATAGTAAAGATTTTTGGCATATATACTTCTCAAAGCTGGAGGAGTATTGCTCACTCTCATTAAAAACACTTTTTCACTGAATCTCAATGAGGGCATAAGAAGGGCCAAACTCCTCAATTATCATGTGATCAGAAGAACTAGGGGGTGCCTAGCTACACATACTGACTCTTCTAATCAGGGCCACAATAGATGGACCCTGATAGAATGGAAGAAAAATTTGGAACAGAAACTCAAACAAAAGCATCCAGACTTACAGGACTGGTTTAAATGGGAGTATTCCTCAAGGCTATTGCCCTAAGATACTCTTCAACTCTTAAAGTGAAACTAACCTCTGAGGTCACTTTATAGCTAAATAACACATTAGCTCACAAAACAATGAATAGCATTCTTCATTGTTCTCTTTTCAAAAAAATTACCTGTATGAGACCAAATTTTGGGTCATTAATTACTTTAAACAAAGATGAGAATTTAAGGTAGGGAAACTAGATAGATTGATGAAAATGGCAGAACCAGAACAGAAATAATGAGAATGCTCATGCATTGTGAAGAATGTAACCAATGTCACTGAACAATTTATGTATAAATTGTTGTATGACAACCTAAACTGCTGTGTAAACAAACCTTCACTGAAAACACAATGAGATATTATTTAAAAAAAAAAAAAAAAAATGGCCAAACTCACTCCCTGGTTATATATAATGGCTCCAATGAAAGAAATTAACTTTAGACTTTTATCCCATATATCTTTTTTTAAAAAGCCCAGTTAACATTTATTTTGTATAGGAAGGCTTGCCTTACCCTGATCATTCTTACTCACAAATCTGATTTAGGTTGTTTTATCTTATGTCCACATAACCTCTTTTACAGGAGCTCTAGTAGCATAGTGCCTAAGGCATTTGACTGCTAACCAGAAGGCTGGTGGTTAACCCACCAGCCACTCAGAAGGAAGGTTGGACAATCTACTTCTGTAGTGATAACGCCTTGGAAACCCAAGGAAGGGTAGCTATGAGTCAGATCCTACTCGACGGCTGTGCGTTTCTTGAACCACTTTTACACAATCAGAATGTAGAACATGTCTTCATGGTTATAAGACAAGCAGGTAAATTATATTAGTTGACGCCATTTTCCTCCCATTCTTTAGAAAATGAAGAGGAAGAAAATAAACAGACAATAATAAAATCAGGTGTATATTCTCTGACTACCACACACCTGAGGTTCCAACAATGAATTGTTTTACTATGAAAAACTTGACTATATGGAAAATACTATAAACTAAACCAAACTCACTGTCATTGAGTCAACTCTGACTTATAGTAACACCCACTGGATTTCCAAGGCTGTAAATCTTTATGGAAGCAGACTTCCTCATCTTTCTTCTGCACAGTGGCTGCTGTAGAACCTCTGACCTTTTGGTTAGCACTCAAATGCCTTAGCCACTACACCACCAACCCACCAAACCCAACCCACCACCATTGGGTAGATTCCAACTCTTAGAGACCCCCATTGGGTTTCCAAGGTGGTAATTTGTGTGTGTGTGTGTGTGTGTGTACTTTGGGTACAAATTTACAGAGCAAAATTCGTTTTACGTTCAACAATTTGTGTACATTTGATTTCACGCCCCAATTACTATCCCCAAGAATAGCAACCTCTCCTCCCCTCCCATCCCCATGACCACCCCCTCCCTGTGTCCTTCTTAATCACACACTCCTGTCTGCCCAGATTTCTCCCTGTGTGAATGCTGCCTCTCTGGTGTCCCATGGCCAATTGCTCTAAGGGATGTATCTCCCTAGAGTAGGTGAGTGCATTGCCCTGGTGTGGGTATTTTGCATAGAAGTCTTTCTACTGTTGGACTGAGAACCAATCCTTGTGAGTGAGTCCAGTTATAGACCTAAAGGTATCCTGGGGCCATAGTCTTCTGGGTTCCACCAGACTCTATCTGGCCAGTAATAGTAGTCATTTTTATGTTTTTAAATTTTTTCCCCACATTTTTCCTCCCACTCTATCCAGGATCTCCAGTTTTGATCCCTTCCTGAGTGGTTGGCGTTGGTAGTTGGGCACTGTCTAGTTCTTCTGGTCTCAAGGTCCATCATGTCCTTGGACTAATTGTTTCCAAATGCCTTTGATTTTCTTCACTCTCCTTTGCTTCAGATGAGAGGAGACCAGTAGTTGAATCTTAGATGGCCACTCAAAAGCTTTTAAGACCCCAATGGCTACTCACCAAAGTAGATTGTGGAACCAGATTTTTATGTACTATGCTGTGCCAATTGAACTTGGTGTTCCCCAATACTATGGTGCTGAGTTGGCAGGCCCAGTGATTCTCTATCTCAAGGTGTTTGGTTGTCTCTGAGAGGTTACTCCAACTCTGTCTTCTGTTGCTTCTGTAATGTGTGTGGCTAATTTTATATCACAATAACTATGTAAGATTATCTTCAGCCAAATCTATCCTTGGCCTAGGGTACATTGCTGTTCACCCTCACACACACCTGATCTGAGTTGTGCACGCACTTATCTCTAGCCTGGCGTTTGGTGTTAGTGGTAATGGAATATTGTACATATACTAGTATTTGCCTGTGTTGTCCATATATTTTGTGTATGTTTCAGTGTCCTTTCTTTCCCCAATGTCAACATGCTGGCCACAGACGCTGTCAATAACATCCCTCCCCTTACCCAAATCAGTATGTGACCTCCAACTACCCTGAAATTCTTCCTTCCCTTCCCTCCAATCCTTGGTAACCTACAAAGTGAATTCCCTTCCCTAAGTAAACCCTTCCTTGACTTTATATAATAATAGGCTCATACAATATTTGTCCTTCTGCGATTGACTCAGTTCACTCAGTATAATGTCCTCCAGGTTCATCCACATTGTGAGATGATTCATGTATCCTTCATTGTTCTTTAATGTAGCATAGTATTCCATTGTGTGAATATACCATAATATGATTATCCACTCATCTGCTGATGGGCATTTAGGTTGTTTCCATCTCTTTGCTATAGTGAATTGTGCTTCAGTGAACATGTGTGCATACATCTGTTCATGACCTGTCTTTTACCTCTTTAGGATATATTCTTAGTAATGAAATTGCTGTTTCAAATGGTATTTGTATTGTCAGTTTTTTAAGGAAACATCATACCATTTTCCTCAATGGCTGTTTCATTTTGCAGTCCCACCAACAGTGTATGAGAGTCCCAATCTCTCCACAACCTTGTCAGTATTTGCTATTTCCTGTCTTGTTGAAACCTGCTATTATTGCTGGGATAAGATGATATCTCGTTGTTTTCATTTGTATCTCTCTAATGGCTAATGATCATGAGCATTTCCTCATGTGTTTGTTGGCCACCAATATATCATCTTTAGTGAAGTGTCTATTCATGTCCATTGCCTACCTTGGAATTGGATTGTCTTTTTGTTATTGAGGTGTTGAAGTTTTCTATAAATTTTGGAGATAAGTCCTTTGTCAAATATATCATAGCCAAATATTTTTTCCCAATCTTAGGTTCTCTTTTTACCCTTTTGGAGAAGTCTTTTGATGGGCATAAGAATTTAATTTTCAAAAGGTCCCAGTCATCTAGCTTCTTTTCCACTTCCTGTGTATTTTGGGTTATGCTTGACAGTCTATTTAGGCCATAAATAAGGACCTCTAGATTTGTCCCTATTTTATCTTTGATGAGCTTTATAGTTTTGGGTTTTACATTTAGGTCTTTGATCCAAGTTGAGTTTGTTTTCATGTGTGGGGTGAGGTATGGATCTTGCTTCATTTTTCTGCAAGTAAATATCCAATTTTGCCAGCACAATTTGTTAAAGAGGCTATCTCTCCCCCATTTAATGGGTTTTGGTCCTTTATCAAAGATCAGCTGTCCATAGATGGATGGGTTCATTTCTTTTTTCTTTTTTTTTGATTCTGTTCCATTGGTCTGTCTGTCTATCATTGTGCCAATAAACCAACAACAACAACAACAAAAAATTCATTGCCATCGAGTTGGTCCCAACTCATAGTGACCCATCCCTGGGTTTCTGAGAAGGTATCTCTACAGAGGTAGATTGCCCAGTCTTCCTTCTGAGGAGTGGCTGGTGGGTTTCAACCACCAGCCTTCTGGTTAGCAGTCAAATAACTTAGGCACTATACCACCAGAGCTTTCTGTTCTGTTCAACAAAATCCAAGGAGGGGCCCAACTTGATGGCAGTGAGGTTTTTTTTTTTTTTTTTTTTTTGAATTGTACCAATACAATGCTGTTTTAACTCGTGTGGCTGTATAGCAGGTTTTGAAATCCATGAGTGAGAGACCTCCCACTTTGTTTTTCCTATTCAGCAGTGGTTTACTTATCCGAGGTCTCTTTCCTTTCCATATGAAATTAATAATTGTTTTTTCCTTATTTTTTAAAAATTTGATGCTATCTGGATTAGGATTGCATTGAACCTCTAGATTGTTTGGGTAATACTGACATTTTCACAATATTCATTCTTCCTATTCATGAACAAAGCAGGTTCTTCCATTTATGTAGATCCCCTGTAGTTTCTTGTAGTAGTGTTGTATAGTTTTCTTTGTATAGATCTTTTGTATCTCTGATAAGATTTATTCCTAAATATTTTATCTTTTTGGGGGACTATTTTAAATGATATTGTTTCCTTATTTCTCATTCAGAGGTCTCTTTGTTGATGTAGATGAATCCAATATATTTTTGTATGTTGACCTTGTATCCTGCCATTTTGGTGAACCTCTGTATTAGTTCCAGTAATTTTTTTGCTGAGTCCCTTGGGCTTTCTATGTATAGAATGATATCATCTGCAAATAGAGATAGCTTTACTTCCCCTTTGCAAATTTGAATCACTTTTATTACCCTTTCTTGCCTTATTGCCCTGGCTAGGGCTTCTAATACAATGTTAAATAGAGATGGTGATAGAAGGCATCTTTGACTGGTTCTTGTTTGCAAGAGGAATCCTTTGAGTGTTGGCTTTGCGTATATACCCTTTATTATGCTGAGGATTTTCCCTTTTATCCTTATTTTTCTGAGAGTTCTGAACTGCAACAGGTGTTGGATTTTTATCAAATCCCTTTTTCTGTGTCAGTTGCTATGAACTTATAGTTGTTTTGTTTTGTTCACGTGGTTGACTTCATTAATTGATTTTCTGATGTTGAACCATCCTTGAGTATCTTGTATGAGTCGCACCTGGTCATGATGTATTATTTTTTGAGATGTTGTTGGATTCTGTTGGCAAGGATTTTTGAAGATTTTTGTGTCTATAATTATGAGGGTTATTGGTCTGTAGTTCGATTTTTAGTGGTGTCTTTCCCTGGTTTTTGTATCAGTGTTATGCTTGCTTCATAAAATGAATTTGGGAGTATTCTATCTTTTTTCTATGTTTTGGAATAGTTTAAGTAGTATAGGTGTCAACTCTTCCCTGAATGTTTGGTAAAATTCTCCAGTGAAGCCATTTGGGCCAGAACTTTTTCATGTGGGAAGTTTTTTTTTTTTTTTTAATGACCTGTTCAATTTCTCCTTTTGTTATGGGTCTGTTCAAGTATTCTGTCTTTGACTGGAATAGTTTAGGTAGGTCTTGCATTTCTGGAAACTTATCTATCTTTTCTAGGTTCTCAAATCTTTTGGAGTACAGTTCTTCATAATATTCTGTCAGTATCTGTTTTAGTTACCTAGTGCCGCTGTAACAGAAAACACCACAAATGGGATGCTTGAACAAACAGAAGTTAATTCTCTTACAGTTTGGAGGCATTAAGTCTGAGCTCAAAATGCCAGGCTCTAGGGGATGGGTGAATGCCCCTCAACTTTGGGCTTCAGCTTTGCCTCCTGCTTCTGTTCCACTGAAGGTAAAGGCTTTTCTTTACTCAGATAGCTGCTGGTTGCTAAGGTTGACAAACCCAAGGTCAACAAATAAAATGGCACTGTCTTGATGTTACCAAACCACATGGCAGGCCATTAATTCAAGACCATTGACAGTCCCAAGATCAGCAGAGCATGGCAGACTGCTGAAAAATGACTCGGGTACATTCAGGGTTCAAGTGTGTCATAAGCTAGAGACCATTCCCAAGGTTTCACCTTAGGTACAGGAAACAGACCACGTCCCTAAGGCAGCTACTCAGCTGCTGGTGGTAGATCCCTCTATGGAATTGATTGCCGGTCTTATCATGAGTAATGACTACCAACAGCTGTCCAGCCACTCAACCAGGCCCAGCCAAGTTGACACACAACTTTAACTACCACAAAACCTTTCTTGTTTCATTTGGTTCTGTTGTCACCCTTTTCATTTATTATTCATGTTATTCGTGTCTTTCTTTTCCTTTGTTTGATTTGCCAGTGATTTGTCAATTATGTTCATCTATTTGAAGAAGCATCTTCTTCTTTTGTTGATTTTCTCTGTGTTTCTTTCTTTCTTTTTTTTTTTTTTTTGCTTTGTTTTATTTTCTGTTTCATTTATTTCTGCTCAGATCTTTTTTTATTTTTCTATTTCTGGATACTCTAGGTTTCTTTTGTTGCTCTTTTCTAATTGTTGGAGTTGTTGAGTTAGAGTATTGATTTTGTTTCTTTCCTCTTTATTGATGTTTTAATTTTTTTTCTGTGATTTTCCTATTACTGATTTCTAACTGTATAGCACTGTGGTTATAGAAGATGCTTTGTAGTATTTCAATTTTTTTTTTTTTTTAATTTATTGAATCATATTTTGTGTCCTAACATATGGCCTATTCTGGAGAATGATCCATGTGCACTGGAGAAGAATGTACATTGTACTTTTGTTGGCTGTAGTGCTCTGTATATGTCTATGAGGTTGAGTTGGTTGATTGTGTTGCTGAATTGTTCTGTATCTTTGTTGGGTCTTTTTCTAGTTGATCTGTTCCTCCTTGAAAGTAGTGTGCTAAACTCTACTACTGTTGTAGAGTTGTCTATTTTCCCTTTTAATTCAATTATATTTTCTTCATGTATTGTGGAGCACATTCTTTGGGGTGCATAGATATTTATTATAGGAATGTCTTCTTGGCCAATTGACCCTTTTAGCGTCATATAGTGTCCTTCTTTGTCCCTTATGCTGTTTTCCTCCTTAAAGACTATTTTATCAGAAATTAATATTGCCTCTCCTTCTCTCTTTTGGTCACCATTAGTTTGGTATATTTTTTTTTTCGGCCCCTTAATTTTTAATTTGATTTTATGTTTGTGTCTCACAAACGTCTCTTGTGGGCAGCATATCAATGAGTCTTCTTTTCTTTTCCAATCAGCCACTCTCTTTCTCTTGACTGGTGCATTTAGTCCGTTCACATTGAGTGTAATTAGCTATAGGTATGAATTTATTGCTGTCATTCTATTTGTTGTTGTTGTTTTTGTGTGGTTGGTGATTTCCTTATTCCAAATATTTTTCTGTGCTGAGCTCATTTTGTTATCAAGTGTTTCTTCTCTTTTCTTCATTATTGGTGGTTTTGTGCTTACTAAGCCCATGTCTTTTTCTTCTTTCTGACTCCCTTTAGCATTTCTTGTAGGTTTGGTTTGATTTTCACAAATTTCCTTAATTTTTGTTTGTCTGAGAACATCTTGATTTCATGCTCATATTTGAGGGACAATTTGGCTGGATATGGAATTCTTGATTGGAAGTTCTTTTCCTTCAATATTTTACATATTCTAATCCATTGTCTTCTTGCCTATATGGGTTCTGCTGAGTAATCAGAACTTAGTCTTACTGGTTGTCCATCATAGGTGATATTTTGTTTTCCCCAAGCTGCTCCCAAGATACTTTCTTTGTCTTTGGTTTTGGGGAATTTGATTATGGTATGTCTTGATGACTTTCTCTTGGGGGTTTATCCCATATGGGGTTTATTGAGCTTTTTGGACAGATATTTTTTTGGTTCCTTCATGACATGGGGGAAATTTTCTCTTAGCAAGTCTTCCACAATTTTCTCAGTGTTTTTCTTTTTTTGCCTCCTCTTTTTCTGGTATTTCAATGAGGTGTATATTGTTTCTTTTCATGTCATCCCATGTAACTCTTAGGTTCTCTTCATTTCTAGTAAATCTTTGCTCTGATTTTTCTTCATATAGGCTGGCATCAAGGAATTTGTCTTCTAGTTGGGAAATTATTTTTCAGCCAGTTCTAGTCTACTCTTTTGTCCTTTCACTGTGTTATCTAACTCTGTAATTTTAGTGTTCATCTTCTGGATTTCTAACTGTTGTTTTTGTATGAGTCCTAATTGTGCATTTATCTTGTTATTTCATTCTTGAATGCTTTTCCTGAATTCTGGCAAGGTGATGTCTGTCTTCTTATTGATTCTGTTTGTGGTTTCCTTGAGCTCTTGGAGGATCCAATATCCATACCTTTTAAATTCCTTCTCAGATAATTCTATTGCCTGTTCTTCTTCCATCATAGATAATTCTTTAGCCTGGGGTTTTATTTCTATTGTCTTGTCCTGTTTTTTTGTTTGATTCGAGGTTGTCTGCTGTTTCCTAGACATTTTGAAGTTATTGTGTTTGACTGTTACTTATGTATTGATTTGTTTCACCCTGATTTTATGTTTTACTATATCTGCAAGGGTGGAGCTGGTTATTAAGTTGGCTGTACTGGGTTGCTCTCCAGATCTCTTTGCATTTGAGGAATCACTGGTGAGAATGTGGATGCAGGTGTCTGCTTGTTGTGAAGGGGATTTGGAGTTCAGACAGGTGGGTGTTGTGGTAGTTAATGTGCTCCTTCTATTGGACAAGGCAGGGGAAAAGGTGAAAAAAGAAAAAGAAAAGAAGAATAGAAAAGAAAAAAAAAAAAGGCCATTCACAAGCCCACATTTTCCATGTTTGGACAAGGTGCGACTGGCTCAGACAGTGTAATTTGTACCTTCCTGTGATGGCTACTAATGATGATGTCATATTGTTAATCATAGACCTGTGGTTCAAAATCAACTGATACCCCAGTGGGTAGAGGGTCAGTAGTTTCTGTTTGGATTGAGAAGCTGCATAAACCCAGCACCCTGGTCTACTCTGTGCTAAAAAGCAGTCATGGAAGAATTGAACCCTAGCCCACTGACATGGGCTGGCACTGGAGCTCTGCCCATTCGGAGGGAGTTTCTCCCTCCTCCCCACTCTTTTCTGGACTCCGTGGCAGCCTGAACCAAGGGGAGTTTTGATCTGTTTCCTAGTAAGGTTGTCTACTCACTCAGCTCAACTCCCAAGGACTCTGTCAGAAACTTCTGATGTGGGTATTCCAAATCCTCATTGGTTCTGTGGGCTTTTTTTTTTTTTTTTAATCCTTCTCTTCACAGACCTCTTTTATATTGCTAATGAGACCTCTGCTTCTTTGTCTCTCCATCTCTGCACCAGCTAAGCAGGTTCATTTATTTTCTCAGTTATTTAATCTGCTTTTTCTCTACTTCCGCTAAATCAGGTACCTTATCTTCTCCTTAGTTGCTCATAACTCCACTACTGTTGTTTCCATCTGCTTTACCTAGTTATTCAGGAATTAAGATGCTAGAGGGAAAAAACGTGTGGGCTACAGGGATGACAGCATCTTCTCCCAAGATAGTAAACCGTTACTGAAGCAGATTGCTCCATCTTTCTTCCAGGGAGCAGCATGTGGGTTTGAACTGCCAACCTTTTGCTTAGCAGTCAAATGCCTTGGACACTGTGCCACCAGAGCTCCTTCTATATTAATTCTAGATAGTCTTTAAGTCAAACTCAGTTCCATTCCTTTTATTATGAGAATATTAAAATACAAATTTTCAAACATGACAGTAGCCAGTATTGTGCAAAATACCAGGAGATAAGAATATGTATTATACCGTTTGTTGCTGTTATGTGCTGTCGAGTTAGACCCAACTGATAGCAACCTCTCCTTGGGTTTCCAAAGCAGTATCACTATGGAAGTAGATTGCCCAAACTTCCTTCCAAGGAGTGGCTGGTGGGTTTGAACCGCCAGCCTTCTGGTTAGCAATCAACTGCCTTAGGCACTAAGCTACCAGAGCTCCTATTATGCCATAATATACCTAAATGTCAGGTTATTTGTTTTATATTTATAGTGTTGTTTTCAGATTTTTGATGATGTTATTTATATTCATTATTCAAACCAAATTTTCCATAAACACCCATTGCACAATTGAATAAAAGCAGATATACTCTGTTGAAGAGATAGGTGGAGAGGGTGCCTAGAGTTCTTCTTACTCAATAAATCATGGTTCCAAAATCACTTTGTAGAAAAATGAAATAAAATAAATAAACCTTTGATTTTGGAATAAGACTGATTGGCAATTTATTTGGCTATTCTGGCTTCCAGATATAAAAATCAGGAAAAATCATTGAATTTCTCTGGGATATGACTTATATGTAAATTAGAGATTTCAAAAATGGATTTTCTAATGAAAATGAAATAAAATAATGATTTTGAAAAGTATTTATTATAAATTATATATATATGTATGTTATAATTTTTAATGTATTGAATCTTAATTTTTCTTAACTATATGCATTGTGGGGAGTTCTGGTGGCATAGTGCCTAAGGCATGTGACTGCTAACCAGAAGGCTGGTGGTTCAAACCCACCAGCCACTCCT
>NW_006921935.1:2365130-2368382 GCF_000298275.1 Orycteropus afer afer
CAAACCCACCAGCCACTCCTTGGAAGGAAGGTTGGGCAATCTACTTCTGTAGTGATACTGCCTCGGAAACCCAAGGAGGGGTCATTATGAGTTGGATCTGACTCCACAGCAGTAAGTTTGTTTTTTGTTTGTATATGCACTGTATTGTAATCCTGATCCTGCAGTTCAGAACTCTTCCTCCTATTTCCTACAAATTAACATTTGCTATTGTTAGGTGCCATTGATCCATCTCTGACTCACTGCAACCCTATGTACAACAGAATGAAACACTGCCCAGTCCTGTGCCAGTCTCACAAGACTTGCTATACCTGAACCCATCTTTGCAGTCACTGTGTCAATCCATCTCTTTGAGGGCCTCTTTTTCACCGACCCTCCACTTTACCAAGCATGATATCATTCTCCAGGGAATGGTCTCTTCTAACAATATGACCAAAGTAAGTGAAACAAAGTCTAGCCATTCTCACTTCCAAGGAGCATTCCAGTTGCACTTCTTCCAGGATTGATTTGTTCATTCTTTTGGCAGTCTGTGGTACTTTCAGTATTCTTTACCAATACCACAACTCAGAAGTATCAACTCTACTTTGGTCTTCCTTGTTCATTGTACATGCATATCAGGTGATTGAAAATACCATGGCTTGGTGTTCTGGTTACCTAGTACTCATCTGACAAGAATATGCCACAAATGGGATGGCCTTAAGAAACAGGAGTTTATTCTTACAGTTTGAAGGTTTTAAGTCTGAGTTCAAAGTTCCAGGCAGTAGAAGTTGGGTGAAAGCCCCTCAATCTTGGGCTTCAGCTCTGCCTCCTGCTCTTGGCTGGCTGCTGAGATGGAGAAGCTCAAGGTTGACAAGTAAAAAAAGGACAGTCTCCATGTTACCAAACCACACAGCAGGCCATAAATTCAATTCCGTTGGAAGTCCCATTGCTGAACAATGACACAGCAACATACAGGGTCCAAGTGTGCCATAAGCTAGAAACTATCCCCAAGTTTTCCCCTTATATACCAGAAGCAGACCACATATCCCAAACAGCTACTCAGCTGCTTATGGTAGATCTCACCATGGAGTTGATTGCCAGTCTCATCATGGAGCATAACTACTATCAGCTGCTCAGGCACTCAACCAGGCCCAACCAAGTTGACATACAACTTTATCTACCGCACTTGGGTTAGGTGTATCTCAGTCTTCAAGGAGACATCTTTGCTCTTTGGCACTTTAAAGAGGTCTTTTGCAACAGATGTTTAGGATTGTCATATATTCAGGTCCCAAATAAATCTAAAACAGTTGTAAAGATCTGTTAATATCTGGGAGCTCCACTTTTTAACAGGAAAATATGAGGACATTATCAGTAAAGTCACCACTGACCTGACTAAATTATTCTATACAAATTATTGTTTAGCATGATGTGATGCTGTACCTTCTTATATATTGCTGTTATTGTTGTTAAGTGCTATAGAGTTGGTTTTGGCTCATAACAACTCTATATTCCAAAGAGCTGAACACTTCTTAGATCTGCACCATCCTTACAATTGTTACTCTGAGCTCGTTGTTACAGTCACAGTGCCAATCCATTTTGTTGAGAGTCTTTTCCTTTTTGTTCCCTCTGCTTTACCAAGCATGATATTCTTCTCTGGGTATCTCCTGATAACATGACCAATGTTCATGAAATGAACTCTGGCCATTCTCACTTCTAAGGAGCATTCCAGCTCTACATCCTTCAAGAGCAATTTATTTTCACTCTTCTAGCAGTCTATAGTGTATTCATTATTCTTCACCAACACCACAACAAAAATACATAAATTCTTCTTTTATTTATTTATTTTATTTATTCATTGTCCAGCTCTCACATGCATATGAGGCTATAGGAAATACCATGAGTTGGATCAGGCACATCCTAGTCTTCAAAGAGACATTTTGCTCTTCAACATTTGAAAGAGGTCTTTAGCAACATATTTACCCAATGTAATATGTTGTTTGATTTGTTGGCTGCTACTTGCAGGGACATTGATTGTGGATCCAAGTAAAATGAAGTCTGTGACAATTTCAATCTTTTGTCCATTTATCGTGAGGTTGCTTATTGATCCAGTTGTAAGGATTTTTTTTTTTTTCTTATGTTGAGATTTAATCCATACTGTGGGCTATATTCTTGGATCTTCATCTGTAAGTGCTTCAGGTCTTCTTCACTCTCAGAAAGAAAGGTTGTGTCATATGCATATCATGGATTGTTAATGAATCTTCCTCCAATCCATTCTTCTTCATATAGGCCAATTTTTGGAATATCTGCTCAGCACACACATTGAATAAGTATTGTGAATGGATATAACCCTGACACACAGCTTTCCTGATTTTTAACCATGTAGTATCCCCTTGTTCTCTTTGAATGACTGCTTCTTGGTCTATGTACAGTTTCCACATAAGCAGAATTAATTATTATGGAATTCTTATTCTTCACAATGTTATCCATAATTTTTTTTTTAATCCATAAAGTCAAATATTTGTCCATAGTCAATAATACACAAGTGAACATCTTTCTGGTATTCTTTGCTTTCATCCAAGATCCATCTGACATTAGCAATGAAATCTCTTGTTCTATGTCCTCTTCTGAATCTGGCCAGAATTTCTGGCTGTGCCCTATTGATGTACTGATGCAATCATTTTTTAATTCTCTTCATGAAAATTTTACTGGCATTTGATATTAATGATATTGTTCAATAATTTCAGCATTCTATTTAATCAGCTTTCTTTACAATAGTCACAAATATGGATCTCTTCCAGATGATTGGCCAGGTCTGCTAAATTTCTTGGCATAGACAAGTGAGTGCTTCTAGTACTGCATCAGTTTGTTGAAACATCTTATTGGATATTCCCCATTGACAAGCAGTAGACTTATATACTAGAACTTAAAATATTGAATATTTTCCTATAAATTTGTAAGTATATATGTATTCTTGTGGCTCAACCACTATACATAGAAGTATTGACCCAGTAGATAATTTTACCCTCATGTTTTGATATAAATCTTTTCTTGAGAACATATTCTGCATGAGATGATAGGTGTGTTGGACTGGGTTCTCTAGAGAAACACAAAAACCAGCAAAGTGTATATATATATTTATAGAGAGAGAAAGAGAGAGAGAGAGAGAGAGAGCTTTATCTTAGGTAAATGGCTCACAAGCGTGTAGAAGCCGACAAGTTCAAGCTGAAAAGTTCGTCTCTGGAGGGGGATGGGGCCCGGAGCCGCCTGGCTTTCGCA
>NW_006921935.1:2368642-2405312 GCF_000298275.1 Orycteropus afer afer
GGGCAGACTGGCCGCTCAGAACCCAGTCATGTGATCCATCATGGGAACCACCACTCATAACTGGAGTCCAGCCAAGTTGACACATCTTCAATTATCACAATAGGCAAGTGAAATGTCTTTTAGGACAATGTGATCTCACGGTACAGATCTTGGAGGAAGATATTTCAGAGAGGTGCCTTTTTAGTATTTTAAGTATGGCAGTGATATAGAATAGATGTCTAAATGTTTGATTAATAAATATCACATTGAGAAAAATTGTTTATACTGGTTGCTATTCAGGGTTTCATATCCAATATCTTCCCTGTTGGTTGGTATGTGCTTGTTGACCTCAGAAAAGTGTAAGTAAAGTTAACCAAATAGAGGCTTAGGGATATTATTCTGGATATTACATTTTTGAAGAGCAACAAGAATGAGGTGTTAAAAGCTGACAGCTCAATAAATATAAAATATTTGAATTTCATAGAATATTTCTCTGGCAGTTCAAACCCACCAGCCACTCCTCAGAAGGAAGGTTGGGCAATCCACTTCTGTAGTGATACCACTGACTCAGAAACCCAAGGAGGGGTCACTATGAGTTGGATCTGACTTGATGGCACATAACAACAATAACAATATTTAAGGAAGAACAATTGAAATTAATTATTAAAAACAACACTCCCTTGACAAAAATGCAATATACAATATAAAATACAATATTATTTGAGCTACTCATTCTCCAAGTGGAAAGCAGATGTTGTTGTTTTAAGGAATGAAGTTGTAACTGTAAATGTAAATATAGCATTTTCTAGAAAGATACTACAAGAAGAATTTCTTGATATTTTATTATCATACATGAACAAATAGCTATAATTTAATAATACTGAGTTTCTTTTATTATTTATCACTGGTAATACTTCTTGCAAGTTTTGTGCCCTAACAGAATACAGTCAGATAATAGGCTGTGATTCTACCCTTAAAGCAATTTTATTTGTACATATTTATTTCTATAGTGCATTATTATAGTTATAAATGTTTACAAGATAGTTAGCAAGTGTATTAACCTATTTAATTAGACAGTGGATGCTTAATTTGAAAACAAAACAGATCATTTACTTTTAAAACAAGGAAAACAAAACATTCTAATGTCCACTTTCAAAACATAGAATTTGCTTAACTTTACTAATTATTAGATATGTTAAGGAGCTATCCAACCTTGTAAACACTTGATATCAATCCATCAAATAAATACAAAAACATATTTTTGGTAAAGTCATGAAAATTGTAAAAAAAGTAAAAAGTGAAAAATATTGTTAAAGTTTTATGACTTCTTTCTTTTGACAGCCTCACACTGATAAACCAAAAGGGAACAGTGAGTGATCATGTGTGTATAACAAAAAGTATATGAACTAAAAGGGAGGGGCTATCTGAAAAACAGGAAATTTTCTATTTTAGCAGATAAATGTCTTGTACCTAAAAGGAGGAAAATAAACCAGCTAGTTGCTAAGGGAAGCTCTAAATGCTATTTTTTCAAGCATGACATTGTATTGTAAGATTAATGTCTGTGCCTTTGCTATTTATCTATCTGAAAGTGATTAAGATGATGCTATTTTAACTCAGGTATTCACACAACTGTCAGCCATCATGAATTGTGGAGCAGAAAGCATAAGTACATGGACTTAAATTCTATACTTATGGAATGGCTAAGGCACAAAAGTGAAAGACAGTGAGGGCTGTGAGCATGAAAAAAATGTGTGTCTCTTATCAAAAGGGATGTCATTCTTGTCAAGTAAGGCTTACGTTTGCTAGTATGTAACATAATGACCATCAGTTTTGGACAAAAACACAATCGCTGTACAATGGAAAGTTATCAGAGATTGTGGTAGTTAAATTTATGTCAACTTGGCTGGGCCTGGTTGAGTGGCTGGGCAGCTGGTGGTAGTTATTCCCCATGATGAGAGTGGCAATCAGCTCCATGGTGGGATCTACCTACCCCAGGCAGCTAAGTAGCTGCCTTTGGTATGTGGTCTGCTTCCTGTATATAAGGAGAAGCCTTGGAGATTTTCTCTAGCTTATGGCATGCATGGACCCTGGATGTAGCTGTGTTAGGAGCTTGGCATGCTCTTCTGACCTTGGGAGTTACAATGAATTTGAATTAATGGCCTGCCATGTGGTTTGGTAACATCTGGACTGTGCCATTTTATTTGCTGACCTTGGGTTTGTTAGCCTCAGCAGCCAGTAGCCGCCTGAGTGAAGAGATTCCTCTAGCTACAGTGGGCCGTAAGCAAGAGGCAGAGCTGAAGCTCAAGGTCGAGGGGCTTTCACTCAGCCCCTAGAGTGTGGCACTTCAAACTCAGACTTAAAGCCTCTAGACTGTAAGAGAATAAACTCCTGTTTGTTAAGGCTATACCATTTGTGGTGTATTTCTGTCAGAGCGGCACTAGGTAAGCAGAACAGAGATTAACTTGAAATATCTGTTGTTTTACAGCTCTTTGTTCATTCTCCTGATAAAAGGTATGCAAAGTGAATTACTGCATGTAAAAAATAAATTTAGTTTGATTGACATAAAAAATAAAAAACACAAAACAATCAAAAGATTTTCCATGAATTAGTAAAGGTATTATTACACCTATTAAAATTTTATAATGTTTTTCTGGATCTTATTTCAAAAGATATTTATGGTTTATATTAGATAATATTCCAAAAAATGCACATGTTTAAAACTATAATTTCAAATCCAAAGCTTTGAATATTGTTGTTTTTGTGCAAATAGTGATGTTGATCTATGCTGATAGAAAAGAAAAAAAAAATCCAATCCCATTTTTCTAATGAAAACATGGTAACTTATGAAAGAACATTCAATTATAATCAGAGCATCAGGTATTTTCCATTTGTACAAGAAGTTTTGAGGTTCCACCATGGCCTGGAAGTTGCCTGTAGATTGAGCTTTCAATTCTATCACTAGAACGTGACTAAGTTTGAAAGCAGGGGCTGCTTTCATCTTTTTATCCCCAGCACGTTGCCAGTGTCTGATAAACGTAAGCATTCAGCAATATCTTTTGACATGGCTTTTTAATCTGTAGTGCCTCAGTCTTAATATCTAATATAGATGTTGAAATTAATAAAAATAACTTGACTCCTCAACTACTATAATCCAAAAAAACAAATTCTAAATTTTCAATATAAAAATGACTTAAGGCCTTTGAAGAGGGAATTAGCTGCATAAAGAATAAAGCTTAGACATAGTCTTTATGCAGCATAAATGAACTTAACATCAAAGTTATCACTTTGCTTTGCACCTGTGAACAGATAAGTCACAGGTAGACTGCTGAGCACAGGTGTTTTGTGCTCAATTCAGCTGAGACCCCTTAAGCAGAATAAACTGCTAAATTTACTTCTCCATGAGGCTTCTGAGTGGATCTTTAAGAAGCTCTTGATGGAGTGAACTTTTCTATATCCCTAAAATTAGTTAGGTCTAAATTCATCCCCATTATTTTTGGCAATGAGATATAAAAATGACTTTGGTCTTACTTGGTACATCAAAATCAATGTGTCTGTCCTCATAAAGCTGAGGCAAGAGACATATCATAAAATAAAGTTTTGTACTTATTAATAAAAGGGATAAATATACTTATTCATAGGAGGCATGATAAATTGATTTTTTTTAACAAGCTCAGTAGGGAACTCTAAGCTTAGAGGAATGGAATGTGTGCTGGCGTCAGAGAATGGGCTTGAAATTTTGAGAGGTAATTTTGAAAAATGTGCTTTTCTGACACCACACCTGAGATTCTTATTCACTAGATCTGCTTGGGGCCCAGAAATCTGAGTGTTTGAGAATGCTAACCCCCAGAATTTCTAATGCACAGAAAAGAAGAGCCTGAAGGGGCATGAAGGAGCCCTGGTGGCATAGTGTCTAAGGCATTTAACTGCCAACCAGAATATGGACAGTGCAAAGCCAGCAGACACTCCATGGATGGAAGACTGGACAATCTACTTCCATAATGATACTGCCTCAGAAACCCAAAGAGGGTCACTATGAGTCAGAATCAACTCCATGGCAGTGAGTTTGGTTTTTGGTATTTTTAAAGGGACAAAATTACTACATGTTAGTATCTTGGATGGGATATTAGAACAGGAAAAGTTTACTGTATGAAAATTTTGGAAATCTAAGTAAATTATGGGAGCTCTGATGGTGTTGTGCCTAAGACATTTTCCTGCTAACCAGAAGGCTGGTAATAAAGTATGAACTTCAGTTGGCAGTAATCTGAAGGTCTCTGGGTGGTGCAGATGGTCTGCAGTTGGTTAGTAATCCAAAGTTTGCATGTTCAAACCCACCCAGCAGCATTGTGGAAGATCCAGGCCTCACGAGTGACTTCCATAAAGATTACAGCCAACCTGATTCCAGAGCCTATGGAGTCTCTCCAAATGAACAAATAAAGAAAAAATGCCTCAATAATAATCTGTCAATATTTATTCATTAATTGCGACAAATGTACCATACCACCAAAAGATATTTATTAAGGGGAACATTATTGTGGGGTATATGAGATCTGTCTCCTTTCAGAGACCCCCATTTATGGTGCAAGCTAGAAGACTTGCTAAAACTGTAGACTACAGAAGAAGCACTGAGGAAAAAAAAAAGCTATGTTAATTTTATAAAAAATGACCAAGCTACTACCTTCCAGAGGTTTGGTATCATTTTATATTTCCACCAGCAAGAAATCAGTTTCTTTTGTTCTGCAACCTTGTCAGCATTTGATATTATCAGTGTTTTTTGGACACGGTCATTCTAGTAAGTGTATAGCATATCTCATTATTATTCTAATTTTCTTCTTCCTAGTGATGAGTGTGAATGCTGCTAACCAAAATGTCAGTAGTTCACACCCACCAGCCGTTCATAGATGAAAGATGAGGCAATCTGCTTCAGTAAAGATTTATACCTTGAAACCCTATGGGGCAGTTCTTCTCTGTCCTATAGGGTTGTGCTTATGACTTAGAATCTACTAGATGGCAATAGAAGTGGTTTGATAATGATGAATGATTTTGAATATCTTTTCATATACTGACTTGTCATCTGTACATCTTCGTAAAGTGACTGTTCAGATTGTTGTCCTATTAAAAATTGTGCTTTTGTTTTTAAAAAATAATAAATTTACTATTGCTATTTATTATTTATTCTTTAAGAATTTCCTTGCATATTTTGGAAGCAAGCCATTTATCAGATATCTGTTTTACAAATATTTTCTCCTATCCTAGACTTGGGAGCTCTAGTGGCATAATGCCTAAGGTGTTTTGACTGCTAACTAGAAGTCTGGCGGTTCAAACCCACCAGCCAGTTTTCAGAAGGAAGGTTGGACAATATACTTCTGTAGAGATACTGCCTCAGAAACCCAAGGAGGGGTTGCTCTGAGTTGGATCCATCTCCACAGCAGAGAGTTTGGTTTGTTTTTTGAGCCTAGACTTGTCTTTACATTGTCTTAAAAAGATTTTTTTCGTAGGATTAAAGTCTTTAATTTAATTAGGTACTACTTATCAATTCTTTCTTTCATGGTTAAGCTTTTAACCTTGCATCTAAAATTCTTCACTAAACACTGGGCCAGCTAGATTGAATCCCATGTTTTCTACTAGATGTTTTATAATTTTGCATTTTACATTTATACCAATGATTCATTTTTTATTTAATCTATGTAAGGGAGTAAGGTCTGTGTCTAAGTTCCTTTTTAAAAACACATTTACATGTAGTTGTTCCAGCACTGTTGGTTGAAAAATATCTTTTTGTTACTGAATTGTCTTTTCATCTTTTGAAAAATAAGTTGACTATATATTTATTTCATTGAATTTTCTCTGTATGCTCATAATATCCTTCTTTCTACCTGCTTTATATTTAATTCACTCTCTTTCCAGTTTCTTAAGATGCACACATAATTGCTTAATTTTTTTTCCTACTATAACCTTTTAATTCTATAAATTTTAAAGCACTGCTTTAGTTTTGTTTTTCTAATTATCTTATGATATGTTTTTACTTAATGGAGTAGGAAATATTTTAAATTCCTTTGCAATTTCTTCTTTGACCTATGGATTATTTAACAGTGTATATAATTTCAAAATATTTTTTCATTTTCCAGATAGATTTCTGTTATTGATTTACAAACTAATTATTCTTTTGCTTAAATACTTATGTTTTATCCTTTAAAAGTTTTGAGATTTATTATTATTGTTTTATTTCTGGCATTGAATATAGTTTTACTTGCTGCATATTTCATATGCATATGAAACAATATGCATTCTCATTGTATGTAACCCAAAACAAAACAAAACTCACTGTTGTGGAGTCGGATCCGACTCATAGCGACCCCTCCTTGGGTTTCCAAGGCAGTATCACTGGCAAAGTAGATTGCCCAATCTTCCTTCTGAGGTCATTGTATGTAGTGATCTTTAAATGTTAATTAGGTCAAGGCAATTGCTTCCTTACTGATTTTTTTTTTTCTACTTGCTTTATTAATTCCTAAATAGGAGTGTTGAAGTTATCAACTATGACTGTGTATTACTTTAATACTTTTTTCAATATATGACTTCTTGTTGTTATTGTTATGTGCCATCAAGCTGAACCTGACTCATAGCGACCCCTCCTTGGCTTTCCAGGCAGTATCACTACGGAAGTAGATTGTCCCATCTTCCTTCTGAGGAGTGGCTTGTGGATTTGAACCACCAGCCTTCTGGTTAGCAGTCAAGTGCCTTAGGCACTATGCTTCACTAAGCTGAAGCTCTATTATTAGGTACATAAACATTTTTTATTGTTAGAGATTGACAAGTTGACCATGAATATGGCATCACCAATAATTTTTGGTACGGAGTTTTCTTTTACTCTGATTAGTATTTTACCAGGGGCTCTGGTGGCATAGTGCCTAAGGCATTTGACTGCTATCCAGAAGGCTGGCAGTTCAAACCCACCAGCCACTCCTCGGAAGGAAGGTTGGACAATCTACGTCTGTAGTGATACTGCCTCAGAAACCCAAGGAAGGGTCTCTATGAGTCAGAACCGACTCCACGGTAGTGGTTAAGGCTGGTTTTTTTTTTTTTTTTTTTTTTTTTTAGTGTTTTAATAATACATTATTTTTCCATCCTTCTGGATTTAACTTATTCAATGACATAGTATAGTTCTTATAGAAACGAGATTGCTTCTTATAGACAGCACTTAGTTAGGTGTTGGGTTGTTTTCCACCTGTCATTCTCTGCCTTGCAATTGGAATGTTTAAACAATTTTAATTTAATGTAACTATCAATATGATTGTGCTTAAATCTATTTCTTTGGTATTTATTTGTTGTCTTAAGTAATCTGCTGTATGTTCATTCTTTTCTACTTTCCCTACCCACTTTTTAATTAATCAGGTATTTTTATATTTCATCTCTAAAAGTAAGTTATGTGCAGGCAGTTTTTAGGAAAAAAAAAAAAAAGTTTTTTTTCAAAATATTGCTCTGTAGTTTATAACCTGCAATTTATATGTTTTTGTTATGTGTCACTGAGTTGGCTCCAATTAATAGCAAGTCTATACGCACAACGGAATGAAACACTGCCCAGTTGTGCACAATCTGCACAATACTTGCTATGCTTAAACCCATCATAGCAGCCACTATGTCAGTCCATCTCTTTGAGGGTTTTCCCCTTTTTTACTGACTTTCTACTTTACTAAGTATGATATCCTTCTCCAAGGAATGGTCCCTTCTGACAACGTGACCAAAGTATGTGAGAAATCTGGCCATATGAGGCTATTTAAAATACCATGGCTTGTATCAGGTGCACCTTAGTCTTCAAAGTTACTTCTCTGCTCTTTAAAGATTTAAAGAGTTCTTTTGCAACAGATTTGCCCAGTGTAATTCGTAATCTGATTTGCTGACTACTGCTTCAATGGGTGTTGGTTGTATACCCAAGTAAAATTAAAACCATAGCCGTGTCAATCTTTTCTCCATTTATCCTGATGTTTTTTATTGGTCCTTTTGTGAGGATTTTTGTTTTATGTTGACATGTAACCCATGCTGAAGACTGCAGTCTTTGATCTTCTTCACTAAGTGGTTTGAGGCCTCTTCACTCTCAGCAAGCAAGATTATGTCATCTGTATATCACAAGCTGTTAATGTGCCTTCCTCCAATCCTGACGCTGGATTTGCCTATATAGTACAGCTTCTTGGATTATCTGTTCAGCATCCAGATTGAGTAAGTATGGTGAAATGTTACCACCCTGACATACACCGTTCCTGATTTTAGTGAATGCAGTATTCACCACTCGTCTGTCAGTTCGTCATACTGTGGTGGGTTTCATGTTGTAGTGATGCTGGAGGCTATGTTGTCAGTGTTTCAAATGTCCAGCCATGGTGGACAGGTTTCAGCATAGCTACTAGACTAAGTCAGAGTAGGGAGGATGATGGATCCATCCACTACTGAAAAAATTAGTCACTGAAAACCTAATGAATAGCAATGAAACATTGTCTGATACAGTGCTGGAAGATAAGACCCACTGGTTGAAAGCCACTCAAAATATGACTGGGGCAGAGCTGCCTCCTCAAAGATGAGTTGACCTTAATGACATGAAGGGAGTAAAGCTTTCAGGATCTTCATTTGTTGATAGGGCACTGCTCAAAATGAGAAGAAACATATGCAAACATTCATTAATAATGGACTGTGGAATGTATGAAGTATGAATCTAGGAAAATTAGAAGTTATCAAAAATGAAATAGAATACATAAAGGTCTATATATCCTAGGCATTAGTGAACTGAAGTGGACTGGTATTTACCATTTTGAACCAGACAATCATATGGTCTATTATGCCGGAAACGCAAATTGAAGAGGAATGGCGTTGCATTCATGGTCAAAAAGAACATTTCCAGATCTGTTCTGAAGTACAATCCTGTCAGCCTATATAGCTGTCTTCAAATAATTTTACCCCTCTTCAAATAAAATGTAAGAACCACACAACAGAATAATTTTAGTTCACTCCTGTCATTTTTGTAATCACATAATTTAATTTTACAAGTACTTTTATTTACATATCACCTTGTTCCTATTTTTTGCTTTAGATCATCAATTATGTTTAAGGTGAATAAAATAAAAATATAAAATATTCTATATTTAATCTTTCTGATACTCCTTACTTTTTGGCATATATATATAAACTTCCACCTCATATCATCATTTTTCTGCCTGAAGAGATTTTTTAACATTTTTTGCAGCACAGTTCTGCTAGCAGTGAATTCATTAACATTTGTTTTCTGAAAAAGATACTTATTTCATGTTCATTTTTGAAATATATTGTCATTGCTTCTAGAATTCTTTATTGATAGACTTTATTATTTTAGTAGTTTAAAGATCTCAGTCCATTGTGTTCTGACTTGCACAGTTTCTGATAAGAATTCTGTTATTGTTATTATCTTTCTTCCTTTATATATAATGCTTCTCTTTTCTCTAGGTGCCTTCAGGATTTTTTCCTTTATTATTTGCTTTTAGCCAATTGATTATGATGTGTGTGTGTGTGTGTGTGTATGTGAGTTGTGTATTTGGTTTGTTT
This sequence comes from Orycteropus afer afer, assembly GCF_000298275.1. Lineage (NCBI taxonomy): Eukaryota > Metazoa > Chordata > Mammalia > Tubulidentata > Orycteropodidae > Orycteropus > Orycteropus afer. Next base: position 2,378,180 of record NW_006921935.1, read on the forward strand.
GCTAAACCTGCCCTCCACCACTTGTCAGTTTGCCATGCTGTGGTAGTATTGGTAATAGAGATGACACTAGAGAAAGCAACAACTTATTCATTGCAAATACCCTTTTTTCAACATAAATGGCAGCAATACAGCAATACATGTGGACTTACCAGATGGAATACACAGGAATCAGATCAGCTGAATCTGTGGAAAAAGGCAAAGAAAAAGCTCAATATCTTCAGCCAAAACAAGGCTGGAACAGACCATAAATTGCTCATATGCAAGTTCAAGTTGAAGCTTAAGAAAATTAACACAAGTCTGCGAGAGCCAAAATATGACTTGAATATATCCCACCTGAATTTAGAGACCATCCGAAGAATAGATTTGATGCACTGAACACCAATAATTGAAAACTAGAGGAATTCTGGGATGATATCAAGAACATTATTAATGAAGAAAGCAAAAGGTTATAGAAAAAGACATGAAAGGAAGAAAAGACGAAAATTTATGTCAGAAGAGACTCTGAAAATTGGATCTTGTGGCAAGATAAAGGAACAGGCAGACAAACTACATAGACCCTCTGCAACAAATCGATGAGACTCCAATTGAAACCAATACTGAAGACAATCCTGGAACCCTGAGCTTTGAAGGCAAGGATAAAAAAGTGGATTAAATACCAACTACTAGAAGAATCTTAATGTAAACTGTGAATAAGGAGACAAATGGAGTGGTGGACTGATGACTGTCCTGAGGGCATAGCCATTTTGATTATATCCTGGTAGCAACCTAAGATTCAGCTCTGTTCACTAAAGACTGCATGAACAAGGACTGCCTTGGTGCCTGACAACCAGAAAGGAAAACAGTGAAGAAGGAGACAAACAAAGTTCTGGATTGCCAGTGGCTGTCCTGAAGGCATAGCCATTTTAAATATTTGCAAGCAATGGGTGACCATTTTGAATATGTGCAAGTGGCTTTATTTCCTGGATGACAACTTAGCAGGAGCTCCACTTTTTGAGGACAGCACTGACAGCTGCACTGGAGGCTGATGACTGGGCAGGTGTGATATACACCCTTGTTTCTTATACAACACTTACTCTAGGTGAACAGAGGAGTGGTCATTCCCCACCTCCATCCACCTTCTTGACCAGGAGGAATTCCATCCCAGTCTTGTGTAATCACAGTCATTCTCTTTCACACATTAAACATAAATACAACACCACAACAATGTCTTATAAACAACAGACCACCATAGTACCCATAAAGAAGCAAGATAAAGTAGTAGAAACAAGGGATGGGATACAAAATCAGAAAATGTCTCTGAGGAAGAAGCAACATTAGAACTCTCTGATAAAGAATTCAAAAGAATTGTATTTGGGTACCTTCAATGAACTGAGAAACAGATTGAGGAAAACACTGAAAGATCAAGGGAAATACTGACAAACCTCTAGAACAATATAGGAAAACAATACAAGAACAAATTTACAAAATAAACAAAAAATTAGAAATGCTACAAAAGCAAAAATAGAAATCCAAAAGATTAATACTAAGATTTCAGAAATAGATAACCCATTGAATGGGCAAAAGAGTAGAATCAAATCAGTGGAAAACAGAATTAATGAAATCGAAGACAAATACCTCAGTACTATTTTGTTAGGGAATCAATCAAAAAAAGATCAAAACACACTGTAGAAAACCTAAGTCTCATATGGGATACTATTGAGAGGAATAAACTATGTGTAATTGGAATTCCAAAACAGGAAGAGACAAATAAAACCACACACAAAAAAAACTTGTTGAGATTTATTGGAAGAGAATTTCCCTAATACAATAAAAAATGAGAATATATACATTCAAGGAGTTCAACGAACCCCAAACAGTACAGATTGCAAAAGAAAATCACCAAACCCAAAGACAAAGAAAGAATCTTGAAAGCAGCATGGGAAAAATGAAAAGTTACCTATAAAGGCAATCAATAAGATTAAGCTCTGATTTCTCAACAGAAATCATACAGGTGAGAGAGCAGAGAGATAATATATATAAAACCCTGAGAGAAAAAATTTCCAACCAAGAATTATATACACACCAAAATTGTCCCTCAAATATAATGGTGAAATTAGATAAACAGATATTAAGAGAATTTGTTAAAACCAGACCAACCTCACAAGAGATGGTAAAGGGAGTCCAACCAATAGAGAACTGGTAACAGTGACCAAACCAATGACTAATACACATAATGACACCAACACAGTTAAAGAAGTATCCGAAGTAAAATAAGCTTATGAGACTTTAAACAGGGAACAAGAGACATCAATTGGTAAATGAGGTCAACAACAAACCAAATAGAGGGAATAAATAGTGTAGTTACAGAACTTCTAAATGGTAAGGAAGTCAAGGAAATTGAAATATAGAACAGACTCTTTTCAAGTTGGGAAGAAAATAATAAATCACAAGGTAACCTCAAAGAAAAATAATGAACCTTTGCATCATAATAAAAAAGGGGACAAATACAAATATTTAGCAAATACTAAAACAATAGCAACAAAGGAGATGATAACACAATCCATAAACAAAATGAGCTCAGCACCGAAAATTGTATGGAACAAATAAATCAGCAATACCAAGAAAAAACTCATAACAAAATGACATCAATAAATTCATACTTGTAGATAATTACACTGAAGGTCAATGGATTAAATGTACCACTCAAGAGATGGAGAGTTGCATACTGGAGAAGAAAAGAGGGCCCATCAATATGTTGTCTACAAGACACTCACCTTAGACACAAAGACAAAAATAGACTAAAAATTAAAGATTTGAGAAAGATATACCAAGAAAATGCCAACAAAAAAAGAGGGAGTGACAATATTGATTTCTGATAAAGTAGACTTTATAACAAAAATGACCATAAGACAAAAGAAAGGACATTATATAATGATTAAAGGATCAATTGAACAAGAGGATATAACCATAATAAATATCTATGCACTTAGTGAAAGAGACCCAAAATACATAAATCAGACTTTAACAGAAATGAAAAGACAAAGAGATGACTCCACAGTAAAATCTCCACAGAGATTTTAATACACAACTTCCAGTAAAAGATAAGACAACTGGAAAGAAATTCAACAAACATGCAGAAGAACTAAACAACACGATCAACCAACTTGACGTTATAGACATCTACAGAACACTTCACCCAACAATAGCACAATATACATTCTTTTCCAGCACACATAGAACATTCTCTAAGATAGACCATATGTTAGGCCACAAAGCAAGCCTCAAAACATTTAAAAACATTGAAATATTGCAAAGCATCTTCTCAGATCACCATGCTATAAAATTTTAAATCAACACTAGGCAGACTAAAGGAAAAAGCTCAAGCACATAGAAATTGAACAATACCTTCTATAAAAATGACTGAGTAATAGATGAAATAAAAAATGAAATTAACAAATCCCTTGAGTCAAACGAGAATGAAAACACAATATACCAAAATATTTGAGACTCAGGAAAAGCAATGGTCAGAGGAAAATTTATAGCAATAGATTCCCATATCAAAAAAGAAAGAACAAAAATCAGCACCTTAACTGAACATGTCCAGCAATTAGAAAGAGAACAGCAAAAAAAAAAAAAAAAAAAAAAAAAACCCAGAAGATCAGAAGTGCTAGAGCATTTTTTCTCAGTGCTCTTTTGCTATTCTCCAATTTTAGCAAGACTTCTAGAGTCTGCCACAGATAAGCAGATTTTGCTCTCTGTCCCAGACATAATGGGTTTGGTGGAGTATCAGTGAAAGTAATGAAAGTGTGAGGCATATATGCATAGCTTCTTTTCCCTTCCCTTAGTTGCCACTGATTTCTGCCTGGGATTTTGGCCTGTGAGCATTTCCTGTCCTTCCTCCAGATGCAGATAACATTGGTGTTTACCTCTACCACAGTGCCAGCCAAGATTAGCCAAGGACTTGGGCCTGGGGAGATAATGCTAAAAGGATTGCTTCCCTTCCTCTGGTAGCAAATGGTTTTTGCATTGTGTGGAAGACAATTCAACAGTTTGCACTCATTTAGAAGTAAAATCCAATCACTAGTTGAAGGAGGCTGTCTCAGATATCCTGCTCTGAACTCAAACTTACTCCTTTGCATCTGGCAAGCCAAAGAGAAAACAAACAGTCAAGTAAGTAGGGATTTTTGGGGGGCATTTGGCTACTGGACATTCTAAACTATCCTAATAGCCCATAGTTGACATTGAAGCATTTGTTAAAATACCTTTAGTTCCTTTTTTCCGTTTATGACTGCTGCCCCCTCCTCCCAAACATATGTCTGTCCTGTCTCTCCTTGGAATACTTGCTATCCTTTGGGTATATTATCTGTATTTTTTCTCCTTGTTGTTGTTAGATGCCATTGAGCTGTCTCTGACTCATAATGACCCTGTATACAGCAGGACAAAACACTGCTGGGTCTTGTGCCAGCACTATGATCCTGGCTATACCTGAGCCCATTGTTGCAACCACGTGTCAATCCATCATTTTGAGGGCCTTCCCATTTTCCATTGACCCTCCACTTTTCCAAGCATGATGTCCTTCTCCAGAGAATGGTCCCTTCTGAAAACATGATCATAGTAGGTGAGATGAAGTCTGGCATGCTCGCTTCCCAGGAGCTTTCTGGATGCACTTCTTCCAGAACAGATTTGTTCGTTCCTTTAGCAGTCCATGGTACTCTCGGTATTCTTCACCAACACCACAACTCAAAAGCATCAACTTTTCTTTGATCTTTCTTATTCATTGTCAAGCTCTCGCACACATGTGAGGTGATTGAAAATACCATGCGTTGGGTTAGGTGCATCTTAGGCTTCAAGGAGATAACTTTCCTGTTCAGCACTTGAAACAGGTCTTTTGCAGTAGATTTGCGCAATGCAATACATTGTCTGATGTCTTGACTGCTGCTTCCATTGGTGTTGATTGAAGAACCAAGTACTATAAAGTATTTGACAACTTCAATCTTTTCTCCATTTATCATGATGCTGTTTATTGGACCAGTTGTGAGGATTTTTGCTTTCTTGATACTGAGGTGTAATACATACTGCAGACTATAGTCTTCCATTTTCATCAGTAAGTGCTTCAAGTCATCCTCACATTCAGCAAGTGTGTTGTGTGTGTATCACAGTTTGTTAATAAGTCTTCCTCCAATCCTGATGCCACGTTCTTCATATAGTCCAGTTTCAAGGATTATATGCTCAGCATACAGATTGAATAAGTACGGTGAAAGGATACAACCCTGATATACTCCCTTCCTGATTTTAAACCATGCAGTATCCCCTTGTTCTGTTCTAATAACAGTCTCCTGGTCTATGTACAAGTTCCTCATGAGTCCTATCAAGTATTCTAGATTTCTCATTCTTCCCTGTGTTGTCCATAATTTGTTATGATCCACACAATTGAATGCTTTTGAATAGTCAATAAAATACAAGTAAACATGTCTCTGGTATTCTTTGCTTTCAGCCAAGATCCATCTGACATCAGCAATGATATCCCTTGTTCCACATCCTCTTCTGAATCCAGCTTGCATTTCTGGAAGTTCTCTGTCAATATACTGCTACAAATGTTTTTGAGTTATCTTCAGTTAAGATTTTACTTGCGTGTGTTATCAATGATATTGTTCGTTAATTTTCATATTTTGTGGGATCCTTTCTTTGGAATGAGTAAATATATGGATCTCATCCAGTCAGTTGTTCAGGTGGCTGTCTTCCAAATTTCTTGATGTAGACGAGTGAGTGCCTCCAGCATGGCATCCATTTGTTGAAGCATCTCAGTGGGTATTCTGTCAATTCCTGGAGCCTTGTTTTTTGCCAATTGCTTCAGTGCAGCTTTGACTTCTTCCTTCAATACTGTTGGTTCTTGATCATATGCCACTGATATGGATGAACATTAACCTTATTTTTTTTAATATAGTGATTCAGTGTATTCCATCCCTCTTTTTTTTTGATGTTTGTTGCATCATTATATATATTGCCCATAGAATCTTTCAATATTGCAAATTAGGCTTAAATTTCCTCTTCAGTTCTTTCAGCTTGGGAAATGCTGAGTGTGTTCTTCCCTTTAGGTATTCTAAGTCTAGGTCTTTGCACATTTCTTTATAATTATAGACTTTGTCTTCTCTATCTGGTCTTTTAAATCTGTTCAGCTCTTCCCATTTGCTTTAACTACTCTCCATTCAAGGGCAAGTATCAGAGTCCCTTCTGATATCCATTTTGGTCTTTTCTTCCTTTCCTGTCTTTTTAATGACCTTTTGCTTTCTTCATGGATGATGTTCTTGACATTGTCCCATAGTTCCTCTGGTTTACAGTCATTGGTGTTCAACCCATCAAATCTTTTCTTTAGATGGTCTCTAAATTCAGAAGGGTTATAATCAAGGTCATAATTTGGCTCTTGTGGACTTGTGTTAATTTTCTTAAGCTTCAACTTGAACTTGCAAATGAGCAGTTGATGGTCTGTTCCACAATCAACTCCTGGTCTTGTTCTGGCTGAAGATATTGAGCTTCTCCTTCACCTCTTGCCACAGATAAAATCAATCTGACTTCTGTGTTCTCCATCTGGTGAAATCTATGTGAACCTTTTGTGTTGTTGAAAAAGGTATTTGTGATGAATAAGTCATTTGGTCTTGCAAAATTCTACCATGTGATCCCCAGTATCATTTATATCACTGAGGCCATATTTTCCAACTACTAGTTATTCTTCTTTGTCTCCAACTTTTGCACTCCAATCACCAGTGATCAACAGCACATCTCAATTACATGTTTGGTCAATCTCAGACTGCAAAAGTTGGTAAACTTGTTCAATTTCCTCATCTTTGGCTTTGGTGGTGGTTGGTGCATAAATTTGAATAGTAGTATTAACTGGTTTTCCTTAGAGATATATGGATATTAACCTATCACAGACAACATTGTACTTCAGTATAGATCTTGATACATTCTTTGTGATGATGAATGCCACTTCATTCCTCTTTAATTTGTCATATGATGGTCTGATTCAAAATGGCCAAAACCAGTCCACTTCAGTTCACTAATGCCTACAATATTGATCTTTATGGGTTCCCTTTCATTTTTGACACCTTTCAGTTTTCCTGGATTGATACCTCATACATTCCATGTTCCAATTATTAATGGATGTTTGCTGTTGTTTTTCTCATCTTGAGTCATGCCACCTCAGCAATTAGAGGTCCTGAAAGCTTTACTCTATCCATATCATTAAGGTGAACTCTACTCTAAAGAGGAAGCTCTTCCCCAGTTGTATTTTGAGTGCCTTCCACCCTGAGGGGCTCTTTTTCTGGCACTGTCTCAGACAATATTTCAGGGCTATTCATAAAGTTTTCCAGTAATATATCAGACAATGTTTCATAAGGTTTTTATTGACCAATTCTTTGAGTAGTGGATGGCCTTCTTCTTCTTAGGCTGTCTTAACAATCACCACAGTACAACAAATTGACAGATGAGTTCATCTCCCTTAGTTGTTCCAAACTGCTCCACTTATTTCCTAGTTTTCTTCAGGCACTCAAACCCACCATGCTGCCTCACTTCCTAGCTAGGGTGAAGTGGACATTGTTTGTGGCTTTCTACAGTTTAAATGGAAATGGAATGTGATATAGAAGAGAATCTAACAAATACTTTTCTTAAAATTCTTGAAAGCACTGGACACTCTGAATAAAATCATGAGGTTCCATTTCTGTCACTTGTTAACAGCATGAAAACTCAATATATTTCCTGTATCATGAATACTTCAAATGTATTGCTTCATATCTCAAAAAAATATTTAGGTACTGTGGTAGTTAAATTTGAATGTCAACTTGGTTGGGCCTGGTTGAGTGTCTGGGCAGCTGGTGGTAGTTATTCCCCATGATGAGACTGGCAATCAATACTATATGGGATCTACCACAAGCAGCTGACTAGCTGCTTTAGGAATGTGGTCCACTTCCCATAGATAAGCAGCAGCTTTGGGTATGGTCTCTAGCTTATTGCATGCTTGAATCCTGTATGTAGCCAAGTCATTGTTCAGCAGCCTGCCATATTCTTCCGATGTTGGGACTTTCATTGGACTTGAATTAATGGCCTGCCATGTGGTTTGGTAATATTGGGACTATGCCATATTATTGACAACCTTGGGCTTCTCAGCCTCAGCAGCAAGCAGCTGAGTGAAGAAAGGCCTACAGCTTCAGGGGGCCAGGAACAGGAGGCAAAGCTGAAGGCCAAGGTTGAGGGGCACTTTGAACTCAGACTTAAAGCCTCCAAACTGTAAGAGAATAAACTCCTGTTTGTCAAAGCCATCCCATTTGTGGTATATTCCTGTCAGAGTGGCACTAGGTCACCAAAACAGGTACTTTATGAACAATACATATTTATGTCACCTAATATGTATTATAGATCTCTGATGATACAGTGTATAAGTTATTTGGCTGCTCACCAGAAGATCAGTAGTTCAAACCCACCAGCTTCTCCATGGGAGGAAAATGAGGCAATCTACTTCCATAAATATTTATAGCCTTGAAAACCCAAAGAGGGTCACTATGAATTAGAATCTCCCAACTGACAGTGGGCATTTTATTTATTTATTTCTAATAGGTATTAAATTATCTATTTCAGGAGCATAGTGTAATATTCTGAGTTGCCCTGCTAGGTCACTTGCACAAGCTCTGGTACCTGAAGGATCAAGGTTTTAAATAAAATGAAAAAAAAAAAAAAAGTTGAAAATAAATTTGAAAATCATAGTTATTTTCCTTTACAATTACAGTCAGTTACAAGTAGGATCTTTACCTGTCTATACCTTAAATTATCAATAAAGCCAAATATATGTAGAGTAAAGAACTTTTAATCAGGTAGGGCTTTCTAGTAGCTTCCTCTTTTTTTTCCTTTTTTTTCTAACCTGTATTGACAATGGAATAATATTTAGAGTCTCTTTATTCTCTATGAAAGAGCTCTGGTAGCACAGTGCCTAAAGCACTTGACTGCTAACCAGAAGGCTGGAGGTTCAAACCCACCAGCCACTCCTCAGAAGGAAGGTTGGGCAATCTACTTCCATAGTGATACTCTCTCAGAAACCCAAGGAGGAGTTGCTATGAGTCGGGTCTGACTCGATAGCGCATAACAACACCAACAACATTCTCTATAAGGAGGCCTAGTGGTGAAGTGGTTAGGTGCTTACCAGCCACTCCACTGGAGAAAGATGAGGCAATCTGCTTCCATAAAGATGTATAGCCTTGGAAATCTAGTGATACAGTTATACCTTGCCTATAGTGTCACTATGAATTGAAATCACATTTCTTCCATAGGAAATTACAAACCATCAATTCAAATAGATTCATTTTAAGAAAGGAGCAAGATTGAAATGTTTATAGAGATTTAAGAAAAAACTTGCTTGTACTCAAAGTGAAGATGCCTATCATATATGTATAAAGTGCCCTTCAGGTTCTGATACTGATCAGAATAAAAGTATTTCATGCAATGAGTGAAGGGAATGCTTGTAATAACTATATGAGGGTAGTGTTATTGTGTACATGTACCCAGAGGTGATGAAAGTGTTTACTAAATGGAAAGAAGAAATGTATCAAATTTTTTTACACCTTCAACAGATTGATAAAACAAAAATTTAGTAAGTCCAAAAGTAATGAAAGAAAACTAAGTCAAAGAACTTAACTCCATATAAAGGAGGAAGATAACAGACAGATTTATTAAAATATGCAGGAGTCTCCTGAGGGCAATGCTAAAGGTCTGACCTCCTGAATTATTTAAAAAAAGCATGGAGAAGCACACATGTTAGCCCACACAATATTAAGTAATATGGTATAAATACTTACTTGTACTGACTGGCAAATAGTCTAAATGTTTACTTACCTTCAATATTTTTGAATACCATGGGCCATGAATAAGCCTCATAGATAAGTACATTTTAATTGTAAAGTTAAAGAATTCAAAATATATAAGATATGAATAAATGTTAGATTCATTTATATGTAATGTTGGAAAGGGAAAAAAATTGAATACCAGTATACAAAACCCAGAAGTCATAAAATAAAAATATAATAAACTTCTTTAATTTAAAATATTCTCATAGTTATTGTCAAGAACAGCAAGTTGCTGAAAAGATAGTAAGAATAATAAGATAAATAGACCATTCACAATAACTAATAAAGCTAATATTTAGTGGGCAATTATTATACACCAAGCACTCTGCTACCTACTTTATGATGACTGGTGGTGGTGTTAGTTGCCATTGAGCAGATTCCTAATCATGGTGACCCCATGTGTGCAGAACTGCTCCATAGAGTTTTTCAAAGCCCTTGATCTTTTGGAAGCACATTGCCCGGTCTTTCTTCCCAGGCAACTCTGGGAAGAATTATGAATCTTTAGGCTACTAGTCAACTGCTTAACCATTAGCACTACTAAGGGATTCCTTTATAAAGATTATTTAAATCTCCCAACAATGAACTAAGGTACATAATATTATTGTTCACATTTTATAAAGAAACCCTTGCCTAGACATATTGGCTTTTCAATGCTCACATTTCTAGCAAGTAATTTTGTGGTATAATAAGATCATACTTAGGACTGGGTACCCTAAATCAGTGCTTCTCAAAATTTAATAAGCATATGGATCAACCAAGGGTCTTGTTAAAATGCAGATTATGATTCACTAAGTCTGGGTTGGAGCACAAGAGTCTGTAGTTCTAACAAGCTCCCAAGTGATGCCAATTCTACCTGTTCACAAAACACACTTTAAGTAGCAAGGCTGTAGGATACGTCTTTTACTACTACAGTATACCACCTTATGTACTTCAGCACAGGTGGAAGTGAAATTAATTACATAAATATCATGCAAATAATGCTGATGACACTCTATCATATTTTTGTATATGGCAGATGTCTAGGGTTAAGAATTCTAGATAGGACAATTAGCTTTAAATGGTAAACATATTTTGGAGACAATATGGTTAAATCTTCCAAAATTAAAAATGCAAAAATCCTTTGTATCAAAATGTATGTCTACTAATGTATTACAGAAATAGATTTTAATATATGAGAAAATATATATTTAAAAAACATGTTAATTTGTGGCATTATTTCTACGAACCAAAAAAATAAACTGTAATTCTCCTAGTATTTTTTTGTAGACGATTGATTAAATAAAAGAAAATTAACTCTATCCAATGGAATATTGTTGTGCTTGTTAGGTGCTGTTGAGTTGATTTTGACTTATAGCACCCATATATGAGACAGTAGAACTGTTGCATAGGATTTTCTAGGCTTTAATCTTTATGGCAGCATATTACTAGGGCTTTGTCCTGCCAGGTGGACTTGAATTGTCATTTTTTTTTTTTTCCCAGTTGGCAGCTGAATGTTTAACCATTACATTACAAAGGCTCCTTAATGGAATGTTTGTTGGCTCTAAGTCATGGCTGCCCTGTGTTAGATTGGGTTCTCTAGAGAAACACAAAAAACAGTATATATATATGTGTATATATATATACATAGAGAGAGAGAGAGAGAGAGAAATTTATCTTAGGAAAATGGCTCACAAATGTATAGAAGCCGGCAAGTCCAAAGTCCCTGGAGAAAACGTCAGGCTGGCCACAGCCTTAGCTTCTGCAACACAGAGGGCTGAGAAATTCAAGGCTGGCAGGCAGTACACTGGTTGTTGACTCCAACAAAAGACGAATCCAAGATCTCCAGGCCAAGCGGTGGGCTGCTCCCTCACGGAAGTTTGTAGTCTGCACACCAGGGTTCCAATCCCTCAAAGAATGTCTCTCTTCCCAGGATGTCCCTGGATATCCTGGAAGCAGGCCACACCCCTAGGGAAACTCCCCTTGGGCAGATTGATCACTCAGAACACAGTCATCCAATCCCATCATGGGAACAACCACACAGAACTGGGGTCCAGCCAAGTTGACACACAGCTCCAACTATCACAGGTCCTATGTACAAAAGAGTGAAACACTGCTCTGCCCTGCACCATCCTCATCTTTATGCTTGTACCCATTGTTGCAGCTACTGTGTCAATCCATCTTGTGGAGGGTCTTCCCATTTTTTGCTGTCCCTCTACATTACCAAGTATGATATCTTTCTCCAGGGACTGGCCGTTAGACAGCATCAAAAAGACAAGGCATATCACTATGAGCTGATTGGAGATCTCCACTTGCTTTTTAAGCCCATTGAGAGTAGGGCTTGTCTGTCTTGATAATGTCTGTAACATCAATGTTGATGTACCATGCTTCTCACATAGCAGGTGCTTAAAATTCAATAAAATCTTGTTGCATGGATGAATAAATAACTTCTAAGACATATTATTAAATAAAAAAGTATGAGTATTTAGAGCTCTTTTTTTTTTCAGTTTCTGTAAATTTTGAGTAGAGAGAAAATTTTATTTTATACTTTCCTCTATGGTTTGGTGATTTATTATATGAGTTGCTGTTATTTGGAAAATAAAGTTAATTATACTATATAAAATGAAACGTGACAAATATTAAGAAGTATGCTAATCTTTAGTTCCCATTCTCTTAATGGAAAGTCTTCAAGTTACTCTGTTGAATCAAAGTAAATTTGCTTCCAGATAGCTTCCACATATTTTATTTATGTTTCTCAGTTTGTATAACCAAAATTAACTCATTGTCATTTTAGGATCCACTTTGTTTAATTTTGCTCCCAAAAAATATCAGTACAGCCAAAGTGCTTAAACTTTATCAAAATTTTTTATGTCACAGTATCATACAATTTCATATCAACTTTATAATATTAAATACTCCTCAGAAATTATGAGGCAATTTAGGGACAAGAAAGGAAATAAAATGAAAGAAAAATTTATATTATGCATTCAAAATCTGCTTGGCTGTGCTCACAACAATGGTTGATTTTATGTCTCATCTGTATAGAAACTTAGTTGTAAATAAAGTAGAAACTGTTCAAAATCTTCAGAGGCTTAATTATGGATCCAGATCCTGTGGCTTTGCAAAACAATTCATACTTTTTTTTTTCATTTTTAGAGTATATAAACATATCTATTTTTTGAGGTTGAACTTGAAAAAAAAAAAAAGTTTTATGTTCCCTATGTGCTGGGATATGTAAATTTTGAGATATTTTAAAATCAGATTTTCTCTAGTGCCAGAAACTCCATCCTGAAATCCTATTTCTATGTCATTAAACAATTGGAGTCCTGATATTTTATCTTCTCCTAGGATGAGTTTGGGAGCTCTGGTGGTGTAGTGCCTAAGGCATTTTACTACTAGCCGGAGGGCTGGCGGTTCAAACCCTCCAGTCACTCAAAAGGAAGGTTGGGCAATCTACTTCAGTAGTGATACTGCCTTCACCACAGGTTTCTGAGGAGGTATCACTAAGGAAATAGATTGCCCAACCTTCCTTCTGAGGAGTGGCTGGTAGGTTTGAACCGCCAGCCTTCTGGTTAGCAGTCAAATGCCTTAGGCACTACTCTACCAGAGCTTCTATTCACCTTGTAAATGTGTCTGTTGTTTGACTGGAACTTAAGCCATGAAAGTCACTTCAATTCCAGGCCCAAAGGGTGACTAAGAGCCATGGTCTCAGGGGATTCACTAGTTTCTATCAAACCAGTAAGCCTGGTGGGTTTTGTTTGTTTGTTTGTTTTATGATTTTAAGTTTTGTTCCAAATCACCAAATAATTTGAAGAAGATCAATTCAAGCTGAACACTAACACATGGTGTAGGCAGTACTCATGTCCAACTGGAACAACTTTTCCATTCATCCTTGTCAAATTCCTTTTTTATGTCCTAAGAGCTGACTGCAGTAGAGGTACACTTCTCACATGTCTCTTTCTGGGAAATGTATATATATAATAGGTAGAAGATACAGGTTTATGGTATGGTCTAGGGTAAGGAACTTAGGGTGTCAGATGAATTAGTGAAGAAACTGGTTGACTCCACAGGGACCTGTGATAATCTTGTTCCTGCTGGCAGTCAGGACACTGTGCAACAGAGGGTATCTGCATAAACCTCAACAGTCCTACTCATCAATAACCAAGAAGCCCCTTTTTTCTTAACTTTGTAATTTTCCCTACATTGTACCATATTTTTGAACAATGATTTAAATAACCATCAAATGGACTACAAATTTCTAAAACCTATAGTCAGTGTAAAAGAAGAGCTTGGAGTTTATCTTTCATGTGATATTGTAGACTGGTACATAAGTTTGATATCTTTGCTTCAGATGAATAATATGATACACAAAAATTGTATGCAATAATATGGTCACAAATCTTTATATGACAGATTTACAACTTAAAAATTTTAGAAAAAATAAAGTTTTTAATCCTTTAAACAAATTTGCATCTGCAAACTAAAAACAAGTTAGACTAACCAACTATGAGAATATAGTTTAACAGTACACTTTAATCTGTAGTTCTTCAGGTGCATCCAGGATCTGCCAGTGTCAATGTGACCTGGGAAATTTTTATAAATCAATGTTCTGAGGCCCACTTCCAAACCAAAACCAAACCCACTATCATCGATTCCATTCTGACTTATAGTAACCACCATTGGGTTTCCAAGGCTGTAAGCCTTTACAGAAGTGAATTGCCTCATCTTGCTCCTGCAGAGCACCTGGTGGTTTTGAACCACTGACCTTCTTAACCATTGTGGCCACCAGAGCTCCTTTAGGCCGATTACCCATAAGAAAACCAAACCCATGGCCATCGAGTCCATTCTGACTCATAGTGACTTAATTGGTTTCAGGGTTGTAAGTCTTTACAGAAATAGATTGCTTCATCTTCCTCCCATGGAGCAGCTGATAGGTTTGAACTGACAACCTTCTGGTTAGCAGCAAAATGCCTTACCCACTATGCCACCAGTGCTCCTTTCAGGCCTACTACAGATCTACTGAATCCCATGGAGAGGGGTAGAGCCCAGCAATCTACATTGTAAACACTCTATCCCCAACCATCTCCCATCAAGATTCTACTACATGGATTTTGCACATCACTGATATAAACTGTAGTGAAAGATACAGTAAATCACTTTCACTCACCCATCAGTGTAAGCAGTATTAATTCAATAAAAAGAGAAAAAAATCATCTGCACCAACTGTACAATTTATACTCCCTTTTGTAATCCAACCACATTTTAAGTGATATCTCTAGTCTTTGTTCTTCAATTGCTCTAACACAGTTTGTAGCTTTGATAACAGTTCAGTGAAGTTTATTATGTTTTTGTTTATACCTTTAAATTGAGAATTCACTGATCATGGTTCATCAAGGTTAATTGTGACACCAGTAGTTTCTATTTCAATGTTTTTCACTTGTGAGGGCTGCAGGTGTGGTGGTTTCTGACTGCACTCCAAGAGCAGAGTGCCCTCCACTCTCCAGCTGAGCCCAAGAAACTGACAATACAGGTGCAGGAAAGAGTCATTGTGAGGCTAATTTCAGGTAGCCTCATGAGACAGTGATTCTTTCCACAAAGTGGCTAATTATGAATAATATGACACAATTGACACTATTTTTCTTTCTGCTGTTGCCTTGCTCTCATGCTTATGACCATGTAAGCATTGGTGCTGCCAAATGGAATTTGATATGGAAAATCTGAATGGCTCAGAGAAAATGAAATCTTTGAACTAAGATATTCATAAAATCATAAACAAGATTAATTCGGAGGTGGGCAATTTCAGACAAATTTTGAGAATGTGAGAACAGTTTTTGTGTTATTATGACTCTAATATGACTTATATAATGAAACTACAGTGTGAGAAAGGCACATGGAAACCAAATATGTTCTTTCATTAGATACAACCAACCCAAAGTCCATTTATGATTCAGATAGCCAGGTGCAGTGTTTATCAAAATGAGTGCATGTGATTTTGTGATGTGTGGAAGTGATTTTTTTTCATATGCATATTTACATACTCATAATATTCATAGTGCTAACTTTTTTTTCATGGTATGTATTTTCAGATTTACTTTTGGGATCTAATGAACACTCACAGTAGCAATAATCTTTTCATCATGATAATTCAATTTGCAGTAAATATTGTTAATTTGTTAATTCTAATCCCAACAAACCAAAAAAAAAAAAAAAAAACAACTCACTTCTGTGGACTCGAATGCAACTCACAGTGACCTCTCCTTGGGTTTCTGAGGTGGTATCACTATGGAATTTTTAGGAAAATAATGACTCTAGGCATAACTTACTGTCTTATGCAATAACTAAACTGACATTATTTCCATATTATGACACTTAAATTTTACTGAAATATACTTATTAGAAATATAACTTATAGAATATATGTAACTCATAGAAATATAGCTTATAAATATAGACTTATAGAAATATGACTTATTTACCTAAGTTGAATTCAAAGGTATACTTGGCTTTTTATTCAAAATATAGTCTGTAGAAAAGCAGCATGAGCATCATCCAGGAGTTTGTAAAAATGCAGAATCTCAGGAGCCACCACAAACTATTAATATAGAATCTAGATTTTAAGAAAATTTCAATTGGTTTGCATGATCCTCATAACTTCAGGGTGAAGTTAATAATATTTGATTTACCCAGTGTATTGTTCTTTGTCACCAAAAATGAATGTGTATTTTGATTCACTGAGGTTTTTATACATTCACTTTGAGAGTTAAATTGCACAACAATGATGTCATCAGTATAAATTTGGCAGATGTAAGCATCTCTCAGAAACCTATAATTAATCATTGTTGTTATATACTTATTCTGCAAAGATTCTTTTAATAGTTGTGGCATTGAATGAGTTACTTACATTCTCTGTTTTTTAGTTTCTTTTTCTGTAAAATGAGGAAAACAATTACACCTCAATTATCAGGTTGTTGTTTTGCTTATATGAATTGTGCATGTAAAGTGTTTAGAAAACTGCCAGACATAAAGTAGACACTCAATAGCCATGTACTATTAGTAATGTTTGGTGTTCTTCTGTTTTTTTTTTTTTTTTTTTTTTTGATATAAGACGAAGAAGAGTGATCCTCAATCCTCAATCTTCAGAACAAATAAGAGGACAGAGACCTACGATGGATGAATGAGTGTAAGGCAAATACACTGTCAAGTACCTTTACACTTTATAAGGTATAAAGGAGGTGTTTGTTGGCTCCAATTCCTCATGACAGCCCTTCCTCCTGTGATTAAAAAAAAAAAAAAAAAAGGTAAAGGCCAAGCTATTCATCAGAAACTGTGCATCAGAAAATTTTTTGAATTTTCTGATTATGGTCCCCAGAGAAAGCCACCTGTTGACCCAGAGGTCTGCCATAGCTCAGCCAAGTTCAGCCTGGGCAGCAGAGCAGAAGGCATAGCCACAATGCCCACAGTCAGCACTATATTATAGGACCCTTCATCAAAAAGGTGCAGGAAATCTCCTGAAAGATGACTAGAGGCATCAAAGATAAAACACAAAAGAAACAGAACTTTCTCAAGGATGTCTTTTTGTCTGAAGGGAATTTCCAGAAAGGATAGTGTACTTGAAGGAGAAATCTAGCCAAAGGGGATAAGACTCACTTGGTATTCTGGCCGCTGCCTATATTGACAGGTCTCCTGATTTTTTAAATAGTGTTATTACTTAGAATCTACTTCCTAGAAAATTTACACAGGATCAAATTTCTAGAAATATAATTTTTTAGAATAGTTGTATCCCTTTTTAAAATGTAATACCTAAAAAAGAAAAGTACACATTTTTTTGCAAAAGAAATTTCGGATAATGTTTCACAGAGAATTATACTGGATTAATGTACAATTGATTTATACTATAAAAAAATAGAAAATACGTAACTAAAAACAGCTCTTGAATAGGAAGACATCTTTTTATTTGCCTCAAGGATGGGAAAAAATAAGGGGGTGATATTAACAATATTTGATTTATCCAGCATATTGTTCTTTGCCATCAAAAATGACCATGCATTTTGACTTACTGAGGTTTGACTTGTGCCTTTAAGGTAAATCATAGAGTAGGGACATGTCTATGCAAAAAGGACCCGAGGGTGACATCCTTTGACCTCCTCTAACTTCAAGAGGGGGAGACAGAATCAGCAACATCAGCTCAAGGCTTATTCTTATGAGGCCAGATATGCCAGCACCCTCCGACCTTTTTATCAACAGTGAAACAAATTGTTCCTCCCAAGGCCCTCACTACTTCTATACTGGGTTTGATAATTTGTTGCAATAGCAACACAGAAGTCACAGACAATTCTCATGATTATGGGATAGACAATATTCAGGATTATGGGGTGTATTAGGAAAGTAACAGGTTATGCAATTCAGGTTCAGGAATGCTCTCAGGATACAGTTCTTTGATCAGGACAGTCTCACTGCTGCTATGTCCTCAGGCATGCCTCACTGATCCTTGGCCTCTTGGCTTGGCCTCTGCCCTGCTCTGGCAAGTGCAACAAAGCTTGTTTAGCTCTGCCAAGAGGTATACCTAAGTGCACCCTACTCCACCAGCAAGCCTCCTGCCCAAAGTCATTTTACTGTTCTCCTTCCACGAGCCTGCAAGGCTGTTACTCTGTCTCATGCCAGTCTATCAGTTCTCCTGTGAGTCTCTCAGTTCTGCTGCCAGTCTTTTTCCTGTTTCTCTGCCAACGAGGTCCCGCACAAGGTCTCAGGTCCAAGGATGTGCTCCACTCCACCCCCGGCTCTTCTCTCTTGCTGACAGTGACATTCCCCCTTCTGCCTCTGTTGTTGTTATTAGGTGCTGTCGAGTTATCTCCAACTCATTGGACCCTATGTACAACAGAGCAAAACACTGTCCAGTCCTGTGCCAGCCTCACAATGCTTTCTATACCTGAGCTCATCATTGCAGACACTATGCCAATCCATCTCATTGAGGGCCTTCCTCTTTTTCATTGACCTTTCATTTTACTAAGCTCGATATCCTTCTCCAAGGAATGGGCCCTTCTGACAACATGACAAAAGTAGGTGAGACAAAGTCTGGCCATTTTTGCTTCCAAGAAGCATTCTGGCTACACTTCTTCCAAGACAGATGTTCGTTCTTCTGACAGTCTGGTATTCTTTGCCAACATCACAACTCAAAAGCATCACTCTTCTTCGGTCTTCCTCATTCACTGCCCAGCTTTCATAGGCATATGAGGCGATTGGGACTACCTTGGCTTGAGTTAGGCTACCTTAGTCATCAAAGAGACATCCTTGCTCTTCAGCACTCTAAAGACAACTTTTGCAGCAGAATTGCCCAGTGCAATATGTAGTCTGATTTCTTGACTTCTGCTTCCATTGGTGTTGATTGTGGAAATAAGTTATAAGAAATCTTTGACAACTTCATTTTTTTTTCTCCATTTATCGTGATGATGTTTATTGGTCCAGTTGTGAGGATTTTTGTTTTCTTGATACTGAGGTGTAATCCACACTGCAGATTGTAGTCTTTAATCTCCAACAGCAAGTATTTCAAGTCATCCTCACTTTCAGCAAGCAAAGTTGTGTTGTTTGCATGTTACAGATTGTTAATGAGTCTCCCTCCAGTCCTGAAGCCATGCCCTTCTTCATGCAGTCCAGCGTCTCACATTATTTACTCAGCATACAGATTGAGTAAGTATGGTGAAAGGATACAACCTTGATACACTCCCTTCCTGATTTTAAACCCTGCAGTCTCCCCTTGTTCTGTTTGAACGACAGCCTCCTGGTCTCTGTACAAGTTCCTCATGAGCACAGTTAAGTGTTCTGGAATTCCATACTTCTCAATGTTATCCATAATTTGTTATGATACACACAGTCAAATGCTTTTACATAGTCAATAAAACACAAGTAAACATCTCTTTGCTTTTCTTTGCTTTCAGCCAAGATCCACCTGACATCAGCAACGATATCAGACACTCTCCATCTTCTTATGAATCCAACTTGCATTTTTGGAAGTTCTCTGACAATATTCTGCTACAACCATTTTTAAATTATCTTCAGCAAGATTTTACTTGCAGGTGATATTAATTATATTATTCAATAATTTTCAACTTCTGTGGGATCACCTTTCTTTGGAATGGGTACAGATATGGATCTTTTCCAGTCAGTTAGCCAGGTAGCTATTCCAAATTTCTTGGCATAGAAGAGTAAGTGGTTCCAGCACAGCACCCAGTAGTTGAAATACCTCAGTGGATATTCCATCAATTCCTGGAACCTTGTTCTTTGCCATTCCTTCAGTGCAGATTCAACTTCTTCCTTCAGTAGCAGTGGTTCTTTATCATGTGCCTCCTCCTGAACGGGATGAACATCAGGCATTTCTTTTTGGTACAGTGACTCAATCTATTCCTTCCATCTTCTTTTGATGTTTCCTGCATCATTCAAAATTGTGCCCATAGAATCTTTCAATACTGCAACTCAGGTCTTGATTTTTTTCTTCAGTTCTTTCAGCTTGAGAAATGCTGAGCCTGTTAGTCTCTTTTGGTTTTCTAACTCCAGGTCTTTGCACATTTCATTATAACTGACTTTATCTTCTTGAGCTGCTCCTTGAAATCTGCTCAGCTCTTTTATGTTGCCATTTCTTCCATTTGTTTTAGCTACTCTTAGGAACTCTGGTAGCATAGTGCCTAAGGCACTTGACTGCTAACCAGAAGGCTGGCAGTTCAAACCCACCAGCCACTCCTTGGAAGGAAGGTTGAGCAATCTACTTTCATAGTGATACTGCCTCAGAAATCCAAGGAGCAGTCGCTATGAGTCTGGTCCGACTTGATGACGCATAACAACAATAACACTCTCAGTTCAAGAGCAAGTTTCAGAGTCTCTTCTGACATCCATTTTGGTCTTTTCCTCCTTTTCTTTCTTTTTAATAACCTTTTCCTTTCTTCATGGATGATGTTCTTGATGTCATCCCACAATTCATCTGGTTTCAGTCACTGGTGTTCAATGTCTCAAATCTATTTTTTCAGATGGTCTCTAAATTCAAGAGGGAGCTGTGGTGGCATAGAGCCTAAGGCATTTGACTGTTAACCAGAAGGCTGGAGGTTCAAACCCACCAACCACTCCTCAGAAAGAAGGTTGGGCAATCTACTTCCATAGTGATATCTCCTTGGAAACCCAAGAAGGGTCCACTATGAGTCAGATCCAACTCAACAGCAATGAGTTTATTTATTTATTTATTTTTTTGGTCTAAATTCAAGAAGGATATAATCAAGGTCATATTTTGGCTCTTGTGGTCATGTTTTAAGTGTCTTCAGCTTCATCTTGAATTTGCATATGAGTAGTTGACGGTGTGTTACAATCAGCTCTTAGCTTTGTTTTCGCTGAAAACATTGAACTTCTCCATTGTCTCTTTCCACAAATGTAGTTGATCTGATTCCTGTGAACTCTATCTTATGAAGTCCATGTAAATAGCTGCCATTTATGTTCTTGATAAAAGGTATTTGCAATGAATAAGTTGGTCTTGTAAAATTCTATCATGCAATCTCCACTGTTATTTCTATCACCAAGGCCTTATTTTCCAACTACTGGTGATTCTTCTTTGTTTACAAGTTTTGCATTTTAATCACCAGTAATAATCAATGTGGAAGGCTGCAATGGAAGGATTAAGGGTCCCTTCACTAAAAATTGTAGAACTTTCACAGGCTAGCAGGCATGATTAAGTTGGACATTAATCATAGTGACTAACTTGCCATTTTTCCCTCCATTTTGCTTTTTCTTAAGTAAATAGAATGTTGTTGTTGTTATGTGCTGTTGAATCAGACCCGATTCATAGCGACCCCTCCTTAGGTTTCTGAGGCAGTATCACTACAGAAGTAGATAGCCCCATCTTCCTTCCAAGGAGTGGCTGGTGGGTTTGAACCACCAACCTTCTGGTTAGCAGTCAAGTGCCTTAGGCACTATGCTACCAGATCTCCTAGTATATAGAATCATCAACCTATTTTCACAGATGTTGAGTTCTTTAGATTTGCTATTTTCAGTATTCTTAGCATAACCCTCTCTCATGACTGGTTATGTCTGGGAACCATATCCTATGAAGCAAGATGACCCTGAGAAGAGGAACACTGAGTCTGGAGTAACCAGGGAAAAAAAGAACAAAGGCATTCCTGGAAGTCCAAGGGATCTTCAGCCCCTTTCCCATTTCTTTAAATAATCATGTTTACCCCTTTGCTCAGGGAGACAGACATTTTAGAAATATGATTCTCTGGCTTCTTGGGTATTGATAATAAACCTTTTGCTTTCCCACTTCATCCTGTTGTGATTATTGGCTCTTTATGACAGGGGGTAAGGACCTTGTTTTCCTACAACAATCAACACATCTTAATTGTATGTTTGGTCAATTTCAGACTGCAGAAGTAGGTCAAAATCTTCAATTTCCTCATCTTTGGCTTTAGTGTTTGGTGTGTAAATTTTAATAATAGTAGTATTAACTGGTGTGTAAATTTTAATAATAGCAGTATTAACTGGTCTTCCTTGAGGATGTATGGATACTGTCCTATCACTGTCAGCATTATACTTCAGTATAGCTCTTGAAATATTCTTTGTGATGATGAATGCCACAACATTGCTCTTCAATTTTTGATTTTTGGCATAGTAGATCATATGTTTATCTGATTCCAAATGGCCAAACCAGTCCATTTTAGCTCACTAATGCCTACCATATTGATCTTTATGCATTTCATCTCCCTTTTGACAATTTCCAATTTTCCTAGATTCATACTTTGTACATTCCATGTTTGATTATTGGATGTTTGCAGCTGTCTCTTCTCATTTTGAGTCATACCACATCAGCAAATGGAGGTCCCAAAAGCTTTACTTCATCCACATCATTAAGGTCAACTCTACTCTGAGGAGGCAGTTCTTTCCCAGTCATATTGTGAGTGCCTTCTGACCTGAGGGCTATGCCACCAGTATTTCAAATACTAGCCAGGTCACCCATGCAGACAGGTATGAGCAGAGCTTCCAGACAAAGACAGACTCAGAAGAAGGAAAGAACCATCCACTTCTCAAAGAATTGGCCAGTGAAAACCTTCTGCCTCTAGGAAGGCTCATTTTAAGCCTAGCAGAATGACTAAACTAATTCATTCCCACATTATGGTCCCATATACCTTATTTCCATGGTCTTACCACCACAAGGCTGCCATGTACCTTATTTACATTAATAGCAAGCTATCTAATCCCCTTGGTGGGCCACAAACACCTTAAATTTGCATAGTTCCACCCAGTAATCTATTGGGAGTCATCAAGACCATGGCTGGAAAAGCCATATCACATAATACACTACACCAAGTATAACACCATTAATTGTTCCAACATAGCAGAGATGATGTGATGATGTAATGATCTTGCATCACATCACATCTTGCATTTTATTCCACAAAATCTGGCATCATAGCTTATAGATAACTGGTGTTCAGAATATATTTGCTAATGAGTGGAAGAAAAGACACAGTAAAGTTTCTTTAGAGTTATAGAGGATTGCTAGGAAAAAACTCCCTTTTTCAAAACAAAATAAATGGAAGGAAAGTGGAGGAATGAGTTATCTTGTCTCTAGATCTTAGAGCCTTGAACCAACATTCATCAAAAAATAAAGGGAAGAATTATTATTTCCCTGTGTGGTTTCAGTGGTTAACACACTTAACTGTAAACTGAAAAGTTAGAGATTTGAATTCACCCAGAGGTGCCTTGGAAGAAAGACTTGGAAAACTACTTATAAAAAAGCAGCCATTGAAGCACACTTATAAAGAATACCATAGAGAAATCCTCTTATGTAGAGAGCACAGTATTGCTCTGACACATATTCCATGAGTTGTAAATGACTTGAAAACAACTAATGTATATATATATATATATATACTAAGCCCATCATCTTGATAAACTCTCAATTATGTAAGATATGAGCAAATAAATACCAATTTTCAACAAGAACAAGAAATATAATGGTTTCTAAGTTTTTGTTATGGTAAAGTTAAAGACAGTCTTCCTCCTAAAGTTATAGCTTGTTTTATACAAACCATTATCCATCTGCTCTCAGGCACCTTTTTTTCTGTGACTTTTCCCAATTTTTCTTTTCTTTTCAATTGTGTCTTCTTGAAGTCTCTTTTCTGTTTTGGAAGTTCAAAATGCACATTCGGCAAAAAACTTTCCCAATTCATTTGAATGCCAAAAAAAGAAAAAAAAAAAAAAAAGGAATATGACACTAAATTGCAAAATGTCTACAACATTGGGTGAATGTTTCTTGGAGGTAGGGAGCATGTATGCATACAAGGAAATAGAAGTAAAATGTATATTTAACATTTATTGAAACACTTATGAACCTCGATAACTATCGTTAGAATCATAATACCTTGGTGACATTCTAAGTCCATTTCTCTGGAAGCCATAAAGAGTCCTGGAAAACTGGCTTTGGTGCTTTGCATAGGAGAGAGAGAGAGTCAGTGTAATTAGTATGAGCATGGAAAATTTAGCAGTACTGACACCTTTGTATCTCTAGCTGCACAGCACCCTAAATGAGAATGTGCCTTTGATAAGAAAATAAACTTGTAAGGTAAATACAACCCAGCTTTTCAATAGTGCTGAGGAGAGATTGTCTTTCAAGGAACAAAAGAAATGCAATAAAAACAAAGGTGTGCTTGATAGATTTGGGCACATATAAATAAAAAGTGCCTGTATGTTGATAAACATCATAAGGGGAATATCAGTGAAATAATTGGTTAAGAAACAAACTCACAATTATCAAGATTTTTTCACATTTTGAGGAAAAAATCTATCTAGTTAACATCTATTCTTGGAATTTATCACAAAGAACAATAAACCCATTGGCATGGAGTAGATTGTGACTCATGGGGACCCTATAGCTTAGAGTGGAACTGCCCTGTAGGATTTCCAAGGCTTTAATCTTTACAGACAGAGAAAAAAGGGAAGACCCTCAACAAGATGGATTGACTGAGTGGCTGCAGTAATGTTCTTAAGAATAGCAACAACTGTGAGGATGTGCAGGACCAGGCAGCATTTCATTCGGTTGTACACGGGGCTGCTATGAGTCAGAACTGAATCAACGGCTCCTAACAACAAGAATAACAATCTTTACAGAAGGAGATTGCCACATTCTTCCACAGAGCAGCTGGTGGTTTCAAATTGTCAACTTTTTGGTTAGCAGCAAAGCGCTTAACTACTGCACCACCAAAACACTTTTATTACAACAAAAAAAACTGATATATAAGGGGATTTCATTATGGTATAATTTATAAGTGTTAAAAATTGGAATTGGAAGCAGCCTAATTATTAGAGCTTTAATATGGTAAATATTGTGGCAAAATTTTATGATCTAATACATGCAAGTAATAGATATATTATAATTTAAAAAAATATTTAAGAATATGGAGGAATAAATAATCAATTTTATAAATAACATATTGGTCAAATTTATAATTATATGATAACTCAATACCAATATAAAAATGATTATGTCTAGATGATGAAAATAGGATTTAATTTGTTCCTTAACTTTTAAAATGAAATTCATATATGAAAATGTATTTGATGCACAGAAATTTATATAATTAAGAGCAAAAATTTCCTAAACAAAATCTTTCCAACCTCTACTTTTACTTACCAAAAGTTAACTAGTTTTGTTGCTGTTGTTTTTTAAGAACTGGTGAATAAATTCCTAACATTAAATGATGTTATTATGCCATTATTTGTCTCTGTATCACCTTGAATTTCTGCTGTAGGAGATATTAAGTTCATTTCTATCATCTCCACTATCATTTTTTATTTTCTAACAATGCAGTTATATCAAATGAAAAAACAAACTCACTGCCGTCCAGTCGATTCCAACTCATAGCAACTCCTCCTTGGGTTTGTGAGGCAGTTATATCACACAGTGTGAATTTTCTGTTGTTAAAGTGTTAAAGTACAACACTTGAGACACATTTCTTATTCACTTTGTTAGGTAAGGCTATGCGTGCTTTATCCCTCCATATACTTCTTCTCTCTACTACAATTCTATTTCTGATACTTATTATTTTTACATCTGTAAGACAATAGTTATTCTTTAACCATAATTACCTTTTGTAATTTGTATGGAGATTGATTCTATTTGAAAACAAAGGAGATGGGGGAAACACTTAGGTGTTGATTGTTCCAGTCACAAACCTTATACTAATCTTCCACTTTTCAACTCTACATTTCATTGCCACCATCTCTGGCACTTCCAACTCTGGAGACTCACCAAGATATCTTCCTGGGGTGTAGATTCCACCATGAATATTCTAGGCTACTGTTGTTTTTTTTTTTCCTTCCCCCTTCTCTTTCTTCAGAATTTTTACACATAATTTTAAACTTGTTGTAACATCCTGCTATCTCATGACTGGCTATGTTCACATGAATTTTATATCTTTTAAAAATAATGTAGCATATTTCAAATTTATTCACTCTACTCTCATATGTCCATGGAAAATGTAGCTTCTATTTATTCCACAGCTAGTCTGATGTTTCTTATGAGCCTCTTGTCACTTTAAGGAAATTTAAACATTCCATTTAACAGTATCTCAGTCTTTTCCTGTAAAAATAGTTTGTCTATTCATAGTTTAACTTCCCACTAGTGATGGTTTAAATAGTTCCTTTTATATAAATTAGTCTATTTTAGATTATCATCCTTTCAATTTCTCTTCCTCAAAATGGCAATTGTGTATAT
Organism: Orycteropus afer afer; assembly: GCF_000298275.1. Classification (NCBI taxonomy): domain Eukaryota; kingdom Metazoa; phylum Chordata; class Mammalia; order Tubulidentata; family Orycteropodidae; genus Orycteropus; species Orycteropus afer. The sequence continues at coordinate 2,404,766 of NW_006921935.1, forward strand.
GAGAGAGCTCACCATGTCCCTGTTGTGGTTAAGAGGTTCTCACATTCATGAATATCTTCTGGATCTGTTGTTTTCTGCTGAAATGGGATGGTAAGGTATAATTACTAAACAAGGCACTGCTGACTTTGGACTAGTCCTATTTTGAATTTTGGGCAACATGCTGACATCTACTGGTAAGACCATTTGTCTTCGGGTTTAAATTCTTCACACTCAGGAAGGAGGGGAGAGAATTTCAACTGTATATTAACTAATTGTTTCCCCAACAATTCTCACTCATCTGTATAATCTACCACCTTGGTGAGCAAGGCATTGACGTGGAAGTCAAGGTTCTTAAGAGGATCTCTGTGTTCCAATTCCCCATTCCATTTCTAGCTATACTGAAAACTTTCACCTTGCTAAGATTAGGACCTAATGTTGTTGTTGTTGTTGTTATGTGCCGTCGAGTCGGCCCCGACTCATAGCGACCCCTCCTTGGGTTTCCGAGGCAGTATCACTACGGAATTAGGATTGCCCAACCTTCCTTCCGAGGAGTGGCTGGTGGGTTTGA
>NW_006921935.1:2405412-2409509 GCF_000298275.1 Orycteropus afer afer
GCACTACCTTTCTTCCTCTGATAGACTTTAATACCTTTAAAAAATCAACCTACTCTTTTCATTTCCTCTTCCCAAAGTACAGTATCTTGACTCAGCACTATGACAGTCAAGAAAGAAACCCATTCTTTGTCAGAAAAACATGAATCAGGAAGCATTTCAAGAATACTGAATTTTCCATTAAGTTTTTCGGCTACCCATAAAGGACAAGGATATCTTCCTTTACTGACTTCGGAACTTATTAAGAGAAAAGACAAAAGAATCAGACAAATGGAGAGAAAATTACATCTTCATTACTAATGAAGCTAATTGGTGAATGTGACTTTAAGTATGTGGCCATTTGGACTTGAAATGCTTCATCTCAGGATTAAACAGAGATAAACACTCATTATTGGAAGACTTGAACAATAACATCCTTCCTGATAAGGGAAAACTTATCCTATGAGGGATTCTAGAAAGTAGGCATCCTCAAGATTATATGGTCGCATAAGAGAACTTGGAGTACCCTAAGCCTCCCAAAGGAGCTCTGGTAGCATAGTGCCTAGGGCACTTGACTGCTAACCAGAAGGCTGGCGGTTCAAACCTACCAGTCACTCCTCGGAAGGAAGGTTGGGCAATCCTACTTCCGTAGTCATACTGCCTCGGAAACTCAAGGAGGGGTTGCTATGAGTCGGGGTCGACTTGACGGCATATAACAACAACAACAACAAGAAGCCTCCCAAGCAGATATGCTTTTTCTCTGTCTCTGAATAGAGGAGAGAAAGAGGAAAGAATATAGCTGGGCATGTTGTCCTTTCAATACTTTTATTCCTTGCTACTACAACAACAACAAAATTAATTCCTTGAGTTATAAAGGATTTTTTTTTCTTTAATTGAAATGTGAAGGAGAAGTAACATCCATTCCATCACCCTCAGTTTTTTTTTTCCTTGTTTGGTATTAAGCTAGATAATCAGTTACATGATCAGCCCTGGTTGCCACTTGTCACCTTAGTAGAGGAATAAAAAGCAAACCTCGCCATCGAGTAGTTGACAACTCATGTGACTCTATAGGAGAGAGTAGAACTGTCCCAGACAGGTTCCAAAGCTGGCTGTAATCTTTACAGAAGCAAACCACCACATCTTTCTCCCACAGAGTGGTAGGCAAGCAGCTGGGGGTTGAAAACGCTGAGGTTTTGGTTAGCAGCTGAGAGCTTAAAAACTGTGCCATCAGGGTTCCTTTTAGAAGAGGAAGGGGGTAATTAATCAGGATAATCCTGTTTGCAACTTCACACGGCCTTTCCCTGATACCAACATCTCTTCTTTGTTAGTCTTCTCAGATTCATTGGCAAGAAGTTCTATTTTGCCCCAGGGGGATTTGAAATGGGTTTGGCCCTTGCAATTGCAGATTAGAGCAGAAGCAACACCAGAGAACTTGTTAGAAATGCAGAATTTCAGACCCCATCCAGATGTACTGATTCTGTAGTTTAACAGGATCCCCAGGTAATTCTTATACACATTAAAGTTTGAGAAGCACTGAGCTAAAACAATTCATTAATTAAAGTACCTCAAAGGCTTTGCTAAACCCTAAACTTCTTTCTAATCAGTTTCCCAACACAATTGTTCCTTAACCATTCCTCGTCAATGCTACTTACTAGATATTATGAGATGAAAACAAATAGTATTGGGATAAAATAGTAAATGAGAATAAATGATAACTACTGCAGTAGTTGAACAGAACATTTCAATGGGCAGTTCGAGAAAACTAAATATTATAATGAAATGGGCAAAGATCTGGAATTAGAGAAGTAAAGGAGAAGGACATGCTCAGCATTTCTCAAGTTGAAAGAAATGAAGAAATACTTCAATCCTTCAGTTTCAATATTCAAGGTTTCTTTAGACAAAATTTTGAAGAATGAAGGAAGCATCAAAAGAAGATGGAAGGAATACTCAGCTACTCTACCCAAAATAATTTGTTGATTTTCAAACGCTTCAGGTGACAGCATATGATCAAAAACCGATGTGAGGGAGGGAAGAAGTCCAAGGTGCACTGCACACATTAGCCAAAAAAAAAAAAAAAAAAAACACCTCCAGGAATTGACAATGTATCAAATGTATCAATCATCTATGGTAAGAAATTTGGATAACAGCTACTTTGGTACCTGACTGAAAGAGATCCGTATGTGCTACCATTTCAAAGAATGATGATCCAACAGAATATGAAAATCACCACACAGTATCATTAATATCACACAAAAATATAATTAAAAAATGGTTGCAGGTTGCAGCAAGATGGAAGACCAGGCAGAAAGACTGCACAGCCCCTCTTGAACAAACAAAAGGGAAACCAATTAACACAAACACAAAAGATAATCTTGGACCCCTGAGCATTGAAGGGAAGGATATAGAAGCGGACCAAACCCCAACTAGCAGAAGAATTTGCGTGAAAATACCAAAAAAGGAGACTTATGGAGCTGTGGTCTGGCAGCCATCCTGACGGCACAGACAGCTTGGAGATTCCCAAGTGGTGGTAGGACCTAAGAATTAACCTAAAAATCAGCCCTGCTAGCCAGGGACTTCATAGAGGACTGCTCTGGTGGCTGGGGAATAAATGGAGAAGGTGAAGAGAAAGGTGCGCTGAGCTGTGGACTTCTGCAGGTCCAGAGCACGCCGCCATTTTGAAGGTCTAAAAGCAGCTTGACTATTTTGGATATTTAAAGAGAAAGTGCTCTCACAGATTCCTGGGGGCTTGAGAACACGTTCTGCTTTCCAACAACCCCAAGAATCTTCCAGAGCTGCAATAGTGAAAAGGTACCACATTCCTCTTATTACTCTTACTCCCCACACCCATTTGGTGAACGGAGGTGTGGCCATCCCCCACTCCCACCTACGTTTTGGGCCCACAGGGACTCCATCACAGTCTGTGTGCTCAGACGGAGCCTGGGTGCCCTGCCTTGTCCTCCACTGATTATTTATTTATTTATTTTTTAAGTTTTTTCTTTTTCACTTCCTTTTTTCTGGTGATTAGTTTGCTTGTATTTGTGTGTTTTAAAACAACTATTATTATTAATACATTTGTCCTTTTTACTATTATTCTTAATCTTCCCCTCCCAGGTCCTAGTTTTCAGCATTTTTTCTTTTCCCTGTTCCTGTTTGAATTTTCTTTTTTTTTTAATTTTAGGTTTTTTCCCACCTTTTTTCTCATAGTTAACCCCATACATTGTTTATATTTTTGCATTTTACCCATTTTTTTCCTTCATTATTCTCCTTCTCTACTTTTTTTTCTCTTAGTGCCCTATCCCCAGATATTGCAGATTTTCTTGTTTTTTCTCCTTCTTTTTCCCTTTTTTCTTTCTTTGGTTACTGTTCCTCTGTGATTACATGGTGTGTTTTTTGTACATGTGCTTTCAGTTTTTTTGATGATTATTTGATTGTAATTTGTGTCTATCAGAGTGGGAGACAACAACAGTCCTCATAAGACACAACTACACCCACACCTCCTACAACTTCACTTACCGAGCGAGAGCCACTAACTTTTTCACCACGAACAGGCTAATGATAACAGACCACCAAGAAGAGCCTGAATCACCCTTGGCTGCTCTTCACAAACAGTTAACAGAGATATAAATACAACAATGCCACGATGCCTCGCAGACAACAGACCATCACAGTCCACACAAAGGAGTAGGATAAAGTGATAGAAACAAGGGAGCAGGATACAGACCCAGAACACATCCCTGAGGAAGAAGCTATATTGGAAGTCTCTGATAAGGAATTCAAAAGAAGTATATTTAGGTATCTTGAAAGGATTGAGAGACAGACCAAAGAAAACACAGAAAAAACCCTAGAAGAACTTTGGAAGAAAATACAAGAAAAAAATAAATGAAAAATTAGAAGTGATTCTAAATCTACAGACAGAAATCCAGATTAATACTAAATTGTCAGAAATAGATAACACATTGGAAGGAGAAAGGAGTAGAATTGATGAGATGGAAGACAGAATTAATGAGATTGAAGACAAATACCTGAATACTTCTTTGGAAAGGGATCAATCAGAAAAAAAAATCAAAACAAAATGAAGAAAGCCTAAGGTTTATGTGGGATACCATCAAAAGGAATAACTT
>NW_006921935.1:2415376-2439056 GCF_000298275.1 Orycteropus afer afer
TAAAAAAAAAAAAGGTTGCAGAAGTGTATTGACAGGAAACTGGCAGAAATTCAATCCCGATTGAGAATAGTGTATGGAATGAGGGATGTCATGTGGACATTGGCAAAAGCAGAAAATACCAGGAAAAAATTTACCTGTGTTTTATTGACTATGTAAAAACATTTGACTCTGTGCATGATAACATTATGAAGAACAAGAATTCTAGCATGCTTAGTTGTGCTCATGCAGGATTTATATATAGACCAAGAAGCAGGTGATCAAACAGAACAAGGAAATATTACAAGGTTTAACATCAGGAAAGGCATGTGTCAGGGTTGAATCCTTTCACCATATTTACTCAATCTGTAAGCTGAGAAAATAATCTGAGAAGCTGACTTATATGAAGAAGAACTCAGCATCGAGTTTGGGGGAAGACTGGTTACAACCTGTGATATGCAAATAATCTACCTTGCTTCCTAAAAGTGAAGAAGACTCTATGAAGATAAGTTTACAATCTTCAGTATGGATTATACCTCTTTATATTGAGGTATAATCCAGAGGCAGGAAAGGGAGGGAATGCCAGGGACAACAAAAGCTGCAGGATCTAGGTAAGGGGAGGGAGACAGGCCCCACCTCAGAGGCAGGAAAGGGAGGGAATCCTGGCAAGGACAAAGCTGCAGGATCTAGGTAAGGGGAGGATGGAGTGGTTACAAACAACTAAAGGAGATGTCTGTCAGTTTTTCATACTGTGGTGCCTGGTACATTGCTGTGAAGCTTGAAGCTGTGCCACTGCTATTTCAGACACCAGCGGGATTGCACATGGTGCACAGGTTTCAATGCAATTTACAGACTGAAACAGAGTAAGTAGAAGGAGAAGCCATTCACTTCTCAAATAATTGGCCAGGGAAAACCTTATGAGTAGAGGAGAAACGCTGTCTGATACATTACTGTGCAACTTTATGAATAGCCTGGAAAAATTGTCCAATACAGAGCGAGAATATGATCCCCTTAGTTTGGAAGGCACTCAAAATACAATTAGGAAAGGGCTGTTTCATCAGAGTAGAATGAATCTTACTGATATGGATAAAGTAAAGCTTTGGGACCTCCATTTGCTGACGTGGCAGGACACAAATTGAGGAGAAACAGCTGCAAGCATCCATTAATAATAAGAACATGGAATGTATGAAGTATGAATCTAGGAAAATTGGAAATTTTCAAAAACAAAAGGGAATCCATTCAGATCAATATCTTAGGCATGAGTGAGCTAAAATGGACTGTTTTTGGCCATTTTGAATCAGATAACCATATGATCTACTATGCCAGGAATGACAATTTGAAGAATGGCATGGTATTCATCATCACAAAGGATATGTCAAGATCTGTCCTGAACTACAATACTATCAGTGATAGGATGGTATCCATATGCCTGCAAGGAAGAACAGTTAATACTATTATTATTCATATTTGCGTACAAACCAACAAAGCCAAAGGGGAAAATTGATGATTTTTACCAACTTCTACAGTCTGAAATTGACTTAACATGCAATCAAGATGTGATAATTATCACTGGTGACTGTAATGCAAAAGTTGGAAGCAAAGAATAATCACCAGTAGTTATAAAATTTGGCCTTGGTGATAGAAATGATGCTGGAGATTGCATTGTAGAATTTTGCAAGTCCAACGACTTACTCATTGCAAATATCTTTTTTCAACAACACAAATGGTGGCTATACATCATCTGGACTTCACCAGATGGCATACACAGGAATCAGACTGACTACATCTGTGGCAAGAAGCAATAGAAGAGCTCAATATCTTCAGCCAAAACCAGGCCAGGGGAGCTGATTGTGGAACAGACCATCAATTGCTCATATGCAAGTTCAACTGGAAGTTGAAGACAATTAAAACAAATCCATGAGAGCAAAAATAAGAACTTAAATATATACCTTCTGAGTTTAGAGACCATCTAAAGAATAGATTTGATACATTGAGCACTGTGATAATTGGAGCTGTGTGTCAACTTGGCTGGACCACAATTCTGTGTGGTTTAAGCAATTATGATGTGGGTTGTTCTAATGATGGGATCAGATGTATATGTTTTGAGCAGCCAATGCATTGAAAGGGAGTTTCCCTAGGGGTGTGACCTGCTTCCAGTATATTTATGGACATTCTGGGAAAAGAGACACTCTTCTGTGGATCAGGATTCTATTGCCCTGCTTACAACTGTCTGTGAGTGAACAATTAAACATTTGGCCTGGAGATCTTGGATTCATCATCCGTTGGAGTCAACAGCCAGTATACTGCCTTCCAACATTGAGCTCCACAGCCCTTGCAGCTGCATGAGTCTGGAAAAGCCTCCAGCTTGACGTTTGATCCAAGAACTTTGGACTTGCTAGCTTCTATAAATGTATGAGCTATTTTCCTAAGATAAATTTCTCTTTGTATATATGAGCTTTACTGGTTTTGTTTCTCTAGATAACCCAGACTAACACATTTGGTACCTAGTGTGGTCCTAGAGAGAGAAAATCATAAGGATGGGCTTCCTAAATTGTTTCTCCAATTTGATTAATCGTAAAGACACTAGTGACCCTGCTTCTGTTTGTAAAGAGGGCCCTGCTAATCCATGGCATAAGGTTGGCAACATTAATATGCAAAATAGCACCACCAACAGATCAAGTACTTTTGAGAAGTGAGGCTCTGGGTGATTGCAAATTTGATACTTTTCTGCAATTTTGTCAGCATGAGGAGTATAAGGAAGCTGGTTGATTGGCCCTACTTACATTAGAGAAAGTGGTGAAAGAGCAGAGATAAGCTCAGGGCTGCTGAGTCACAGCTTAAGCGCTGCATGTTGTTGTTGTTGTTGTTATTTGCTGTCAAGTTGGCCCCAACTCATAGTGACCCCTCCTTGGGTTAAAAGACTTCAATGTTTCCCTCTGTGGTCTGAAGGAAAGCCTTATTTCTTCTAGTAACAAAGCTGATATTGCCAAAAACCAAATCCAGAGTCTATTTGTAAGGGTGGCTGAATTACAACACCAATTAAATTACCAACCCAGAATGGTGTCTGAAGTTAAAGTGAGGGCATTGAGGGAAAAAATGGGATCCTGAAACCTGGAATGGGGACATATGGGCAGATAGTCAGGAAGATCAGGATGTAGAGCCTGTAAATTCTGTTGAATCCCTCACATCTGAAGGTATTACTGTAAAACCATTATCCCCTCCACCTCAGTTTGACAGGATTAACCCAACTGTTCCTGCTGGGTCATTGCCTGAGGCAGAGGCCATGGAAGATATTGCTGAATGTTCTTAGGAACATTCCCAACCACCCGTTGTTGCTTCAAGACCTATAACTAAAATTAAGTCTAAAAGAGTCCAAAAAGGTGAAATACAAATTGTGACTGAGGAGGTGGTATGCTACACCTGAAAAGACCTACTTGATTTTGCTAACATGTATAGACATGTACATTTTGCTAACATGTAACATCAAGAGCATCATCCATGAATATGTATGGGGATGGTTACTGAGGGTGTGGAATGATAGTGCAAGGAATGTAATATTGGATCAGTCTGAGTTTATTGATTTAGGCCTTCTAAGTATAGATTCTTTATTCAATGTTTCAGCTCGAGAGGTTAGGAAAGGATCTAATAGTTTATTTGGTTCATCTACTGAAGCATGGATTATGTGGTGGCCTACCTTAAGTCAAGTTGAAGTACCAGACCTGCCTTGGTATAATGTAGAAGAAGGTTTCCAGAGCCTTATAGTGAAATTGGCCTTTTAGAATGGATTTATCAGATTAGACTCCTAGAGCCAGAAATGGAGAGGCCAGAAGACATGCCTTTCACCAGTATCATGAGGAACAAATTTGTGAAGGGAGGCCCAGCATCCTGGAAGACTGCTGTGATTACTATCTTATGCAAGTTGGATTTGACAGTGGGAACTGCCATAATTGAACTAAGACACTTAATTATGACAGAGCTGATTAGATCCTCTGGTAGTAGGGGCCAAATGGCAGCAGTTAATCGACAAAGGCAATGTGGGCATGGTTACCATAATGAACAGCAGACTTAGAACAGTAATCAGAATAGACTGACTCCTGTGGAATGATGATACTGGCTACTTGTGCATGGTGTTCCTAGTAGTAAAATACATGACAAACCTACTAAGAATTTATTTGATCTGTACAGACAAAAGAATTCCAGGTAAGTTAAACAACAGCCTAGATTGAATCTCCAGAATACAGAGTCACAGCCTCTCAATCAATTTTCAGACCTGAGTCAGTTTACAGACCCACAACCCTTTGAATGAAGGGGAGGCCGTATCCCTTTGAAGAAGGACCCTACTATGTTGACAAAAATTTATAATGTCAATCTTTCTCCCAGCCTTCCCCAAAGGGATCTGAGGCCTTTTTTGAGAATGACTGTTCATTGGCTAAAGGAAAAAAATCAGACTTTTGGGGGATTACTGGACATTGGCTCTGAACTGACACTAATTCCAGGAGACCCAAAGCATCACTGTGGCCCACCAGAGTGGGGGCATATGGAGGTCAAGTTATTGATGGAGTCTTAGCTAAGGTGAATCTCACTGGACAGTGGGTCCAGTGGGTCCCTGAACCCATCCTGTAGTGATTTCCCCAGTTCCAGAAGACATAATTGGAATAGATATACTGAGCAATTGGCAGAATTTCCCCATTGGGTCCCTGACATGTGAAGTAAGGGCTATTATAGTAGGAAAAGCCAAGTGGAAGCCATTAGAACTGCCTGTGGATCAATAGACAAAGAAAGGTATTACTGTACTATCTGGTGTGATAGAGCCTGATTACCAAGGGGAAATTGGATTGATGTTACATAACGGAGGTAAAGAAGATATGTCTGGAATACAGGAGATTCTTTAGGACGTCTCTTAGTACAACCATGTCAATGGAAAATTACAGCAACCCAATTCTGTTATGAATGCTAATGGCCCAGACCCTTTAGGAATGAAGGTTTGGGTTACCCTACCAGGTAAAACCACGACCAGCTGAGGTGCTTGATGAGGGCAAGGGAAACACAGAATAGGTGGTGGAAGAAGCAAGTTCTGAATATCAGCTATGATCACATGACCACTTGCAGAAATGAGGACTGTGATTGTCATATTTCTTCTCTGTATATGTGTATCAAATATTTTTGTTTCCTTCTGTTATGAACTATGAAATGTAAATAAGGTTAATGTGTTTCAGTTGTACTTGTGTTAACGTATCATGTTAGTTGCAAATATGACTTTATAATTGTCCTTATTTAGAGATTATATGTGGTTAAGAAGATATGTATAACTGCCAAGTTGACAAGGGGTGGACTGTGATAGTTGGAGTTGTGTCTCAAATTGGCTGGACCACAATTCTGTGTAGTTTAAGCAATTGTGGTGTGGCTTTTCCAATGATGGGATCAGCTGTATATGTTTTGAGCAGCCAATCCATTGAAAGGGAGTTTCCCTAGGGGTGGGCCTGCTTCCAGTATATTGATTGACATCCTGGGAAAAGACTCTTCTGTGGATCAGCATTATGTTCTGCTGCCTACAATTGTCTGTGAGTGAACAATCTACCATTCTGCCTGGAGAGCTTGGATTTGTCATTTGTTGGAGTCAACAGCCAGTATACTGCCTGCCAACCTTGAGCTCCTCAGCCCCTGAAGCTGTGTGAGTTGGGAAAAGCCTCCCGCTTGACATCTGATCCAAGAACGTTGGACTTGCCAGCTTCTATAAGTGTGTGAGCCATTTTCCTAAGATAAATTTCTTTCTCTCTATATATATAAGCTTTACTGGTTTTGTTTCTCTACACAACTCAGTCTAACACAAACACCAATGACCAGAAACCAGAAGAATTATGGGATGACATCAAGAACATCAACTATGAAGAAAGCAAGAGGTCATTAAAAAGATGAGAAAAGAAGAAAACATCAAAATGGATGTCAGAGGAGACTCTGAAATTTGCCCTTGAATGGAGAGTAGCTAAAGTAAATGGAAGAAATGACAAAATAAAAGAGCTGAACACAAGATTTCAAAGAGCAGCTTGAGCAAACAAAGCCAAATACTATAATGAAATATGCAAAGACCTGAGTTAGAAAACCAAAAGGGAAGAATACGCTTGGCATTTTTCAAGCTGAAAGAACTGAGGAAAAAATTAAGCCTTGAGTTGTAATATTGAAAGATTCTATGGACAAAATATAGAATGATGCCAGATGCATCAAAAGAAGATGGAATTAATACACAGAGTCACTGTCCCAAAAAGAACTGGTCAATCTTCACCCATTTCAGAAGGTGGCATATGTTCAAGAACCAATGGTACTGCAGAAAGAAGTCAATACTGTACTGAAGAAATTGGAAATGTACAAGGCTCCAGGAATTGATGGCATACCCACTGAGATGTTTCAACAAATGAATACCCCACTGGATGCATTCATTCGGCTATGCCAAAAGTTTTGGAAGACAGTTACCTGGACAACTGACTGGAAAAGATCTATATTTGTACCCATTCCAAAGAAAGGTGATCCCACAGAATGTGAAAATTACTGAACAATATCATTGATATCACACACAAGTAATATCTTATTGAAGATAATTCAAAATGGTTGTAGCAGTATATTGACAGAGAACTTCCATAAATGCAAGCTGGATTCAGAAGAGGATGTGGAATGCAGAATATCATTGCTGATGTCAGATGGATCTTGCCTCAAAGCAAAGAATACCAGAAAGATGTTTACTTGTGTTTTATTGACTATGAAAAAACATTTGATTGTGCAGATCATAACAAATTGTGGATAACATTGAGAAGAATGGGAATTCCAGAACACTTAATTGTACTCATGAGGAACCTGTACATAGATCAGGAGGCTGTTGTTTGAACAGAACAAGGGGACACTGCATGGTTTAAAATCAAGAAGGGAGTGTGTCAGGGTGGTATCCTTTCACCATACTTACTCAATCTATATGCTGAGCAAATAATCTGAGAAGCTGGACTATATGAAGAACAAGGTACCAATATTGGAGAAAGAATTAATTAACCACCTGTGATATACTGATGACACAATTTTCCTTGCTGAGAGTGAGGATGACTTGAAGCACTTATTGATGAAAATTTAAGACTACAGTCTAAAGTATGGATTACATCTCAAAATAAAGAGAACAAAAATTCTTACAACTGGACCCAGAAGCAGCATCACGATAAATAGAGAAAAGATTGAAGTTGTCAAAGACTTCACATTGCTTGGTTCTACAATCGATGCTAATGAAAGAAGCAATCAGGACATCAGATAATGTATAGCACTGGAAAAATCAGCTGAAACAGACCTGTTTCAAGTGCTAAAGAGCTAAAACGTCTCATTGAGGACTAAGGTGTGCCTGACCCAAGCCAAGGTATTTTCAATCACCTCATATGCATGTGAGAGTTGGACAATGAATAAGGAAGACTGAATAAAAATTGATGCTTTTGAGTTGTGTTGGTGAAGAATGCTGAAAGTACCATGGACTGCTAGAAGAACTAACAAATCTGTCCTAGAGTAGATGCAGCTGGAATGCTCCTTTGAAATGAGAATGGCCAGTCTTTTTCTCACCTACTTTGCTCATGTTTTCAGAAGGGACTATTCCCTGGAGAGGATTGTCCTGCTTGGTAACAAAGAGGGGAAGGCCCTCAACGTGATGGATTGACACAGTGGCTGCGGCGATGGACTCAAGTACAGCAAGGATCATGAAGCTAGTATGGGACTGGGCAGTGTTTTGTGCTGCTATGCACAGGGTCGCTATAAGTTGGAGATGACTCAAAAGCACCTAACAACAACAACAACAATATGAAGAAAAGAAAATTCCTAACTATTGGATCAGTAAGCAACATCTGACAAAAAGAGGAAATATTGAGCTTCTCAACAATTTCATTTTATTTGCATTCACAATCCACTTCTATGGAAACAGTCTTCGAGAAATCAAATGACATATTGCATTGGGCAAATCTGCTGCAAAAGATCTCTTTAAAGCATTGAGAAGCAAAAATGTAATTTTGAGGACTAAGGTCCACCTGACCCAAGGAATGACATTTTCAATCACCTCATGTGCAGGAGACAGCTGGACAATGAATAAGGAAAACCAAAGAAGAACTGAAGCATTTGAATTACAGTGTTGGTGAAGAGCACTGCATATGCCATGGACTTCCAGAAGAACAAATTTATCATGGAAGGAGTGTAGCCAGAATGCTCCTTAGAAAGAGAATGGCTAGACTTCATTTTGCATACTTTGCACATGTCATCAAGAGGGACCAGTTCCTGTAGAAGGGCATCATGCTTGGTAAGGTAGATGGTTATTGAAAAACAGGAAGGATTTCAACAAGATGGATTGACACAGTGGCTACAACAGGGGATTCAAACACAACAAGTTTGTGGGGATATTGCAAGATGGGAAGTATCTCATTCTTTTGTCCATAGATTCACTCTGATTCAGAACCCATTTGACAACCACTAATAACAACGTAACTTTGTAACAGTTCTATCAAAGTTAGCCACATGTTGTTTTTAGGTGCCATCAAACTGGTTCTGACTCTTAGTGACCCTGTGTACAACAGAATGAAACACTGTCTGGTCCTGTGCCAGCTTCACAATCCTTGCTACATCTAAGCCCATTGTTGCAACCACTGTGTCAATCCATCTCGTTGAGGTCCTTCCCCTTTTTTGTTGACCCTCCAAGCATGATATTTTTCTCCAGGGAATGGTTCCTTCTGATAACATGGCCAAGGTAGGTGAGACAAAGTCCGGCCATTCTCGCTTCCAAGAAGCATTCCAATTGCACTTCTTTGAGGAGACATTTGTTAGTTTTTTTGGTAGTCCATAGTACTTTAAGTATTCTTCACCAAAACCACAACTCAAGAGCATCAATTCAGCTACGGTTTTACTCATTGTCTACTTTTCACATGCATATGAGGTGACTGAAAATATCATGGCTTAGTTAGGTGCACCATAGTCTTCAAAGAGATATCTTTGCTCTTCAGCGTTTTAAACAGGTCTTTTGCAGAAGATTTGCCCAGTGCAGTATGTCATCTGATATCTTGACTACTGCTTCCATTGGTGTTGACTGTGAAACCAAGTAATATGAAATCTTTGACAACTTCAATCTTTTTTCCATTTATCATGATGGTGCTCATTGGTCCATTTGTGAGGATTTTTGTTTTCTTTATCTTGAGATGTAATCCATACTGCAGACTGTAGTCTTTAATCTTCACCAGTAAGTGCTTCAAGTCAAATTATCCTCAGTTTCAGCAAGCAAACTTGTGCCATGCTCTATGCTCTTCTTCATATAGTCCAGAGTTCTGTTTACCTAGTGCCACTCTGACAAGAATATACCACAAATGGGATGGCCTTAACTAAAAAGAGTTTATTTTCTTAGAATTTTGGAGGCTTTAAGTCTGAGTGCCAGGCTCTAAGGGCTGGGTGAAAGCCCCTCAACCTTGGGCTTCAGCTCTGCTGCCTGCTCCTGGCCCACTGATGGTAGAGGTTTTTCTTCACTTAGACAGCTGCTGGCTGCTGAGGCTGACAAATAAAAAGGCACAGTTCCAATGTTATCAAACCACACCTCAGGCCATTAATTCCAGTCCATTAAAAGTCCCAAGACCAGCAGAGCATGGCAGGCTGCTGAACAATGGCACAGCTACATGCAGGGTTCAAGTGTGCCATAAGCTAGAGACTATTCCCAAAGATTCTTCTTATATACTGGAAGCAGACCACATATCTAAAGCAGTTACTCAGCTGCTTGTGGTAGATCCCACCATGGGGTTGATTGCCAGTCTTATCATGGGGAATAACTACCACCAGCTGATAAGCCACTCAACAAGTCCCAACCAAGTTGACATCCAACTTTAACTACCACAATTCCACCCCTTGTTAACTTGGCACTTGTACAGATCTTCAAATGGATGGCATTTGCACAGATCTCCTTCACTGGGTGGCTCCAGTCCCCTAGTTCCTGAGTGGTGACCTCGCCTCCTTGGTCTGGTGGGCCCCATTCCTCTCTCTCTTGGGCATGGCAACCCTGTCCCCTCACTCTTGGGCAATGGCTATAACTTCATCTCACTAGCTCACATGAATGAGCAGCCCCACACTCCAGAATCAAGTTGGTGGAGGTCTGGCTCTTCTAAACCTAGGGGACTGTGGTGGTTCCACCCCCAAAGGCCATGTTCCTACTGTTGAGGCTGAGGCAGCTCTGCTTCCTATTTCCTTGGTCTCTCTACTTCTGCCAATTAATGCCCAAGGGCAACCCACTCTGCCATGAATCTTCCTGCCCAAAGGTCATTTAGCTTTCTTGCTCTGTGGGCTGGCCAGTTTGCTATTCCATTTTGTGCTGATGTCTTTTGCCAATTAATGCCCAAAGGCAATCCACTCTGCTAGGAAGCCACTTACCCAATGGAACCTGGCTTTCTCATCCATGGGCTGGTAAGGCCGTTGCTGTTTAATGCTGGTCTCTGGGCTCTTCTACTGCTGTCTCTCATGCTGGTCTCTCTGCTGATATCTCTCTGCCAGTCTCTTGGCTCTGCTACTTCCATCTGTCATGCCACATGCCAGGGTTTCTCTGCTGGAGAGTGGGTTTAAGGATGCACTCCACTCCTGTTTCCCTATTTTAGATATCTGTCAGAGCAGCACCCCCTACTCAGTACTATATTCTGTTCTGGTTACCTAGTGCTGCTCTGACAGAAATATACCACAAATGGGATGGCCTTAACAAACAGGACTTATTCTGTTACAATTTTGGAGGATTTAAGTCCGAGTTCAAAGTGCCAGGCTTTAGGCGCTGGGTGAAAGCCCTTCACCTTTGGCTTCAGCTCTTCTGCCTGCTCCAGGACCACTGGAGGTAGAGGCTTTTCTTCTCTCAGACAGCTGCTGGCTGCTGAGGCTGACAAGTTCAAGGTTGACAAATAAAAAGGCACAGTCCCAATGTTGCCAAACCACCTGACAGGCCATTAATTTCAGTCCATTAGAAGTCCCAAGATCAGCACAGTATGGCAGGCTGCTGAACAGTGACTTGGCTACATGCAGGGTTCAAGTGTGCCATAAGCTAGAGACCATTCCCAAAGATTCTTCTTATATACTGGAAGCAGACCACATCTCTAAAGCAGCCACTCAGCTGCTTGTGGTAGATCCCACTATGGAGTTGATTGCCACTCTCATCATGGGGAATAACTACCACCAGCTGCCCAGCCACTCAACCAGGCCCAACCAAGTTGACATCAATTTTAATGCCACATCCAGATTCTCAGATTATTTGCTCAGTATACAGATTGAATAATTATCATGAAAGGATACAACCCTGGTGTACTCCCTTTCTGATTTAAAACCATATCGTATCCATTTAGCCACATAGACATTCTATATATTTGAATTTAAATAAGCCCAAAACAAGTCCAGTTGCGTTTGACTTGATTCTGACTCATAGCAACATTATAGGACGTCATGGCATTGTCCCATAATATTTCCAAGACTGCAATCTTTATGTAAGCGGACTGCCACATCTCTCTCCCACAAAGTGGCTTCTGACCTTTCAAACCACTAACGTTTTGAACTACTGACCATTCAAATATGACCTGAATGTGTAACCACTGCACCACCAGGGTTTCTAGTATTCAAATTTATGAAGCTTGATAAATTCATAAATTAAGAAGTTTGTAAAAAAAAAACTACAGTCCAAAATTGAATCCTCTCGCCCATGTGAGTTAAAATATAAAAGTGAGTTAAAATATAGAATATCAAAGTCTATAATTATTAAGCGAAAATAAATTTGAAAAAGAGAATAACAATGAACTCCAGAATATAAACATTTTGACATTGTGAGTTAAAGAGTCACTTTAAGATATGTGGGCAAATACCCACTCTGAGGTCTGAGCATCAGATACCCCATTAGTATCTAGAGCTAGGACTATTCATTCATTCATAGTATCTTCTCACTTTAAAAATGATATTTGAGACATATGTGCTTTTAAGCAACGTGTAGAAATTTGCACTGATGATGGCTCAGTTCCCAAATCCTGAAGTTCCTTTCTTTCTTGTGCCATTGGGCACCGAACAACAACAAAAAAATCTTTTTATGACCACTAACTCTATCCAGTGCCTCAATACCCTATTTTCTACTCTCCCTCTCTCTCTGGAGTAGTGGGCTAGGCCTTTTACCACATTTACAACTAACAATTTTGCTGTATATCAAAAAATACTTTGCACTTTCTGTGCTAGGGACAAGGCATTTGAATTTCTTATGGAATTCTCTATCCTTTGTTTCTGTGGCCCTGTCTTACTTTCTCAGTACTACAATAACAGAAATATAACAAGAGGGTGGTTTTAACAAACAGAAATTTAATTTCTTTCCTGGCTAGAAGTCCAAATTCAGGGCAGCAGCTCTAGGGGAAGGCTTTCTCTCTCTGTTAATTCTGGCAGAAGGTCTCTTTTCAGCTTCTGTTCCTTTCTGATCATGTGGTATCAGTTTTCCCCACTTTGTCCTTATCTGCTCCTTTTACATCTGAAAACTGATTGGCTTAATATATACCTTACACAGATATGGCCTAATTAACGTAACAAAGAAAACTCTAATCTCAAATGGAATTATATCCATAAGTATAGGGGTTAGAATTCCAACATATTCTACACAAGTGAATTCAATTCATTTTAGGTGCCTTGGGTCTGTGAAAAACATAAATATTTGAAGAAATATTGTATGCCTTCTCTTTCCTGGTCTGCATCTTTCCACAGAGAGGCTATTTTCCCTTTAGACCAGAGATGGACATGATTTATTATTGTCCAGCCGGGCTCTCTGTCAAGGTTTCTCCTCTCCTCTGTGCCTTTCCTTAGGGTCTTAATTTACAGATTTTCTGGGCATCTTTCCTTAAGACACAAACAATACTTCACTTACATTAACAGGGTCACCTTGAAACTAATTATATGAGTGCTTTATGCTGATCTTACTAGTCTTCCCCTCTCAAATTTGTTTGTATTTTCTTTAATAATAGATAATAATCTCTGTCTTTAAATTGTGATTCCTCATTTCTTTTTCTTCTTTCTTAACCAAATCTTTATTTAATTGAATCTTTGAGAGATTCTGATTTTATTTTATTTTTTTTAAGATGAAGGTTCAAGTCAATAAAATCTTGTTTCTTTTCTTCTGTTCCTTTTTTGTGGAATCCAGACATTCTTTCTAATCTAACTACAACCCAAACCGGTGTCCCTTCTTTTACAACCCAAACTGGTGTCCCTTCTTTAATGCTTTATTTAAAACTAATTACACACAAATGTATCTCTATTTAGCTTTCATATCTGTCTCACCTGCCCTCTGAGATCTCATTTTTCCCCTTTCCTATCTGTATACATGTAGGCATTGCTTAATGTCCATGATACTCACTACCCTCGAGTCAATTAGACTAATAGCAACCCCTCCTTGCATTTCTGAGGAGGTATCTTTATTTTGGTAGTGCAAAAAGGGCAGGGAGGTCACATCTTCTGACCTCCTCTAACCACACAAAAGGAAGACAGAATCATTATCAGTAACCCAAGGCCTATTCCTGCAAGGTCAGACATACTGCCTCCCTCTAGCCCTTTTACCAACCGTTCCTCCCAAAGCACCCACCACCTCTCTCCTGGGTTCGATAATTTGCCGCAGTGGCTACGCAGAACTCACAGATTATAGGGTTTATTAGGGAAGCACCAGGCTACAATTCAAGTTCAGGAAAAAAAACTCAGTCTCTCTCCCAGCCCACTGTCTCTCAGCCAAGTCTCTCACAGTCTCTACCCCAGCAGTGCGTGTCCCTCAGTGTCTCACTCAGCAATACGTGTCTCTTGCATCTCTTTCCCAGGAGCACGTGTCTCTCAGGAGCACCTGTCTCTTTCAGCAGCATGTCTTCCTCAATTAGCAGTCAGAGAGACTTCTGCCTCTAGGAGGCCTCCTTTTGAGGCCCACAGAGTGGCCAAACTAGCCAATCATAGCATCAGAACTCTAAGCACCTGAGAGACAGTGGGAACTTCCCAGAACATTGTTTTGTGCCCCTCCCAACAGAAATACTCCAGGTGAACAACTTTAGCAGTCAGAAGCTCCTCAGTTGCTCATAGCAAATTCCACATTGGAGTGGTAGAAAAGCCACACTAAGGAGCTCTGGTAGCATAGTGGCTAAGGCACTTGACTGCTAACCAGAAGGCTGGTGGTTCAAACCCACCAGCCACTCCTCGGAAGGAAGGTTGGACATTCCTACTTCTGTAGTGATACTGCCTCGGAAACCCAAGGAGGGGTCGCTATGAGTTGGGGCTGACTCGATGGCAAACAACAACAACAAGTAATTTACTACACCACAGGTAGATTGCCCAATCTTCCTTCCAAAACATCTATTATACATTTCGTGAAGTAGGACATTATGTGACTTGGACATTGTGTAAACACCATATTAAAATTTTACTAAAGCCCATTTCCAGTCACCCTTGTCACCATTGCCACCCCGTTGGCACCCCTGCTACTGCTCCTGCTCCTGGAGCTGCTGGCAGAGTTCAGAGGAACTGGCAGCAATGGCATCATGAGTGGAATGAGAGGAAGGGAGCTGGGAAGGAAGAAAAGTAATGACTTGTTCCACCTGCTGTTATGCCTGCTGGAGCAATAGGAGCAGCAGGCACTACCACCACTGCTTGCCCCAGAGCTCATGCCCAGAGACATGTCTTCTGCCTCACCTGCTGTATTCCACCTGTGGTCCAGTTTAAGAGTCTGCTTTTGGTGTCATTAAAACCATCTCCCCCTCATAAAAAAACAAACTCACTGTCATCAAGTCTATTCCAACTCATAGCTACCCCCATTGGGTTTCCAAAATGGTAAATCTTTAGGGAAGTAGATTGCACCCTCTTCCTTCCATGGAGAGGCTAGTAGGTTTGAACCACCAAACTTCTGGTTAGCGATCAAATGCCTTAGGCACTGCACCACCAGAGCTCCATATTAAACACATTGTTGTTGTAGTTATGTGCCATGGAATCAAACCTGTTAGGGAGAAATAATAAAGAAAGGGAGAGCTGTTTTCCCTTTTAAAAAAGAAAACACACACACACACACACACACACACAAAGCTTACCATACTCCGGTGTATGTGGTCTGAAGTTGTCCAAATGAATATTAAATGATGCAAACATGTATTCTCCTTTAAAATCACAGCATTTCTTGTATAGAAAGTTTCTTCTCCTCCAGCTAAGTTAGCTTATGTTTATTGTGTTTTCCCTATTCACTACTCCAGATATCAAGACCACAGCATGTATGTGTGTATATATATATATATATATAAATTATTGACTGGAAAACTGATTGTAAAGTTTCACCCAAATCACAATAAAAAGTTATATATATACATATAATATATATATATAAAACTTTTTATTGTGATTTGGGTGAAACTTTACAATCAGTTTTCCAGTCACCAAATTACACACAGTTTGTTTCATGTCATTGATTGACATCCTCTCAATGTAACATCACTCATTCCACTTCCTTCCTGTGTTTCTCCTTTTCATTCCTTCTTCTTTTCTAACTCTTCCTACCTTCTGAATTTTGACTTTAGGCAAATACCGTCATTTTTATCTTGAATGGTTGATTGTTCTAAGGAACACATACCTTCCTAATGTTATTGTCCACTTTGTTGGCCTATTTTTTGGCTGAAAATTGAACCGCATGGATTAATTCAGTGCTAGGTCATAAGGGTTACTAAGGGTCAATGTCTTGGCAATTCTACCAGTCTCCACCCTATCAGAAAACATGTATTTTTTTATGATTCTGAGGTTTGTTCCACATTTTACTCCTGTCTACGTAGAATCTTCTAACATGATCTCTTTCAGAGCAGTTGATAGTGGTAACTAGTTCTGGATTCGGGGTCATGGAGGGTGAGGTTCACATGGTGCATTATTAGTCTCCTGGACTAAATATTTCCTCTTATTTTTTATTTTCTTCACTTTCTTTTGCTCTGGATGAGGAGAGACCAATAGCTGCAACTTAGATGGCCACTCACAAGATTTTAAGACACCAGTCACCAAAGTAGGATGTAGAACATTTTCTTTGTGGATTTTAAAACATGAAATTTTGATTACACCAAATTAAGGCCTTTATTATATGATGGGGGAACAGGAAGGGCATACATGTGTTCTGGGCACAGGGGACTTAAAAATAACTAAACTCCCATCTTCCATAAAAAAATTCATAAGAATTCCTAAGATTTCATAATTCATAAGAATGCCTAAGATGGAAAATTCAATCTGTTGCATTGCAAGCATAATTTTGGATATAATTATTTGGCAGATGTATGTATCAAGAATATTTTTCTCCCATTTTCTTAATGGTATCTTTTAAAGAGCAGAAACTTTGAATTTTTATGAAACCCAATTCTTCTTTTCTGGTTATTTCTGTATTCTATTTAAGAAATCTTTGCATACTTTAAGGTCAGGAAGAAATTCTTCTGTGTTTTCTTCTAGAAGTCTTTTTTTTTTTTAAATTTTTATTTTTGCAGTGTTTCCTCCCTTCCCCTCCCACAAACAAAGGAAGTTAACTTCCATATATAAACCTCTCCCTGATTTTTACAATAATGAACTAATACAATATTTGTCCTTCTGTGATTGACTTATTTCACTCAGCATAATGTCCTCCACGTTCATCCATGTTATGTGGTGTTTTGCAGATTCTACATTACTTTTCAGTGTTGCATTGTATTCCATTGTGTGCATGTATCATAGTTTGGTTATCCATTCTTCTGTTGATGGGCAATAGGTTGTTTCCATCTTTTTGCTGTTGTAAATAGTGCTGGGATGAACATGGGTGTGTATATATCTGTTCTTGTCCTGGCTTTCACTTCTTTAGTATATATACCTACTAATGGGATTTCTGGATCAAATGATAAATCTATTTCCAGCTTTTTAAGGAATCACCTTTTTAAGGATTTTTACAATGGTTGCCTCATTTTACAGACTCACCAGCAGTTTATGAGAGTCCCAGTCTCTCCGCAACCTCCCAGCATTTGCTATTTTCTGTCTTGTTGAACTTTGCTTTTAGTGCAGGGGCAAGATGGTATCTCATCATTGTTTTGATTTGCATCTCTCTCATGGGTAATGATTGTGAATATTTCTTCATGTGTTTGTTGGCCACCTGAATGTCTTCTTTGGTGAAGTGTCTATTCATGTCTTCTACCCATTTTTTAATTGGATTGTTTGTCTTTTTGTTGTTGAGGTGTTAGAGTTTTCTATACATTCTAGAGATAAGTTGTTTGTGAAATATGTCATTGCCAAATATTTTTTTCCTAATCTGTACGTTCTATTTTTACTCTTTTGGGTAAGTCTTTGGAAACACATACAAATTTATTTTTGAGAAGGTTCCATTCATCTAGTTCATCTTCTGCTTTTTAAGCATTTTGGTTTATACTTGACAGTCTATTTACACCATAAATTAGGGGCCCTAAATTTACCTCTATTTTTTTCTTTAATGAACTTCATAGTTTTAGGCTTCACATTTAAGTCTTTGATCCATCTGAAGTTTTTGTGTATGGTGTGAGGTACAGATCTTGTTTTGTTTTTCTGCAAATGGATATTCAACTTTGCCAGCACCATTTGTTAAAGAGACCATCTCTTCTCCATGTAATAGATTTCAGCCCTTTGTCAAAAATCAACTGACCATAGGTTGATGGATCTATTTCTGGGTTCTCAATTTCTGCCAGTCTTATAAAATTGTATTTGCACTTCCAAGGAATTTACTGACATGTCCATTGGCTTCAAACAAAGTTGATGGTATATTCTTTATAAATTAATGGTCTTTATTCCTATCATCTTCTTTGTGATAAAATTTACTGATCTTATGTGAAGAGAACCAAAATCTGGATTTTGAAAATATAAAACTTTAATAGGAATTTGAAAATGACTCAATCCAGGTCCTGTTTGAGACTAAATGAGGGAGGCTAAATCAAAATAATGTGTATAAATTACATAATTGTTAATGATTTCTCCACTCAAATAGAGCAATGACTGAGTATGGTGCAGAACAGTGAACTGTTTCCTATGAGTTGGAACTAACTCAATGTTACCTAACAACAACAATGATTCCTCTTAGGCATTTTTTCCCTTTATCATTAATATAGCTCAAAAACACATAAAATTCTAACAGAATGGAGGACATCTGGTGTAGAAACGTCTAGTTCTTGGTGCTCTCTGGTCCTCATGGAACCCAGTTTTTGGCATTATAAATTCTACCCTGAGGTAATTAATGATTGAAAAGAACAAAAATTGTGGGAAAATTGTTCCACATTCCAAAGACTTAAATGCATGTGTAATGAACTTCTGCTCATAAAGTAAGTCTCAAAGTATCTTCTCTCTCTCTCTTTTTTTTTTTCATATAACTCATCTGCTGGGTAAAATTTGCACAGTCTAGGTGGGGTTATGTTCAGTCGTGATGGATCATCCATGATCCATGCCTTCAATCAGATCAATATCACTGCAGAGAATGTTATTCATACTAACTAAGGCCTGTGCAACACACATATTGAGGTCCAATTAAAAACAGTGTTGAACTTTTACAAACAGCCATTTTTCTGTTGGTAAACCATTGGGAAGGGCTAAATTAAAAGTAACAAATGGGCTGCACATTCTAAGTCCCTTCACTAGTACACCAAAAGCTTTAATCTGATTTGGTCTCCAATTACTCATTCATGTACAGTCTCAAGGCTTTAGCTTAATAATATAGGATGATGAATTTTTGTGGAGCCAATAAAAATCACCCCTTTCTACTTTTCAATGGAGCTCTGGTAGCATAGTGCTTAAGACCTTTGACTAGTAACCAGAAAGCTGGTGGCTCAAACCTACCACTCCTTGGAAGGAAGATTGGACAATCTACTTCCCTGGAAATACTGCCTTGGAAACCTAAGGAAGGGTTGCTACAAGTCAGATCTGACTCGATGGCAGTGAGTTTGGATTTGGTTTTGGTTACTACTTTTCACAGATTAGGAAAAAAGACATAGGACAGACAAATGAAAGGTCAAATGCTAGTATTATTAATGATAATGCTAATTCTGGAACAGAACAGAATTTAATCAGGCAAAATGGCTTTGATTATCCTTCACTCTAGAATTAGGCAATATTCCTCATGTAGTCCCTAGTACCTTTGGACATCTACACTGCTCCCCTGAAGGACAATAGCCAGATTCCAAGCCTACTCCATGGAGCTGCAGAGAATGCATATGTCTTGCTACACAGCTGGGTGCAAAATGTAACCTGGGAGGCCCTGAGTCAACCATACTCAGTGCTTTTCTTAAATGCATTAGTCAGATGTTTTTCTCCCACACATTTCTTTCCTGGGTAGTGGTACAAAAAGTCACTTTCTTCTATGCAGGCAAGAGAAATCAGAAATAAATATCTCTACTGTATAACATAAGTGTGTATTGATTCAACAGTCTCTTCATTCATTTGATTATTCTTTTCATCTGTTTTTAGCCAATTGTTTTGGAAAAATAATGAAAATGAATAAATTTATCCTCCCAAAGAAGGCAAGCATTCATTTTTCTTGTTATAGCAATTGAATTCTAATAGATTTCCCATATCTAAATCTACTTAGAAGATATGCCTGACCTAGTTTAAGATTTCATTTTTCTAAGAAATAAAATTTGACTGTTGTTTTAATTGATACTTGTTGAGTAAAAAGGTGAGTGACTTTTTAACAGGCCAACTAGATCACTGTGCTAATTCATGGTATTCTGAATAAGTTTTGAGATATTAAATCTTCTTAATGAGGTAAAAAGAAAGATATAGATGCCAGTTCCAACTCTGCTACATTATTTTAAACAATTGGCAATTATTTTAAGCTTTTTTCTTTTTCTAGTTATTTAAAATGAACATAATATAAGGTTATTGTAAGAGTTAAATGAGAAAATATATGTAAAATGCTTAACATTGAGCCTGACACAGCAGTCAAATGCCTTAGGCACTACACCACCAGAGCTCCTGAGCCTGGCATAGTACTCAAATAAATTAGACTCTAATGAATATTAACAATAATTAACAGCATCATTACTGACACAAGTTACTTTGTGATCTTATATATAAGCACACATCATTATTGAAATAAACACCTTGATTGTATCTTCATTTTTTTAACCTACACAAGATATTGCCATAATTCATCCATCTGCCCTCAAATGAGATTTTTCCCTGCGTTTTTCCCTCTAATGATAATATTCAACACATAGAAGAATTTGCTGTCTGTCAACTTCATTGCGAAGAACACAGAAAAATTTTCCCTACATTCATCTAAGCAGCTATGCACTTGGGGAAAAATGGTAGTGATGGAGTGTGCATTTCTGTGTACTTTTGAAGAGGCAATAACTGTAGTAACAGAGCAAGAGAAAGATAGGACACTTAAGTCATGAAAAGAGGACTTAAACTGCCTTAAAGGAATAAGCAGTGGATGAATGCTTTAGTATTTCCTAGTTCTCCTATTGTCGTTGTTGTTATGTGCCGTCGAGTCGGCCCCGACTCATAGCGACCCCTCCTTGGGTTTCAGAGGCAGTATCACTATGGAAGTAGGATTGCCCAACCTTCCTTCCCTATAGAAATAATGATATGAAATTTCCAGAAGTGATTTACTGGCCTGTCAATTATATTGACTATTATTAAGTAGTCTTCATTAGAGTACGTGTACAGGAACATGAGATAGCAGATTAAGTGGGAGTTTTAGGGTGGAATGTAAACAGAATTCTGTAAAATTCTTCCAGATGCAGGATTATAAGACATGATGATGTTTGTCACTGCCTGAGGCCTAAATATCCTTGACCAAATATTAGTTCCAGAAAATTGTGAGGCAATGACTTCTGTGATTATTTTGAGCCTGTGGTCAAGTAGAAGGTGTTATACTTCATAATGAACAGATATCCTCTACACTGCTCCAGGCACTCATGTTTGCTACTCAAAAGCATCTTAGACAAAAAATGGAGGTACGATTTCAGAGATTTGTGCTGTGTCTGTTGGGAATCACATCCCTGGGAATATGTACTTTACTAAATCAAAACTATTCTTAAAAATACATTGTTGTTGTTGTTGTTATGTGCCATGGAGTTGGACCCAAATCATAGCAACCGCTCCTTGGCTTTCCAAGGTGGTATCACTACGGAAGTAGATTGCCCAACCTTCCTTCTGAGGAGTGGCTGGTGGGTTTGAATCACCAGCCTTCTGGTTAGCAGTCAAGTGCTTTAGGCATTACGCTACCATAGCTCCTTAAAAATACATATTACTGTATATTTTAAGTAAAATGTAAAAGCTACCTGAATCAATTCATTTATTTATTGTCAGTTTGAGAGATTTCAGAAATGAAAGGACACAAAGATTATATTCTTTTTAGTTTTCTATTTTTGTCACACTGTTAAGGAAGAAAGTAAGTCTGTGTATTTCTCATTATATCTGCTAATGATAGTTAATGACGGGAATGATGGTGATAACAACAAAAATTATACTTATTTATTTTTCAGAAATAAGACATAAGTACAGAATGCAAAGCCACTGCACAATATATGGAAACATCATTATATGTAGACTTTTTTTTTGAGGGGGGGTAACCTTCATCATTACTTTTTTTTTTTTTAATTTTATTGTGATTTGGGTGAAAGTTTACAAAGCAAATTCATCTTCCATACAGTGGTTCACATAAACTTTGTCTGATGACATTGACTGCAATCTCCCACAATGAAATAGCTCTCTTCCCACTTCCTTTTCACAGTTACCTTTTCCCTGAGTTCTTCCCTTCCATGCACTCCTGCCTCCCCTGCCAAGCTGTTTCCCTGTGCATACACAGCCCTTCTATTCTTTCATGATTGATCTCTCCAAGGAGTATATCTACTAATATAAATGTTCAGCTCATATACCTGTCTTTTGTTTGACTGGAAGCCACAGGAGTGGATTCAATTCTAGACCTGAAGGGCAGTTAGGCTAGAGTCTCATGGGTTATAGGCACTTGGTTTTGAAAGGTCTGAATCAAATTATAATAATCTAGGATTTTTACAGAGTTTCATCAAGGAAATTGACATCTCTGTCAAACCTTTAAAAAGCATAAATGTTGAGATAGAATACTGTGAAATAATTGTATTGTGATAAGAATTTTAGTTAAGGGACCCCCTTCCTGAGTTTCCCTTTCACTAAAGGTACACGTTACTTTTGCCATTATTCGGCAATGTATTATATGGAATGTAAGTCATGACTTGGTGTTAGTCAAAGTTTATAGTTTCAAGGCTTATCTAATTTTTAAATCAGATTTCAAATACTTAGATGCAAACGACAAAGCACGGTGTTGGCTCTAGTTGTTATGCTAAAGAAACAAGTCATCAAAAAAGCAATTGCTTTGGGGAGAGAAAAATACATCAGAAATCTAGTCTCAACTCTTTCTGAAAAAAAAAGTATATCTAAAATCTTCCTTCAAAATGATTAAGAACCGCAAAAGAAAGAAAATAGTATGCTAAGTGATCTTAACAGATGGCATATATGGAATTCTGTGTAGTAGTCGATACATTTTCATTTCATTTTTTAGAAGAATTTTTTGATAATAAAACAAAAAGGAACTACAGTTTAGTGATTTATCTCATAAATTTCTATATGAATAAGCAAGATTTTAATTGAAAAAGTTATCTGCAGCCCATGAATTAATATGTACAATTGGTTCGGGGCAGAGGGATAGCAACACAGATCATTTATTGTTTGGCTTAATTACATATTCAGTATCAACCAAATACATATTTTGTACAAGTTATAAATTCTCTACATTAATAAAACGGGTCCAATTTTAGATTAAAGGTGATACTAAATTATTGGCCCTGGAAAATTTTTATTTTAATAACTCCTAGAGATTGCAGAGGTTATATTAGGTTCAGAGTGTTTTGGTGAGGGACATGATCAAATTTCTTGGCTGCTAACAGAACATTTGGAGGTTCGAGTTCACCCAGAAGTGCAAAGGAAGAAAGACTTGGTTACTAACTTCAAAGAAAGTCTTAGACTGCTTTGGTTTTGTTGCCTCAGGTTCATGTGGGCCAGCAGAGTCATGTTTTCTGCTCTGATATTCTGAACACCCAGAGGACCCCAGAGTCTTACAATCTTGCCTAGGATAGAATCTGAGTCTGTGTCCAGTATCTAATCATCCTGAATGCCATTCCTAAAGGGAACACTCTTCTCTGCAATATTGTAAGTACTGTCCATAGAGTTAAGGAGTTAGGGAGACAAACTTGTCTGTTGGTTTGTCCTACTATGGTGATGTGTTGATGTGAGTCTTGAGGCTTAGCCACTGGTGTTTCAAACCCAGCCGGGTGCACAAGGTGCACAGGTATCAGCTCAGCTTACAGACTGAGACAGACTAAGAGGAAGTAAGATGTCGCCCACTTCTGAAAGAATTGGTCAGGGAAAACTTTATGAATAGCAAAGAAACACTTTGTGCAACTTTATGAATAGTCTGGATAGATTAGAAGGCTCTCAAGATAGGACTAGGAAAGAGCTGCATCATCAGAGTAAACCCAGCCTTACTCATATGCATAAGGTAAAGCTTTCGAGATCTCAATTTGCTGATGTGGCACCACTCAAATTGAGGAGAAACAGCTGCAGACATCCATTAATCATCGGAACATGGAATGTACGTAGTATGTATCTAGGAAAATTGGAAGTTGTCAAAAATGAAATGGAACACATAAAGATT
>NW_006921935.1:2439967-2471198 GCF_000298275.1 Orycteropus afer afer
TTGAGTGGAGAGTAGCTAAAGTAAATAGAAGAAATGACAAGATAAAGGAGTTGAACCAAAGATTTCAAAGAGCAGCTTGAGCAGACAAAGCCAATTACTATAATGAAATGTTCAAAGGCCTGGAGTTAGAAAACCAAAAGGGAAGAACATGCTTGGCATTTCTCAAGCTGAAAGAATTGAAGAAAAAAAGTTAAGCCTCAAGTTGCAATATTGAGAGATTCTATGGGCAAAATATTGAATGACACAGGAAACATCAAAAGAAGATGGCAAGAATACACAGTCACTGTAATAAAAAGAACTGGTCAATCTTCATCCATTTCAGGAGGTAGCATATGATCTAGAACCAATGGTACTGAAGGAAGAAGGTGAAGCTGTATTTCGAAGGAATTGGCGAAGAACAAGACTCTGGGAATTGATGGAACACCCATTGAGATATTTCAACAAACGGATGCCCCACTGGAGGCACTCACTCAGTTATGCCAAGAGATTTGGAAGACAGCTGCCTGGACAACTGACTGGAAGATATCCATATTTGTACCCATTCCAAAGAAAGGTGATCCCATACAATGTGGAAATTATAGAACAATATCATTAATATCGCATGCAAGTAAGATCTTATTGAATATAATTCAAAAATGGTTGCAGAAGTATATTGACAGAAAACTTCCAGAGGTGCGAGCTGGATTCAGAAGAGGATGTGGAACAAGGGATATCATAGCTACTGTGATATGGATCTTGGCTCAAGGCAAAGAATACCAGAAAGATGTTTACTTTTGTTTTATTGACAATGCAAAGGCATTTGATTTTTTGGATCATGACAAATTATGGAACATTTAGAAGAATGGGCATTCCTGAACACTTGATTGTACTCATGAGGAACCTATACATTGACCATTAGGCTGTTGTTAGAATGGAACAAACGGACACTACATGGTTTAAAACCAAGAAGGGAGTGTGTCAGGGTTGTATCTTTTCCCCTTACTTATTCAATCTGTATGCTGAGCAAATTATCTGAGAATCTGGACTATATGAGGAAAAACATGGCATCAGGATTGGAGATTAACAACTTGAGATACACAGACGATACAACTTAGCTTGCTAAAAGTGAGGATAACTTGCCCTTACTGATGAAGATTGAGGAACAAGTCTGCAGTATGGATCACATTTCAATATAAAGAAAACAAAAATCCTCACAACTGGACAAACAGGCAGCATCATGATAAATAGAGAAAAGATTGAGGTTAGCAAAGAATTCATGTTGTTTCTTTCTATAATCAATGCCAATGGAAGAAGCGGTCAAGACATTAGACATGTGTAGCACTGGGCAGGTCAACCACAAAGGAACTCTTTCAATTGCTGAGGAGCAAGGATGTGTCCTTGAGGACTAAGGTGCCCCTGACACAAGCCATGATATTTCCAATCATCTGTATGCATGTGAGAACTGGACAGTGAATAAGAAAGACCGAAGAAGAGTTGATGCTTTTGAGTTGTGGTGCTGGTGAAGAATGCTGAAAGTACCATGGACTGCTAAAAGAACTAACAGATCTGTCCTGGAAGAAGTGCAGCAGAAAAGCTCCTTAGAAGCGAGAATTGCCAGAGTTCATCTCATCTACTTTGGTCATGTTGTCAGAGGGAACCATTCCCTGGAGAAGGATGTCATGCTTGGTAAGGTAGAGGGTCGATGAAAGAGGGGAAGGCCTTCAACAAGATGGATTGACACCGTGGCTGTGACGATGGGCTCAAGTATAGCAGGGATCATGGAGCTGGTGTGAGATTGGGTGAAGTTTCGTTCTGCTGTGCATGGAGTCGCTATGAGTAGGAAACGACTCGATGGCACCTAACAACAACTAGCCCATAGAGTTTGGACAAAGTGAACTGTTCTCAGAATTGCAATAATGTTAACAAATATTTGGTCTTCTGAATTAAGTTCTGATTGGATTGGCAGCATTACAATTATACACAGAAACCTATATTTCACAGTAGAAACTAAAAGAAAATGGTTCTTTCAATTGGATATATATATATGTATATATCTCAAGAGCAAGAGACCCCTAATTGAGGTCCCAGGATTGAATTGCAACATTGATGTAGAGCCAAAGGTGATGGAAAAAATTCTCCAGAGTTACACCCTCCAAGCTGGATATTTACAACTAAAATTTCATCAGATAGTTGATTGTCTTTCTCCATGTGTCATTTTCAGAAAATTATCTGGCTGGTTTTCACATCAGCTCCCTTTTCAGTAAATTCAGGGTTATCTACTCTTCTCTCCTGGAGAACTCTTATCAGCATAAACTTTCACTTTTCCTCATGCACAACCTTCCACAAGACCTCAAATGTTGTGATTTGTAACAATAGAATCTTGAAATGAACTGAAAGAATGAATTTTAGAAAATTATAATTAAGTATATTCCCTTTAATGATTTTTGATTACTACAAAGTGGTAATCTTGTAAGCAAATATTCAGTATGATAACTATGATCATTAACTGCAGTAATGATAAATTAGACAAATTCTACTTGCCTATAGAATCCAAAAGAGTGTCTTAAAAAACAAATAATCCTGTACTTACAGTAAGATGAAAAAAGCATAAATCACAGTGGCAGTCTTAATATTATGGTTAAAATCTGTCTTCTGTAAACAAAAGATCATCTTCATAGGAACATTTGCTCATGCCAGCATATCATAAAAGAAATCTCTACATATTGAGAACTGGTGAGGAAACTGACTTCTTGTTGAATAATACAGTATTTAAGTTAGAATGCTGTAAAGTACAATAAAACAACAATATAATTACTCCATGACTTGGAATTAAAATATGTAGAAGATGTATTTAGGGAAAGAAATTTAAATCCACATAGCAGTAAAGATTAGAATTAATTTTAAAGTATATAAAATCTTTACTCTTAAGAAGAAAATTAATGTTTAAATACAACTACAAGACCAAAACTAGTCTTTGCCAGGCAATTTTGAGTGTTCTTAGGAGAAAAAGAAAACTTTTTAAAATATGGTTATAGGAAAGTCCTGGAGGGCAATGGGGCTGCATCATCTTTCTCAGTAATGGAAACCTGCACGGTACCATGTGCATTTAAGATTTCAAAGTGTATTTTAACTTTTCAAATATTTTAAACTATCAAGGGCACAATTTTAAAATGCTAATTTTTTTCTGGAAGCAACAGTGAATTGGATATTGCCACTTATACCAGAACCTCTATACAACTTCTTTTCATTTATTTTGTTTTCATATAAACCGAGGTGAAATACATTAATAATACCTTTCTCAAAATAAATTTTTGCATGTGTTTTCTGAATTATTTATGCAACATCTTTCAAGGTAGGAATAAATATTACACCATACAAAGAAAGAAATTTATATTGAGAGCAATGAAGTGTCATATAACAGTGACACTCAATGATGGTGTAGGAACAAGAACAGGGCAGATATTGTAGTGAGACTGGTCCAAGTTTAAATTCAAGATTATGTGCTTTCTTTCTCTGACAGCTTAGAGAAGTTATTGAAATTCTCTTTTGAAGTTGTTATAACATTTTAAAATAATACATGCAAATATGGCTTCTCAGGTACCCCATAAAAGACAGCTGATTAAATCTCAAATCCACTGAATCTTTGTTGTGTCACCTTGAGAAAGCTGTAGGTTTCTCAACTCTTAGTTGGAAAATAGCAACTACCTTAGACGGCTGTTTCGAGGATTACCTAAGGTAACATGTATAAGCAACACACAACTACCACAGGAGGACAAACTGACAAATGAGTGGTGGAAGTAAATATTTAAAAAATACATATGAAAATTCAGACAAAGATGAAATAATTTTATATGAGGAAAATTACAGAATTGATTGCTAGCTCATTCCATACAATGAAGTGAGTTTTAGTTTTGTATGGTTGATTTGAATCTTTTGGATTTAAAAGGTTAAAACATGTAATGAGCTGTCTCTCTTTATTTATTTATTTTTTAATCTTGTCAAGGTCCTAATATCTTTACTACTCACTGCCTTTGAGTCGGATTAGATTTATAGTGACCCCTCCTTGGATTTCTGAGGCAGTATCACTGTGGAAGTAGATTGCCCCATCTTCCTTCTGAGGAGTAGCTGGTGATTATTCTGGTTAGCAGTCACATAATTTGTGAAGTAACATGACAAGCATTCACATTCTAGGATCAATGTGAAGGTATTTCAGACAAATAAGTGACCCACAAGGAAAGGAAAATGAGACATGATTTACATTTTTTCCCTGAATGATTGCATTAATAATACCATTCATCCACCCAATAATTAAAAAAAAAAAAAAAAAATGCTAATCTCCTGTGTTCCAGAACTCTGCTAAAACACTGTGAAAACTCTCTTTATTTTAAGATTCAGTATTGTGTGTAGGTAAAACCCAAATCCTAATGCTGAATTTCTTTTGGAGAAGGACTTGTTGAAATTTTATTCAATGAATTTTTACATGGAAATATCCAAAGTAAATCTAAATAAATGAAATACCATGGGTGACAAGATAATAAGAGAATTTTTTTTTTTCTTGTGAGAATTTAGGACATGCATATGATGAAGAAAATGTAAGATGATCAATCCACATGATCTATGCCATATGGTGACCATTTAGGATCTACAGAGCCAACTAGTTCGGTGGAATCCAGGTAATTTGCACTCACTCCCTTGAGAGAGTCAAGGCTTTATCTGTTTTCGTTACAACAAACCGTGGGTACATTTTTTCATATGAAGTTGAAAAAGAACAAAAATTTGGATTACAGAGTCAACATTAGACTGATATTTTCATATGTATTATCTCATTTAGACTTCCTAATTAATCCACTTGGCTGCTAACCAGAAGGCTGGCAGTTCAAACCCACCAGCCACTCCTTGGAAGGAAGGTTGGGCAATCTACTTTTATAGTGATACTGTCTCAGAAACCCAAGGTGGGGTTGCTGAGTTGGGTCCGACTCGATGGCACATAACAACAACAACAACAACAACAATTAATCCATGTGGGTAAGTATTACTTTTCCATTTTTATATGCAAGAACTTTAGGCTACCTTAGTTGGATGTGACAGGTAAAATTCAAATTCTAATAAGAGTTATTTCACTCTGGCACCCATGAGACCTTTGTATTCTATTGACTTCTCTTAGTTAATAAGAAGTGAGTATCACAGAGTCTTACATGACTTTCATTAAATATTTGCACTGCATCACTTTGCAGAAATATAAGCAAAATACTTGCATTTTGATGGAATTAAGTTTGAGAAGATTCGGAATAAAATGATATTCTATGATGTTCCAAAAAAAGCATGTTAAGTTTTCATTAGGGAGAAAAATAAAATAGAAGAAATCAATACAAAATTTGTGTCTGAGAAGTCTTAATTGAAATATTATCAAAATGTGCCATCAAAACTAAATGAAAAGAATAATCAAATTTATTTTGAATTATTAAACATAATCCTATATATATATTGAAATTGCCAAAATCTCATAATTTATTTTTAATAGATTATGCACTGTATTAAGTAGAAATAAGAAAGAATAATAAATTCTGGAGCATATATCCAGAATTTTCATGCAAAAATACTTTCAAGAATAATCCTACTACAAGTTTAAAAGCACATATTTTGATACATACATATTCAATAAATTAACATATATTATGCATATTAAAGCTTCTTACTATTGTTTGAATAACTAGAGAAAAAAATTAAATGGCTTTGACCAATGAATAACTGGTTTTAAAATAATCAAATTTAATACAAACTCAAAGTATCTAATAGAATAACACTGAATCCTTTATTTTTCTTTTCCTTGTTTTTCATCTGTAAACTACTGTCTCAAGGGAGGATGTTCATGTTCTTCATTACTCTTGAAACTGAAGATAAAACAAACAGTTTGAGCACTTCTTTATTAAATTATTCAGATGTAACTCACCATGACTTTATGCAGATGAATTCTCTTTATTTAATCAAATCTAGTACAATTCAGTTGCAAATGACTCCAGTGAGGTCTTTAATTCATTTATATTAAAGTTGAATGAATAATCATTTTTTGTTGATATATATATATATATATATATATATATAGGATAAATAAATGACTCGACAGCACCTAACAACAACAACATATTATAAATATATATGGGAGCTCTGGTAGTACAGTGCCTAAGGCATTTTACTGCTAACCAGAAGACTGGTGGTTCAAACCCACCAGCCATTCCTCCAAAGCAAAGGAAGGTTGGGCAATCTACTTCTGTAGTGATACTGTCTCAGAAACCAAAGGAGAGGTCGCTTTGAATCGGATATCCTACTCAACAACAGTGAGTTTGGTTTTTGTGTGTGTGTATATATATATATATATAGCCAATTATTGTTATGTGCCATGGAGTCAGACCTGACTCATTGCATCCCACCTTACAGAATGAATGAGTTATTGTATATACTTAGTGTAACTAATAATGATAAATATACTAGAAAAAGGAAGAAGTATATAGATCTAATTTCCTATTCCTTCTCAAAATATGAAACATTTTCATGCAGGTTTCAAGGTAACTATGCTTAAAAAATATACTTTACTAATACAACTGAAAAGTCTAACCAATGTTTAAATGGTTGGAATAGAAAGGAAATTTTTCTAAAACCAGAAGTTTAATTAAAAGTAAAGAAGTTCTTAGATGCCAATGCTAAAATTGCAAGGTTTATTTGAGAATTGGATATACAAATACACATATCCAATTTTAAATTATTTAAAATGAAATTTGTCAGTTTAATGTATACATAAACAGTGGGGTTTTAGCTTTGAATTTTTATTATCTGAGAGTGTCATCTATAGAATTGATTATAGTGAATGATAGTAACTAATGACATTATTCTTTGATGACTACTGATTATATTACAAATGCATTAATGTAAAATTATCACATGGGGAATTCTTAATCTTTAGAGTGTCTGCTTATTCTGCAGTAAGATATCCTAAACTCATGAATTTGTAATCTGAATCGGTATTTCAGTGTAGAAAAATTGACACTTGCATAAATAATTTAGTTGTTCAAGTCTTACAGATAAAGAGTTGTTTGGACACTATGTAATTTAAATGTATTTCCTGGCACTATCACTTGAGGTTAGATTTCCTAATTTGGTTCCCAGAAAAGGTTACATTTTCATAATATTCTTGGCTTATTTATGAAATTTTCTTGATAAATCATTATGTTAAGAGTATATATGTAAGAACAGATCTCTAAAAAAATACAAATTTGTATTTCTAATTCATAATTCATGTGCAATAAATCCCCTGATAGCTGGAGTTGTGTGTCAACTTGGCTGGGTCACAATTCTGTGTGATTTAAGCAGTTGTGATGTGGGTTATTCCCATGATGGGATCGGATGTATATGTTTTGAGCAGCCAATTCATTGAAAGGGAGTTTCTCTAGGGGTGTGTCCTGCTTCCAACATATCCTGGGAAAATAGACATTTTTCTCTGGATCATGATCCTGTTGTGCTGCTTACAACTGTCCATGAGTGAACAATCCACTATTCAGCCTAGAGATCTTGGATTCATCATTCATTGGAGTTAACAGCTGGTACTTCCTGCCAAGCTTGAGCTCATCAGCCCCTGCAGCTGCATGAGTAAGAAAAAGCCTCCAGCTTGAAGTTTGATCCAAGAACTTGGGAATTGCCAGTTTCTATAAGTGTGTGAACAATTTTCCTAAGATAAATTTCTCTTTGTCTATATGTATATATAAGTTTTACTGGTTTTGCTTCTCTAGAGAACCCAGACTAACACAATTTCATACCAGCAGTAGTTCTAGAGAGACAAAATCATAAGAATGGACTTCCTAAATTGGTTCTCACCAATTCTGTTTTGGTTCTTCAATTTAATTAATCATAAAGGCACTGGTGACTCTGCTTCCATTGGTAAAGAGGGTGCTGATAATCCGTGGCATGAGGTGGCAACATTAATATGCAAAATGGCACCACCAAGAGATCAAGTACTTTTGAGAAGTGAGGCTTTGGGTAATCACATATTTGATACTTGTCTGCAATTTTGTCAGCATGAGGAGTCTAAGGAAGCTGGTTGGTTGGTCCTTCTTACCCTAGCCAAAGTGGTGAAGGAGCGAGAAGAGTTCAGAGCTGCTGAATCAAAGCTCAAGCACTGTATAAAGACCTCAGTGTTTTCAGTTGTGCTCTGAAAGAAAGCCTTATTTCTTCTAGTAACAGAGCTGATATTGCTGAAAACCAACCCCAGATTCTTATTGTAAGTGTGGCTGAATTACAATGCCAATTAAATTCCCAACACAGAATGGTGTCTGAATTTAAAATGAGGGCATTGATTGGGGAAAAAGTGGGATCCTGAAACCTGGAATGAGGACATACAGGCAGACAGTCAAGAAGATGAGGATATGGAGCCTGTAAATTCTGTTGAATCCTTCCCATCTGAAGGAATTACTGTAAAACCATTATCCCTTCCACCTCAGTTTGATGGGATTAACCCAATTGTTCCTGCTGGTCCATTCCCTGAGGTGGATGCCATTGAAGACATTGCTGAATGTTCTCAGGAACTTCCCCAACCACCCACTGTTGCTGCTAATCCTATAATTAAAGTTAAGTCCAAATGAGCCCCAAAAGGTGAAATAGAAAGTGTGACTGAGGAGTGGTATGCTACACCCAAAAAGACCTATTTTATTTTGCTAACATGTACAGACAGAAACCTAGGGAATATGTATGGGAATGGCTACTGAGGGTGTGGGATAATGGTGCAAGGAATGAAACATTGGGCCAGACTGAGTTTATTGATTCCAGGCCTCTAAGTACAGATTCTTCATTCAGTATTTCAGCTTGAGAGGTTAGGAAAGGATCTAATAGTTTATTTGGTTGGGTTACTGAAGCATGGATTATGTGGTGACCTGCTCTGGTAGCATAGTGCCTAAGGCACTTGACTGCTAACCAGAAGGCTGGCAGTTCAAACCTACCAGCCACTCCTCAGAAGGAAGATGGGGCAATCTACTTCCATAGTGATACTACCTCAGAAACCCAAGGAGGGGTCACTATGAGTCGGGTCTGACTCGATGGCACATAACAACAAGAACAGCAACCTTAAGTCAAGTTGAAGTATTAGATCTGCCTTGATATAATGTAGTAGAAGGTATCTAGATTCTTAGGGAAATTGGCATGTTAGAATGGATTTATCAGAATGTACCCCTAGAGCCAGAAATGGAGAGTCCAGAGGACATACCTTTCACCAGTACTGTGAGGAACAAATTTGTGAAGGGAGGCCCAGCATTCTTTAAGACTGCTGCAATTGCTATTTTATGCAA
This sequence comes from Orycteropus afer afer, assembly GCF_000298275.1. Taxonomy (NCBI): domain Eukaryota; kingdom Metazoa; phylum Chordata; class Mammalia; order Tubulidentata; family Orycteropodidae; genus Orycteropus; species Orycteropus afer. Next base: position 2,449,276 of record NW_006921935.1, read on the forward strand.
GCTGGATTTGAAAGTGGGAACTGCCTTAATTGAACTAAGACACTTAACTATGACAGGGCTGATTGGACCCTGTGGTAGTAGGAGCCAAGTGGCAGCAGTTAATCGACAAAGGCCAGGTGGGTGTGGTTACCATAATGAACAGCAGAGTCAGAACAGTAATCAGAATACTCTGACTGGAATTATGGCATTAGGCACTTAGTTATAGTGTTCCTAATAGTGAAATACCTGGCAAACCTACTAAATATTTATTTGATTTGTATAGAGAGAAGAATTCTAGGTCAAATGTACAGCAGTCTAGATTAAATGCCAGAATACAGAGTCACAACCTCTCAATCAATTCAAAGACTTGAGTCAGTTTTCCAGACCTACAACCCCTTGAATGAAGAGGAGGCCAAGTCCCTTTGAGGAAGGACACCACTACATTGCCAAAAATTTGTAATGTCAATCTTTCTCCCAGTCTTCCTCAAAGGGATCTGAGGTGTTTTGCAAGAGTGACTGTTCATTGGGGAAAAGGAAATGATCAGACTTTTCAGGGATTACTGGATGCTGGCTCTGAACTGACACTAATTCCAGGAGACCTACAGTGTCATTGTGGCCCACCAGTTAGAGTGGGGGCATATGGAAGTCAAGTTATTGATGGAGTCTTAGCTAAGGTGCATTTCACAGTGAGTCCAGTGGGTCCCTGAACCTATCCTGGAGTGATTTCCCCAGTGCCAGAATGCATAATTGAAATAGATATACTGAGCAATGAGCTCTGGTAGCATAATGCCTAAGGCACTTGACTGCTAAGCAGAGGCTGGTGGTTAAAACCCACCAGTCGCTCCTCGGAAGAAAGATGGGGCAATTTACTTCCATAGTGATACTTCCTCGGAAACCCAGGGAGAGGTCATTGTGAGTTGGGTCTGACTTGACAGCACATAACAACAACAACATACTGAGCAATTGGCAGAATTCCCATAATGGGTCCCTGGCATGTGGAGTAAGGGCTATTATGGTAGGGAAAGACAAGTGGAAGTCATTAGAATGGCCTCTACCTACAAAAATAGTAAACCAAAAGCAATACTGCATCCCTGGAGGGGTTGCAGAGATTACTGTCACCATCAAGGATTGAAGGATCCATGGGTGGTGATTCCCACCACATCTGCATTTAATTCACCTATATGGCCTGTGCAAAAAACAGATGGATCTTGGAGAATAACAATAGATTATCATAAACTTAATCAGGTGGTGACTCCAATTGAAGCTGCTATTTCTGATGTGGTTTCATTGCTTGAACAAATTAGTACATCTCTTAGTACTTTGTATGCAGCTAATTATCTGGCCAATGCCTTTTTCTCAATACCAATTTCAAAGGACCATCAGAAGCAGTTTGCCTTCAGCTGGCAAGGCCAACAGTATACTTTCACAGTGCTTCCTCAAAGGTATATCAACTTCCCAGCACTATGTCACAATTTAGTCTGCAGGGATCTTGATTGCCTCTCCCTTCCACAAGACATCACACTGGTCCATTACATTGATGACATTATGCTGATTGGACCTAGTAAGGAAGAAGTATCAATGACTCTAGACTAATTAGTGAGACATCTGTATTCTAGAGGGTGGGAAATTAACCCAACAAAAATTCAGGCACCTTCCACCTCAGTGAAATTTCTAGGAGCCCAATGGTGTGGGGCATATCAAGATATTCCTACTAAAGTGAAGGATAAATTATTGTATCTGGCTTCCCCCACAACTAAAAAGGAGGCACAACATCTGGTTGGCTTCTTTGGATTTTGGGTGTTGCTTCAGCCTATTTATCAAGTGACTTACAAAGCTGCTAGTTTTGAGTTGGCCCAGAATAACAGAAGCCTCAGCAACATGGACTTCCATTTACCAAGGCACTTACCACTACAACCACTGATGAGTGACCAATCTGCCAGCAGCAGAGACCAACACTAAGTCTGCCATATGGAATCGTTCCTTTGGGTGATCAGCTGGCAACCTGGTGGCAGGTTGATTACATTGTACCACTTCCATCATGGAAAAGACAGTGTTTTGTTCTTACTGGAATAAATAGTTATTCTGGATATGGATTTTCCTTCCCTGCATGCAATACTTCTGCCAAAACTACCAGCCTTGTACTTATTCAACATCATGGTATCCCACACAGCATTGCTTCAGATCAAGGGACTCCACTGCAAATGAAGTCTGGCAATGGGCCTATGCTCATGGAATTCACTGGTCTTACCATGTTCCCAATCATCCACAAGCAGCTGGCTTAATAGAACAATGGAATGGCCTACTAAAAACAATTATGGCACTAGGTAGGTGGCAATACCTTGAAGGTTTGTGGCAATGTTATCCAGGAGGTTGTATATGCTCTAAACCAGCATCTAATATATGGTGCTGTTTCTCCAACAGCAAGGATTCGTGGATTCAGGAACCAAGGGGTGGAAATAGGAGTGGTACCACTCACTATTACACCTAGTGACCCACTCAAAAAATGTTTGCCTCCTGTCCCTGCTACCCTGTGCTCTGAGGGTCTGGAGATCTTTGTCCCAAAGGGAGGAACACTCCCACTTGGAGGCACAATACTGATTCCACTGAACTGGAAGTTAAGAATGCCACCTGGACATTTTGGCTTCCTCATGCTGCTGGATCAATAGACAAAGAAGGATGTTACTGTACTATTTGGTGTGGTAGATCATGATTTCCAAAGGTGAATTGGATTGACATTATGTAGTGGAGGTAAAGAAGAATATGTCTGGAATACAGGAGATTCTTTAGGACTTCTCTTAGTACAACCGTACCTTGTGATTAAAGTCAATGGAAAATTACAGGAACTCAATTCTGATATGACTACTAAAGGCCCAGAGCCTTCAGAAATGGAGGTTTGTGTTACCTCACCAGCCAAAGAACCATGACCAGTTGAAGTGCTTGCTGAGAGCAAGGGAAATACAGAATGGGTGGTGGAAGAAGGAGTTTTGAATATCAGCTATGGCCACATGACAAGTTGCAGAAACGAGGACTGTGATTGTTATATTTCTTCATTGTTTATGTGTATAAAATATTTTTGTTTCCACTGTTTTAAACTGTGAAATGTAAATAAGGTTAATGCATTTCTGTTGTATGTGTGTTATCATATCATGTTAGTTGCAAACATGACTTTATAATTGTCCTTATTTAGGGATTATATATGGTTAAGAAGATGTGTACAACTGCCAAGTTGACAAGGGATGGACTGTGATAGTTGGAGCTGTGTGTCAACTTGGCTGGACCACAATTCTGTGTGGTTTAAGCAATTGTGATGTTGGTTATTCCCATGATGGGATCAGATATATGTGTTTTGAGCAGCCAATCTGTTGAAAGGGAGTTTCCCTAGGGGTGTGGCCTGCTTCCAGTATATTTATGGACATCCTGGGAAAAGAGACACTCTTCTGTGCATTGGGATCCTGCTGTGCTGCCTGCAACTGTCCATGAGCGAAAATCCACCATTCAGACTGTAGATGGATTCATCACTCATTGAAGTCAACAGCCAGTATACTGTCTGCCAACCTTGAGCTCATCAGCCCCTGCAGCTGCATGAGTTTGGAAAATCCTCCACTTGATGTTGGATCCAAGAACTTGGGACTTGCCTGCTTCTGTCATTGTGTGAGGCATTTTCCTAAGATAAAATTTCTCTTCCTCTCTATGTATAAATAAGGTTTACTGGTTTTGCTTCTCTGGAGAACCCAGCCTAACACATACCCCTTATCATGTTTGGATTTTTTCTCTGCAATCTAATAAGAACATGATTTCTTGATGTGCCTAGTATTAAAGCCATTTCACCTCATTTCATAATTATAAAGGTTCTTCTATGTAATTAATCATACATATGCCCATACCCAGATTTCTAGCAATTGCTGAAGTTGTTAGAAGACATGGAGAAGGAATTGATGACTAATAGGACTGGAAATTTAGGAAAAGACTAGGTGAATACCTTTGTAGCATAGTGTGTTGATGCTAGCATCAGTTATTTACTGATACAATAATAAGATATCACAAAATATAAATATATAAAACAAACCACAAAATTAAATGGCTTAAAGTGATAAACAGTAATTTACTCCAGGTTTATGCTGGTCAGCAATTTAGGTGGTTTAGCTAAGTAGTTTTTCTGGTCTCAACTGAAGTCATCTACATAATGACAGTAGTTTGGTTTTAGAAGGTGGAAGTGATTGAGCTATATTCATTTTATCCTCTAGCAGACTAACCTAGATATATTGTCATGGAAATAACAGAAGCAGAGTTGCAAGAGCAAAGAAGCCCCTATAGTCAAACACATTTTAAACTCAGTGTGAATTATATATACTCCATAGTACTCATTAAGGAGATCTGATGGCATTGTGCCTAAGGCATTTGACTGCTAACCAGAAGGTTGGTGTTTCAAACCCACCAGCCACTCCACAAAAGGAAGACTGTGCAATTTACTTCTGTAAAGATTTACTGCTTCAGAAACCTAAAGAGGGTCTTTATGAGCTGGAATAAACTTGATGACAGTGAGTTTGGTTTGATTTTGGTTTAGCATTCATTGGCTTCAGAAATACTTCCTGATGAAGCCCAGAATCAAGGTCGAAGGGAACTGCAGTGTTACATAGCAGAGTATGGAGCTTTGGAAGAGTATTGGATTGAGACTACTGAACAATGAATCATAGTCTTCTAAGCTTTTATATAGGTAAAATAAGAGAAAAACCTGTGACTAAGATGGAATAAAGAGTAGACCTAGTGGAAAACTGTAACCATTACTGTCAAAACAGAATTAACAAATATTGAAGTTCCATTGGTTGTAAGTGGTTAAGGAAAAGATGTCTTTGAGATTTCAATCATCAGGAGCAATAGTGTCAATTTATAAAATAAGACATTGCTAGAAAGGAAATTCAGGGAAAGCATGAGGAAGATATTAGTTTGAAACAGAACAGTTTCAATTTAAGCTTTCAAAATAATTTAGAATTTAGGTTAGAAACAAACACACACACACACACACAATTTAGAAATGCAAAATTAGTTTAGAGGCAAGGGGGGATTAGAAATGGAAATATAAAACATTTGCAAATGCAAAGTTTTTTTTTTCCTGGTGGATTGGGTAATGCATATAAAGCCAATACAAAAAGTAGGTACACATTTTCAGAAGAAATCTCAGAGAAGAAAGAGTTAGAGATAGCAAGATATAAAAAAATAAGTGTCAGCATAGAAACAGGAAGGAGTGTTTTACTTAAGTAAAAATCAAGTATAGTGTTGAATTAACTGAACGTTACAGATTGTTCAGAATGTACCCAGTAACAGTGAATCTCAGTATAATCTTGATAATTACTATTAATGATTTAAAGGAGTCTAAAATTTTTAAAAATCTAAATTACTGTGAATTTCAAATTAAAGAATATTCCCTAAGTGAATTTTACAGTGTATACAGCAGTGCTTAACCAAAGAGAATTTCAAGTGAAAAGTTTATAAATAAGATTTATTCACTTTTCTATTGAGATTGATGAAAGGACCAGGAATAAAGAAGGACAATCTAATTTATTGTGATGGTTGAATTTTTTTTATCGAATATTTAACATTTTTGAAAATTAAATAAATGTTCCTTGAGATGTCTAGTTTTATTGAAATATCTATTGGAACTGGAATTGAAAAGAAAAGATAAAATGAAAAACATTTCATCATGGTTTTAGGAAAGCAAAAGTTTTGGAAGAAAGTAAACCTATTCTGAATCTTTCCAACACAGTCTTCATTACTGTTCTATCACTGGGAAGCAGATGACTCAAGGGAAATAAGAGCAAAGGATTTGAAGCTGGATTATACATAATAAGTCTAAATCCTGGAAATACTTTAAAAAGCAACAAATTAAAATGAAACCAACATGAGAAAAATCAGTACAGGCAGTGCCTGGGTTAATAATGAGATCAGTTCCTAAGTGTGTCGCTAAGTCAAATTCACAGGTTAGTCTAAACAGGTGTGGAAAGTTCTTATTTAGCCGTACTGCAGTGTAAGAAAAGTCTCAAAAACTTTTCCATGATTAAAAAACTGGACATGCAATAAGTGAAGGTGATTGTCATGAAGAATTTGCTGAGAGTAGGGGCTTGTTCAAATGTTTCACAGTGAGGGCAAATTTAGATAACACTAAAGGGCAAATACCAATTGTCCATAAGTCAGACTTCATAACCCAGGGATTTACTGTACCTCAAATGTTGACCTCTGCAAGTAATTAGTTTAACCTGTCTCTTCCAAAGTATTCCTTGAAGAAATTTCAAAGTGTGCCTTTGGTTTATTTCTAAGTATATCTGTTTGGAATTCAGCACTGGAAACAAGGCATTAAAGGATTAAAAGAAGTAGTAATGTTAATATTAAAAAAAAAAAAAAAAATCCTAAGAAGAAATTTAGTAATATTTTGTGGGAAAATATGAGATTAAGGTGCTGCAGAACTAACCAGTTGCCTAATTTATGCAAATTAATCTCCTGGTGTGTAGAATGGAAATACCAAAATCGGCTTACACTATTGTTAGAAAGATAGATGAGATGATGCATAGAAATTACTTGCTATTGTAATATAAGCTCATCAATTGTTAGTTTTTGAATCTTTTCACTGAAAAACATTTTTCCTTAATATTTTATAACAAAATAAATTTATACAATATAATCTACAATTCATTTTTGTATATAATTAATTATAACAGGTATAGATGCTATGATATTTTACTTAGTTAAAATATATTATACTTTAGTCTAATTATTAGCTCCTAAGTTTTTATTGAAGACACTGAAGATTCAACATGCTTTTTTTAACTAGATTTTCCATGGTAGATGCAGTCATTTCTTCTTACATTATGTATTCAAATTATTAGGCATGCTTTTGAAAGCCAAGAAAATAAAATCTTGCATAATAATATTATTTTTATTTCCTCTATATGTGTTATGTATCTTGGTCATATAAGTTAGGAACTTAGTAAATTAATAAATAAATATCTGTTTGTTATAAAATCATTGATGTGAAAAGTGGACAATTTGGCTGAAGATCCCTAGATCCCAAGAAATGATAGTCCTGGGTACAAAGGACAACGTCTTTGAATTTGCACAATTTTTTTTGGAGTTAGAGGGTGTTTTTTTTTTTTTTTTTTTGGATTCTGCTGTTGGAGAAGAGCCCAAGTCACTCCCAGTTTACTCATGACTAGGAGAGCAGCTGGTTCATATGCTTATATATTGATTGTCCTCCAGATGGAGTGAAAAGATGAAGTGATTATGAATTATTACAGAAAATTAGACTTAAAATTTTTCTACAACAAATTTTTCTACAAAGCACAACATTTCTTAATGGAAATGATTAGGGATTTATCTTTCATTTAATATCAGTGATGCATATATTTTTAAAGAAAACTCCAAATCCTATTTGCCATGCACTTTCTTTAAGAAAAATATTTATTCAGCACTATGAAATTAAGTTGAGCTCCCTGTTAACCTTTGTGAAGATATTACAGACGTCCATTCAGATTCCTCCAGTGATTCCTTCTGTATTTGACTGGGCACAAAAGTTTACTGCCTGAAAGCTTCGCTGAGAAGAGGAACATTGTCTCAGTTTCTCTGTCTACTTAACTACTTACTTAGAGTCTTGATTATAATAAGCCTGCACAGAATTTTCTCAGTAAATATGTAAACATGTCATTATTGAATGGAAGCAGGGAAATTGCAAATGCATGTTAGCCTTACAATTTTTTGAATAGCTTATCACAATATAGTATCACAATATTTAAAATTTCATTCCATATTCATTGATTCAATAAGATCAGGACTATTTAATCTGCGTCCAATGCTAGAATAGGTACTTTGGAGAACAAAAGTCTGATAAAACACTGCAAAAAAATTCACTGTTTTTGGAAGTAAAACATACAAACAATCATGAAACAGAATATGAGAAAGTGCTACATACTGTGTTCAAAACTCTTTCCCCATTTGTTCAAAGTAAAGAATGTCTACAATCAGGATATAACAGATGATTCAGAAAGAGTTTCTCTGGGGAAAACAAAACAAAACAAAACATTAGTATGAGGAAAGGATCATTGGATACTCCTCTAGTTTTATTTGATGGAATCACACTTTCCATATGTTTATTCCCTGACCTTGATGAGAAGCCAGGAAATATGTGTTACAAAATCATTTTTAAAATAAAGATGACTGTTTGGTGAATATGCAATTTTATAATATCCATTCAATACCTAGTATATGAAAGACTCCTTGTCAGGTTCTGTCAAGTTGACTCCTCCTCATAGCTACCCTATATAACAGAACAAAATATTGCCCACTCCTGAACCACCCTGACAATGGTTACTAAGTTTCAGTCCATTGTAACAGCTACTGTCTCAATCCATGTCATTGAGGGTCTTTCTCTTTTTTTACTATCCCCTTATTGTTGTTGTTGTTTGCTGTCGAGTCGGCCCCGACTCATAGCGACCCCTCCTTGGTTTTCTGAGGCAGTATCACTACGGAAGTAGGATTGCCCAACCTTCCTTCCAAGGAGTGGTTGGTGGGTTTGAACCGCCAGCCTTCTGGTGAGCAGTTAAGTGCCTTAGGCACTATGCTACCAGAGCTCCTTATATTACCAAGAATTATGTCCTTGTCCAGGCATTGGAATATGGAAGACTATTGAACATAAACATAAATAAGGCTCAATCTCCCCTTTGAGACGCTTGCAGACTGATGACAAAGGATATTTCCACATATGTATTCATATGTGATGCAAATACCTCCATACTTATAGTAAAGCATACAGTGGGCAAGTTTATGAAAACTTCCTAGCCATAATAAAATACTTTGAGAGAATGAGACCCTGGAATAAGGACCAGAGCTAGGGACCATAATCTCAGAAGACATTAAGGTCAATTGGCATAACAAAGACCACAAAGACAATGTTCTACATATGACTGGTGAATAATAACTGGGGTCTTAAAAGGTCACAAGTGGCCACCATCTAAGGTCCAACGATTTATCAGTCCCCATCCAAAGCAGAGTGAAAAAAATCAAAGATTCATGGAATCAATTAGGCAAAAGGACTATTGTACCATGTCAACTTCAACATCCATTTCCCTGAAACCAGAGCTAGATGGTGCCCAGTTACCACCACCAATAGCTTTGAAAGGGATCACAATAGAAGGTCCTGGATAGAATGGGAGAAAAAATGTGGGACAAAATCCCAAATCATAAAGTGATCTGGGTAACTGGTCTGATAGAGACTGTTGGAACACCTGACATTATGGCCCTTACTCATCTTTCAGGCTTGGAATTGAACTCAGCCCCGTAGCTCAATTTTTACCCAAACAATAGACAGACCTATCAGGTGAATCATAACACCAGAAAGCTATGAAATCCTTAGAGCAATCAACCATTCAAGATCAAATGGGTAGCATTTGTGCAGGAGTAAAGCTCAGAAGGAAGGAAAGAACAAACAGAAACATGAAATGTGGGATCAAGTGGGAAGAGTAAATTGTGGAGATTACAATCACAGTCAAGGCACAAAACATGTATGAATTGTTGAATGGAAAACCAACATACTCTGTAAATTTGAAACCAAATCACAATGTTGTTGTTGTTAGGTGCTGTAGAGACTATTTCAACTCATAGTGGCCCTATGTACAACAGAAGGAAACAATGCCTGCTTCTGCACAATCCTCACAATCCTTGTTGTGCTTGAGCCCATCATTGAAGCCACTGTGTCAATCCATCTTGTTGAGGATCTTCTACATTTTTGATGACCTTCCACTTCACCAAACAAGATACCCTTCTCCAGGGATTGGGCCCTTCTGAAAACATGACCAAAGTAGGTGAGACAAAGTCTGATCTTTCATGTTTCCAAGGAACATTCCAGCTGCACTTCTTTCAGGACAAATTTATTCATTCTTCTGGCAGTTCATGTTACTTTCAATATTCATTGCCAACACCATAATTCAAAAGCATCAACTCTTTTTCAGTCTTCCTTATTCATTGTCCAGTTCTCACATGCATATGAGGCAAATGAAAATACCATGGTTTGGGTTAGGCACACTTCAGTTTTCCAAGAGACATCTTTGCTCTTCAGCACTTTAAAGAGGCTTTTTGCAGCAGATTTGCCCAATGCAGTAAAACGTTGTCTGATTTGTTGACTGCTGGGTCCATTGGTGTTAATTGTGGAAACAAGTAATATGAAATCTTTGCCAACATCAATCTTTTCTCCATTTATTGTGATGATGCTTATTGGTTCAGTTGTGAAGATTTTTGTTTCTTTATGTTGAGGGCTAATCCACACTGCAGACTGTTGTCTTCAGTCTTCATCAGTAAATGATGACTGAAGATGACTGGTTCAAGTCATCTTCACTTTCAGCAAGCAAGATTATGTCATCTGCATATCATGAGTCTTTCTCCAATCCTGATGCTGTGTTTATCTTCATATAATGCAACTTCCATGATTATTTGCTCAGCATATAGAATGAGTAAGTATGGTGAAAGGATACCCTGACTTCCTCCCTCTCTGATTTTAAACCATGAAGTATCCCCTTGTTCTATTCAAATGACAGCCTCCTGGTCTGTGTACAAATTCCGTATGAGCACAATTAAGTGTTCTGGAATTCCCATACTTCTCAACTTTATCCATAATTTGTTTTGATCCATATAGTCAAATGACTTTGCATAGTCAATAAAACACAAGTAAACACCTTTCTGTATTCTTTACTTTCAGCCAACATTTATCTGACATCAGCAATGATATCCTTTGTTCTATGTCCTCTTCGGAATCCAGCTTGCATTTCTGGAAGTTCCCTGTCAATATACTCCTGCAAATGTTTTTGAATTATCTTCAGCAAGAATTTACTTGCATGTGATATTAATGATATTGTTCAATAATTTCCACTTTCTGTTGGATCACCTTTCTTTGGAATAAGTTCAAATATGGGTCTCTTTAAGTCAGTTGGCCAGGTAGGTGTATTCCAAATTTCTTTGCATAGACAAGTTAGTGCCTTCAGCATGGTATCCATTTATAGAAACATCTCAGTGGGCATTCCATCAATGCCTGGAGCCTTGTTTTTCACCAATTCCTTCAGTGCAACTTCGACTTCCTCCTTCAATCCCATTGGTTCTTAATCACATGGCACTTCCCAAAATAGATGACCATTCTTTTTGGTACAGTGATCCCTTCTATCTTCTTTTGATGTTTACTGCATCATTTAATATTTTGCCCATGTTGTTGTTGTTGTGATGTGCCATTGAGTCGGACCCAATTCATATATAGTAAGCCCTCCTTGGGTTTCCCAGGCAGTATGCCATATCACTAAGAAAGTAGATTGCCTAACCTTCCTTCTGAGTAGTGGTTGGTGGGTTTGAACCATCAGCCTTCTGGTTAGAAGTCAAATGCCTTAGGCACTATGCTATCAGAGCTCCTTTCAATATTGCAACTTGAGGCTTGAATTTTTTTTCCATTCTTTCACTCTCAGAAATGCTGAACTTGTTCCTCTCTTTTGACTTTCTAACTCTATGTCTTTGCGCATTTCATTATAATAATTGACTTTGTTTTCTCAAACTACTTTTTGAAATCTTCTGTTCATATCTTGTCATGTCTTCCATTTTCTTTAGCTACTCTCCATTCAAGATCAAGTTTCAGAGGCTCTTCTGACATCCATTTTGGTCTTCTCTTCCTTTCCTGTCTTTTTAATGACATTTTGCTTTCTTCTTGTGTGATGTTCTTGATATCATCCCAAAAATCATCTGGTTTTCAGTCATTTGTGTTCAATGAGTCAAATCTATTCTTTAGATGCTCTCTAAATTCTGGTGGGATATAATCAAGGTCATATTTTGACTCTTGTGGGTTTGTTATAATTGTCTTCAGCTTTAACTTGAATGTGCATATGAGCAGTTGATGGTGTATTCCACAATGAGCTCCTGGCCTTGTTTTCGCTGAAGATATTGAACTCCATTACCTCTCTCCACAGATGTAATCTATCTGATTCCTGTGTATTTCATGTGGAGTAGTTCAAATGTATAGCCACCATCTATGTTGTTGAAAAAGGTATTTTCAATGAATAAGTCATTGGTTTTGCAAAATCCTATCATGAGATCTTGGCATCATTTCTATCACCAAGGCCATATTTTCCAACTCCTGGTAATTCTTCTTTGTTTCCAACTTTTACATTCCAATCACCAGCAATAACTAATGCATTTTGCTTGCATGTTTGGTCAATTTCAGACTGCATAAATTGGTAAAAATCTTCAGTTTCCTTATTTTTGGCTTTGGTGGTTGGTGTGTAAATTTGAATAATAGTAGTATTAACTGGTCTTCCTTATAGGCATATAGATATTATCCTATCATTGACAGCATTGTACTTCAGGATAGATCTTGAAACATTTTTTGTGATGATGAATGCCACACAATTACTCTTCAATTTGTCATTCTTAGCATAGTAGATCATATGGTTGTCTGATTCAAAATGGTTGAAACCAGTCCATTTCAGCTCACTAATAGCTAAGATAGGAGCTCTGGTAATGTAGTGCCTAAAAGCACTTGACTGCTAACCAGAAAGCTGGTGGTTCAAAACCATCAACCACTCCTCAGAAGGAAGATGGGGCAATCTACTTCCGTAGTGATACTGCCTTGGAAACCCAAGGAGTGGTCACTATGAGTCAGATCCAACTCGACGGCACATAAAAACAACAACAACAATAGCTAAGATATTGAGCTTTATATGTTCAACTTCATTTTTGACAAGTTCTAATTTTCCAAGATTCATACTTTGTACATTCCATGTTCCAATTATTTATGAATATTTGCAGCTGTTTCTTCCCATTTTGAGTTGTGCCACATAGCTATTGGAGGTTCCAAAGCTTTACTTCATCCACGTCACTGAGGTCTAATCTACTTTGAGGAGGCAGCTCTTCTCCTGTTTCATTTTGAGTGTGTTCCAGCCTGAGGTGCTCATGTTCAGGCACTACATCAGACAATGTTTCAGGGCTATTCATAAAGTTTTCCATTAATACTTCAGTGTTTCACTGCTATTAATTAGGTTTTCACTGGTCAATTCTCTGAGAAGTAGATGGCCCCTTCTTTCTTCTGAGTCTTAGTCTAGAATTGCTACTGAAACCTGTCCATGATGGGTGACCCTGTTGATATTTGAAATATTGGTGGCAAAATTTGCAGCCTCACAGCAACATGCAAGCCACCACAGTACAACAAACTGACAGACGAGTGATGACATAATTCTCTGAGTCTTCAATACTCTCTTCTTCATTGTTTCTCATTCTCCATTGTTCATCTGGGTGGTAGTTAAGGTTATATGTCAACATGGCTGGGCCTGCTTTTGAGTGGCAGGCAACTGGATATAGTTATTCCCCAAAATAAGATTGGTAATGAACCCTGTGGTGGAATCTACTGCAGCATCTTTAGGGATGTGGTCTGTTTCCAGTATGTAAGAAGTTTTGAGAAAGGTCTCTGCAGCTTTTTGGCACAGTTGGACACTTCATGTAGCTGAATTTTCACTTAGTAGCCTACCATGTTTCCTGCTTATCTTGGCACTATCTCTGGACTAGTGTCCTGCCATGTCGTTTGGTAATATTGGAACTGTGCCATTGTATTTGTTGACTTTGGGTTTGTCAACCTCAGCAGCCAGCAGCTGGCTGAGTGAAGAGATGCCTCTCATTCCAGTGACCTGGGAGCTAAAGGCCCAAGGTCAAGGGGTCTTCACCCAGCCTCTATAGCTTGGCACCTTAAACTTAGACTTCTGACGTCCTAAACAGTAAGAGAATTAACCCCTGTTTGTTTAAATCCACACATTTGTGGTATTTTCTATTAAAGCGGAACTAGGTAACCAAAACAATCTGCATATACTGCTTTTTTATAAAACCCTTCTCTAATCTATCCAAGTCCATTTTAAGCATCCTTCCTAAGTGTACCTCTTGCCTATGAGTTATCACACATCACTGTGTTTTGTAATTCCTGTTTTTAACTCCACCTAGAAAATACGCTCAATGAGAGCTATGAGTTACAAAATACCTTTATTGTTTGTTAAACAATATCAACACCAACTATAAGCATACTTTATATAAAATGTACAGATTTTTTAGTGTCCCTATTTTGTAGACTGTTACAGATATTGCAAATATAGCAGAAAAAGGGAACAATCTTAGACTGGAAATTACTAGGGTACAAAAAAATTTCAGGGATGAAATAGATTAGATAAGACTCATCATTTTGTGTATTAAGATATAAAAGTACAAAAAAGTCATGGAATTGACTGGATTTTTTTTTTTTTTTTTTACTATAGCCAGCTGTTAGTCAGGTTATAATGCTAATTGATTGTTTTAAGTCAGCTTTATTGTTATTTTGATACTCCAATACATTTTATGTATCTTAATGTGATGCTGGCATAAAATAAAATAAAATATTTCAAATAAAGAAGTGAGGAAATAAAAATATAAAGGTAGGAAAATACATAAGAATAGTAGTAGTGTCAGAAAACAAACTAAAACCGGTGAAAAGAAATATCATTACTTGAGGTGAATAAAACATCTGGCTCTCTGATTTCTAGAAGGTCAAACAGAAAGAGAATTATCATTCATAATAAAATTATCAGCATCTGTTTAATAATAAATGTAAATTTCTCAATGGAAACATTTTTCTAAATGGCTTCTCACATACAGGAAACTTTAAATGTTGACAATAATATATACCACAGCATTCTTAAAATAAAAACATTATGAAGATTTAGAGTTTCTTGTCCTATAAGGCCTTTTTAGAGGCTAATGGTAAACTGTCATATAGTTTGGTGAGTACACACGTGCAAAGGGCCTAAATAAGTGTCTCTCTTCTCTTCTGCTATAGCTTACAACAAAAATGAAGAGTTGATAGCAGATATCCTTTTAGATATACATTCTCAGAATAAAGATTTGGATAAGAATTAAATATATCAAAGTATCATGTGGATTTACCAAAAGACATCAAGGAAAATGGAAATTTCCAAGAATGACTCTTCCTTGTAGTGGGAATAGGTGTGGTAATAGCATAACCCTGTCACTAATTATCTTAAGTTAATTTTTCACATTCCCAAACTACCAGCTTATTGTTGCTGGGTGCCATCAAGTTAGTTCTGAGTCATTCTGCACAACAGAATGAAACATCATCCAAACCTGTGAGATCATTACAATCATTGCTATGCTTGAGGCCATCCTTGCAGCAGCTGTATCTATCCATGTCATTGAGGGTCTGCTGCTTTTTCACTGACCCTCTACTTCACAAGCATGATGTCCTTCTCTATGAACTGGTCCCTTCTGATAACATGACCAGTGTACAAGAGACAAAGTTTAGCTCTTCTAGTTTCTAAGGAGCACTCCAGCTGCACTTTTTCCAAGACAATTTTTTTTTTTTTGTTCTTCTGACAGTCCATGGTAAGTTCAATATTCTTCACCAACACCGTAATTTAAAGGCATCAATTCTTCCACCTTCCTTATTCATTGTCCAGCTTTCACATGCATATAAGGCAATTAAAAACAACATGACTTGGGTCAGTTACACCTTAGTTTTCAAAGTGAGCAATGCCATTTTTTATAGTACTCTAAAGAGCTCTTTTGCAGAATATCTTTCTGAATACAGTACATCATTTTATTTCTTTGCTGCTGCTTCCATGGGTGTTGACTGGATGCATTTATAATGACATCCTTGAGCACTTCAATCTTTTCTCCATTTATCTTGATGTTGCTTATTGATCAGTTATAAGGATTTTTGTTTTGTTTATATTAAATTCTAATCCACACTGAAGACCATAATCTGTGATCTTCATCAGTAAGTGATTCAAGTCCTATTTGCTTTCAACAAGCAAAGTTGTGTCATCCGTATATTGCAGGTTGTTAATGAGTCTTCTCTAATCCTGATGCTACATTTTTCATGTATAGTCCAGCTTCTTGGATTATTTTCTCAGTGTACAGATTGAATAAGTATGGTGAAAGGAAACAATCATGACACACACATTTCCTGACTTTAAACCATGTATTATACCCACATTCTATTCAAATAACTGCTTCTTGGTCTAGGGACAGGCTCCTCATGAGCACAAGTCAGTGTTCGGTAATGTCCATTCTTTAAAATATTATCCATAATTTGATATGATCCTTATAGTCTAATGTCTTTGCATGATCAATACAACATAGGTAAATATCTTTCTGGTATTCTTTGCTTCTAGTCAAGATCCAACTGACATCAGCAATGATATCCTCCACATTGTTTTTTGAGTCTGCCTTGAATTTCTGGCAGTTCCCTGTTGATGTACCACTGCAATCTTTTTTGAATTATCTTGCTAAAAATTTTACTGGCAAGTGATATTAATGATATTGTTCAATAATTTCCTCATTCTTTCTTTGGAATGGGCACAAACATGGATCTCTTCTAGTCCATTGGTCGGGTAGCTGTTTTTTTGAATTTTATTGGCATAAATAAGTGAGTGCTTACAGCATTCCATCCTTTTGTTGAAACATCTCAGTTGGTATCCTTTCATTCCCTGAAGCCTTGTTATTATTGATAATTGTTAGTACTATTATTGCAAAATTGTGTATGCATTAGTATTTACCTAATTTACCTGGCTGGTTGAATGTCTTCTTTGGTGAACACTGTTCTTCTGTTCATTTTTAAATAGGATTATTTGTGTTTTTATAGTTGAGGTGTTAAATTTTCTATAAAATTTATAAATTAGACCTTTGTCTGATATGTGTTTGCCATTTTAATTTTTTTTTTAGTAGTCTGTGGTTTCTCTTTTTCCTCTTTTGGTGAAATCTTTTGATGGGTGCAAATGCCTGATTATTAGGAGATCCCAATCATCTATTTTCTTTTCAGATGTCTATGAATTTTTAGTTACGTTTGATAGTGTATTTATGCCATGTATTAAGATCTCTAAGTTTATCTTTATTTTTTTTTCTTTGATGGTGTTTCGAGTTTTAGTTACACTCTGGTCTGTTATTCAACTTAAGTTCATTTCCTTCTGTCTTCTTTTGATGCTTCCTGTATTGTTGAATATTTTTCCCATAGAATCCCTCAATATTTCAATTCCAGTCTTGAATTTTTCTTCAGTCCTTTCAGGTTTAGAGATGCTGAGGGTGTTCTTCGCCTTTAGTTTTCTAACTCCAGGTTTTTATGCATATCATTACTTTACTTTTTTTATTATTTTCTTTAGCTGCCCTTTGAAATCTTCTGTTTAGTGCTTTAATTTTATCAGATATCCCCCCCACCCCCCTTTTCTTTAGCTACTCTATGTTCAAGAGCAAGTCTCAGAGTCCTTTCTGGCATCCATTTTGGTATTCTTTCTTTTCTGTCTTATTAATAACCTTTTGCTTTCATCATGTATGATGCCATCTCACAACTCATTTGGTCTTCAGTTATTGGTGTTCAGGATGTTAAAGCTATTCTTCAATCGTTTCTAAGTTCAGGTCAGATATACTCAAGGTCATATTTTTGCTCACATGGATTTGTTTTAATTTGCTTCAGCTTCAGCTTGAACTTGAATGTAAGCAGTTGATGATCTGTTCCACAGTCAGCCCCTGGACATATTCTGACTGATAATATTGAACTTCTCCATTGACTCTTTCCACAGATGTAGTTTATTTGATTATTGTGTATTTCATCTGGTGACGTTCAAATGTATAGTGCCATTTATATTGTTTAAAAAATATATTCACACTGAATAAGTCATTGGTCCTGTAGAATTCTATCATGCTATCTTCCAAGTCATTTCTAACCAGCACAGCCATATTTTCCAACTACCAATACTTCTTTGTTTATAACCCTCACATCCCAAACACAAGTAATTATCAATGCACTTTGATTGTACATTTGATCGATTTCAGACTGCAGAAGTTGGTAAACCAGATGAAAAAAAAAAAAAAAAAAACCTCACTGTGGTGGAGTTGAACCTGAGTCATAGTGATCCCTCCTTGAGTTTCCAAGGTTGTATCTCTACAGAGTTAGATTTCTCAACCTCCTTCTGAGGAATGGCTGCTGGGTTTGAACTGCCAACCTTCTGGTTAGCAGTCAAATGCCTTAGGAACTATGCCACCTATAAGTTTTCAATTTCTTCATCTTTGGCTTTAGAGGTTGGTGCCCATAGAATCCTTCAATATTTTGTCTCAAGGTTCAAATGTTTTCTTCAGTTCTTTCAGCTTGAGAAATGCAGAGTGTTTTCTTCCATTTTTGTTTTCTAACTCTAGGTGTTTGCACATATCATTATCATAGAATCCTATAAGTAGAGATATGAATATACATATATACACTTTTAACCTACATTTTAGTTGTTTTTTCTTAAACCTGTATACTCAAAACTGCATAATGTCCTTCCTATCTGTATAAGTAGCTCCCCTTCATAATTCTAGGTAGTTTTGTCTAGATTTTTATTCACTGAATTGTTTTGTTATTAGTTTTTTTATTTAAATAACTGCATTCTGATTTTTAAATAGTTTCTCTTGTTTTACAGTTTTATTCCTATTTGGTAATTATTTCTGTTCTTGTTTTTGCTTCAATTTCATGAAATTTGTTTTGATCTTTCATAAATCTTAAATTGAACCCTCAATTATGCATTTTATTAATTTTTATATTCAGCAATAGTTATTATTTGCTCATTGGACAAATAAGTAGCCATGATAAATGGAGAAAAGATTGCAGTTGTCAAGGATATCATTTTATTTAGATCTACAAGAATCATCCATGGAAACAGCAGTCAAGAAATCAAACAATGGATTACGTTGGGCATATATGCTGCAAAAGATCTCTTTTAAGTGTTAAAAAACAAAGATGTCACTTTGAGGACTAAGGTGCACCCAACCCAAGTTATGGTCTTTTCTATCACCTCATGAGGAAACTAGTGGATGACTAAAGAAGACTGAAGGAAAATTCATCTTTTGAAGTTATGCTATTGCTGAAGAATGTTAAATATACCGCAGATTGCCAGAAGAGCAAACAATTCTGCATTGGAAGAAGTATAAGCAGAATGTTTCTTAGAAGCAAGGATGGTGAGATTTCACTGCTTGAACATATTATCACCAGGGACCAATGATTGGGTAAGGACATCATACTTGATAAAGTATAGAGTTAACATTTTGTCTCTTTGTGAAACACTCTTTTTATAATATCTCTGATAATTTAGTTTTCAATTTTCTCTGACCTTTTAAGGAAAAGAAATACCAAGTTGGAACAAATGGTTAAGAGCTCAGCCACTAACTGAAAGGTTGACAGCTCATATCCATCCCGAAGCACCTAGGAAGAAAGGCCTACTTCTTTCTACTTCTGAGAGGTTACAACCACTAAAAACTTGATGGAGCACTGTTTCAATCTGAAACACATGGGTCACCATAAGTTGGAATCAAGTCCACTTCAACTGGTTCTTCTTAAGGAAAAATAAAAGATTCTATATTGGATTTGTATTCTCTCTTGTACAAACATTCTTCTCTTTATATTTTTATGCTAAAAAGTGCAACTTTCATGTGGTTAAGTAATTAAGCATAAATTCTATTCTCTTCTGTGGATTCTAAAACTAACTATTTATGTTATGTTTTTGTTTTATTGAAACATAACTATTTTCCTGGACTTCTTTTTTATCCTATTGCATACTATTTCTCTTGCTTATTTTCACTGAATTGATTTCTTGAGTTATATTCTGTATACCCCACTATCTTTCAGCCAATTTCTCAACTGTAGTGGTTTATGTATTGCTATGAAGCTAAAAACTATGCTGCCAGTATTTCAAATACCAGCATAGTTACCCATGGTGAATATTTTTCAATGGAGCTTTTAGACTAAGATAGACTAGAAAGAAAGAGTTGATGATCTAATTCCAAAAATTAGTAAGTGAAAGTCCTATGGACCACAATGGAATACTGTCCAGTATAGCACTAGAAGATGAGACCCCTATGTTGGAAAGCACTCAAAATACACAGTGGGCACAACAATGAACTTGGGCATACCAATGATCTTGTGAAGATGGCAGTGGACCAGTAAATATTTTGTTCTGTTTTGCATGGGGTCACAATTCATTGAAGCTTACTCAAAGGCAACTACCAACAGTAGCAATAACATTGCATGTATCAGACAATGTCCTCTATTAGGACATTTGGTATGTATTTGTCTATCATCTCTACACTAGATTTTGATATATTTATGAGTTAGGAAGCAAAGCAAACTAAAAGCATTTTCATCATTTGTAGTATGTGGGAAGACATGCAAAAGTAGTGACATTTGAGAATCAGTTCCATATATATTTTATTTATTTATTTTAGAATGAGTCTACAATGACAAGTATCCAAAAATATTTGCTGAGTTCTCTTTATAGTCAATTTGGTGATTAAAATATGTTCTCTGAAATTAAATGTGTATATTACTGCATTTTTGTATCCTATTGTCACCTATCACCACTGAACTATGTATAACCAAGGCTCTAAATAATGAAATATTGTAAGTGAAAAAGTTCACATAATTATATAAATTGCACATTTTACAGCTCTAGGAGCCAATTCAGAGAATATTAGTGCACTGGTTTAATAAGAACATTTATTTGAAAGAAGATTCTCTTTTTCACTGCATGTAGTTGGCATTGAAATTGCTTTCTACATATGAGCACAGGTTTGCCAGAGTATTTAACGGTATATGTGTCATAAAATAATGTTAAATATTATTAGTTAGCATATTTTCTCTAGCACTTGGAAGTAAATAAGAAGACCTAATATTTAAACTGTGATAACTTTCTTTTATACTTATCTCAAAGAAACACAAGGGAATAAAAAAGTTAAGTATACCCTCATTTTCCTATTGTCATTGCAATGTTCAGGCAATTTTTACTGCCAAAATGTTTGCTGGAAAACCAATCAGATGACTTAGTTCTATATCAGTTTATACTACTTAATAGTTTATTCAGCAATATATTTAACATAAAAGAACTTTGTTTCTGCTCCTCAGAGATTTACATAATTTCAGAATTAGTAGAGACTTTAATCACATAAGCTATCACCTTTATTTTGCAAATGAAGTAACCACTGCATAGAAGGCTAAAATGGATTAATCCAGTGTGGCAGAGTTAGTTTTTACAGAGCTAAAGTAACCCTGGTCCTTTGATTTGTGCATGGCCCACTGTGTATTGTTCACTCTTTTATAGTTGGACTGAGATTAAATAGGGAAAAAAACAAAAAAAAGCCATAACCTGATATATAATTTGAAAGTTTATTTGTGTTAATATTAATAATAATTTGACACTACAATAGAGGGTTTCACACTGTCAGAACATTTCTTCAGTATTTGTAGTAATTCTGATAAATCCTAGTTAAGTGAATATTCAATAAATATTTTAATATTATAAAAATGAAAGCACATTTCAGAAAGAAATTTTATATCACCTAATAATAAAACAAATTCTATAAGACAAAAGTAACAATAATATCAGAGTCATAATGTCATCATAAATATTCTTTACTTATTGTATGTATAGTAGTATGTGTTGATTAATGATAGTCCTAAAAACCCATCTACAAATTCCTAGGAAAGATTCCTACAGCCACTCACATTCAAATAGTGAAAAAAAAATCCCAAAATGTCTAAGTATAATGAGAAACACTGAATATATTAAAAATTCCCACAGACATACTTAAAAATGAATAAGGAAAAATGGATTGTATGTTACTGATGGATAGGGTTCATTATGAAGATGATACCCTATATTTTCAATGTATATTTTAAAATTTAATAGAAATCTGCAGGCTGATTATCTGGCTATAAATATCACATCTGACTCATGTGATATGACAACTGCTGATGCTAATTTTTAAAAATTGTCTTTTAACAAGCAAACCTTTTTTTTTTTTTTTTCCATTGGAAAAGCATTTTCTTCTGCCACTTATTCTATATGGTTCATTTCCTTCTTTATGCATTTTTTAACAAG
>NW_006921935.1:2472208-2495641 GCF_000298275.1 Orycteropus afer afer
ATCTTATCATTCAATTACTACATATTTATTGCATATTTATTATGAGCAATAATAAAGTCTAGATTGCTATTAAACTGAATCAACAAATAACAACAAAACACGTAAAGTCATGTAATACTTTGTAGCACACAAGATAGATATTATATCCTTACCAAAATGCATACAAAATTATAACTGTGAAATGACTTTGAAGGAGATGTAAAAGTTTTTATGCCAATTTTTAAACAAATTTGGTATTTTTTATTTGAGCAAATTAAAAAAGGAAGATAAAAGGCTTTCCTAAAACTGAGTTGTAAAGTCAAAGTAGAAGTTAAATGGCTAAAGAGAAATGCGGAGATTAACTAGGGTAAGGTGACAGGAAACAGTGCAGTACTTCTCTATCTTTTACTCCCAATGATCTCTTATTCCATTAGAAGATTCCAGTTTATAGAAGCTGACCAAAGGTATCAGTAAGATTTTTCTATGAAATTTGTTGCAAATATTCACCCTGACACTTATATTTAAATGTACACATGCATGCATGTGCAAGAGAGAGAGAGAGAGAGAAGGAGAGAAAAGAGAAAATTTGCAAAGTTTGAATGTAAATTAATATTCTTTTGGTAGAAGTTATTTCTTGAATGTAATTACTGGTAATAAATGTTCTGATATAAAACGCTGAACAAATAATTTGCATAAATTTGTCATTTTTTTTTAGCATTTTGTCTTTGATATCTTCTAATTTGAAAATCAAAAGATAAAAGGTGTTAAAGAGTTCTATTGGTTATCTCTAATTAAAATACAGTATCCTGAGTTAAGCTATGATACTCCATAGAATTGGAATAGTTGTGGATTGGATTTCTTTCTGATGGAGAGTTGCTTTCTTACCTTAAAAGCATTATTACATATTAGGAGGGGGGGAAAAATGTATTCATGTATGTAGACTAGGTCAAGAATCATCAAAAGATTATTTATTTTTCTAGCTGTTTCTTTACAACTTACCTGCATGCTCTTCATATAAAGTGATAACCTGCTTGTGACATGAAAAAAAATTCAGTACCAAGTTTCTTAGAGATTCTCTAAATGACAGTTGAAAGTGTTAAGATGCATTTTATCAAGAACAATATGACGATTAATTAAGAGGGTAAATTAAACTCTCAAAGCCTTTATATTCTCTTCTAAGGAATAAAAAGGAGCTCTTGTGGTGCAGTGGATAAAGGACTTGACTGCTAATTGGCAGGTCAATGGTTCAAATCTACTAGCTGCTCAATGGAAGGAACTGGGAGATAGACTTCTGTAAACATGTACAGCCTTGGAAACCCAAAGAGGTTTCTATGAATCGGAAATGACTCAATGACAATGAGTTTGTTTTTTGATTTGGAAGGAATAAAAGATAATACTTCATAATATAAAAGTAATGATTAAATTGAATAATTTATGTAAAAGTCTTGGCATATGACCCATTAATGCCACTCCCATTATGCTTCAAGAAGAATTGATTGGAATGATTCAGGTACATGTACACCAATATTCTTTTCAGCTTTATTCATGATAACCAAAAGCAGAAACAACTCAAGTGCCCACCAATAGATGAATGGATAAATAAAATGTGGTAAAAAATGCACAATGTAGTATTTTAAACCATAAAGAGAAATGAAGTTCTGATACATGTCACCACAGGGATGAATTTGGAAACATAATGCTAAGTGAAACAGGACACTTTGAAGAAATATATTGTTGTTGTTAGCTGCTGTCAAGTAGACTCTTACTCATAGCAACCCTATGTACAACAAAATAAAACACTGTCTGGTTCTGCACTTTTCTCACAATCTTTGCTATGTTTGAGCCCATAATTGAAGCTATTGTGTCTATCTATCTTGTTGAGGGTCTTCCTGTTTTTCACTGATCCTCTACTTTACAAAGCATGACAACTTTCTTCAGAGACTGGTCCTTCCTGATAACAGAACCGAAGTATGAGAGACAAGGTCTTGCAATCCTGCTTCTAAGGAACACTCCAGCTTCACTTCTTCCAAGGCAGATTTTTTTTTGTTTTTGTTTTTCTGAAAGTTTATGTTATATTCAGTATTCTTCACCAATACCGTAATTCAAAAGCATCAATTATTCAGTCTTCCTTACCCATTGTCCAAATTTGCATACATATGAGGCAATTGATAATATCATGGCTCTGGTCAGGCATATTTTAGTCTTCAAAGTGACATCTTTCCTCTTCAATACTTTAAAGAGGTCTTTTGCAGTAGATCTGATCAACGCAATACATTGCATGATTTTTTGACTGCTATTTCTATGGCACATATCGTTGATCCAAGTAACATGAAATCCTTGACAATTTCCATCTTTTCGCCATTTGTCAGGATGTTGCTGATTAGTCTGTCCATTTATGAAGATTTTTGTTTTGTTTATGTTAATTGCTAATCCATTCCAAAGGCAATAGTTTGTGATATTCATCATTAAGTGATTCATCCTCTTTGCTTACAGCAAACAAGGTTGTGTCTTCTTCGTATCACAAGTTGTAAATCCTCTAATTCTGATGCCACATTTTTCTTGTAGAGTCCAGTTTCTCAGATTATTCATTCAGCATAAGATTGAATAAGTATAGTGAAAGGATACAACCATGACACACACATTTCCTGATTTCAAACCATGCAGTATCCCTTTGTTCTATGTAAACAGCTGCCTCTTGGTCTAGAGACAAGTTCCTCATGAGCACAATTAAATGTTTAGGAATGCTCATTCTTTGAAATGTTATTCATAATTTGATATAATCCATACTGTCTAATGCTTTTGCATAATCAATAAAACACAGACAACATTTTTCTGGTATTCTTTGCTTTCAGCCAACATCCATTTGACGTTAGCAATAATATCCTTCATTCCACATTGTTTTCTGAATCTGGCTTGAATTTCTGTCAGTTCCCTGTCAATGTACTTCTGTAATTGTTTTTGAATTATCTTGAGCAAAATTTTACTGGATCACCTTTCTTTGAAATGGGCACAAATATAGATCTCTTCCAGTCAATTGGCCATGTAGCTGTCTTCCAAATTTCTTGGCATGAATGAGTGAGTTTCCAGTGTTTGATCTCTTTGTTGAAACATCTCAATTGATATCCTTTCAGTTTCTGAATCTTTTTTTTTCTGCCAATGCCTTCAGTGTAGCTTGCATATCTTCCTTCAATACCTTTGTTTCTTGATTTTACACTACTTCTTGAAATGGTTGAAAATCAATTAACTCTTTTTGGCACAGTGACTCTATGTATCCCTTCCACCTTCTTTTGATGTTTTCTGCATCATCAATATTTTACCCACAGGATCCTTCAATACTACAAATAGAGGCATGATTTTTTTCTCACTTCTTTTAGCTTCAGAAATGCTGAGCATGTTCTTGACTTTTGGTTTTCTAACTCTATGTCTTTGCCTAGGGAGCTCTGGTAGCGTAGTGCCTAAGGCATTTGACTGCTAACCAGAAGGCTGGTGGTTCAAACCCACCGGCCAATCCTCAGAAGGAAGGTTAGGCAATTTACTTCTGTAATGATACTACCTCAGAAACCCAAGGAGGGGTCGCTATGAGTTGTGTAAAACTTGACGGCACATATCAACAACAACAACATGTCTTTGCCTATTGCATTACGATACTTTACTTTCTCTACTGGAACCACCCTTCAAATTCCTTTGTTCAGCTCTTTATTTTGTCATTTCTGTTTAATTTTTTTTTTCATTTGTTATGTAATTGAGTTCTTAACACTCAAAGGATAAACTAACTTCAAGTAAATTGCCTTAAGTGGTGAATACATTGTTTGTTCTAGTGATAAAATAGTATTCAAGGATTTATTTATTTATTGTGATTTGGTTGAAGGTTTACAGAGCAAATTTGCTTTCCATACAGCAGCTCACATACACTTTGTCTTATGATGTTGACTACGATTTCCCACAATGCAACTGCTCCCCTCCCACTTCCTCCCCAAAGTTATCTCTTCCCTGCGTCCTTCACCCCATGCACTCCTATCCACTGAGCTATTTCCTTGTGCATAAACTGCCCTTCTATTCTCCCATGATTGTTCTCTCCAAGGAGCGTATCTACCTAATGTAAATATTCACCTCATATGCCTGTCTTTTGTTTGGCTGGAAGCCATGATAATGGGTTCAGTTCCAGACCTGAAGAGCAGCTGGGGGCCATGGTCTCAGTGGTTGCATCAGGCTCTATCAGACCAGCAAATCTGGTCCTTTTTTTTTTTTTTATGATTTTGAATTTTGTTCCACATTGTTCTCCCACTCTATGATCTCCTAGATAGATCCCTCTCTGAGTGGTTGACAGTGGCAGCCAGACACCACCTAGTTCTTCCGGTCTCATAGTCATATAGGCTGAGGATCACGTGGTGTACCAGTCACTTGGACTAATTGTTTCAGTGCATCTTTGGTTTTCTTCATACTTCTTTGCTCTGGATAAGGAGAGACCCATCATTGCATTTAGATGGCCTCCTGCAAGCTTTTAAGATCTCATTTGCTACTCACCAAAGTAGGATGTGGAACAATGTTTTTGTGTAGTATGTTATGCCAACTGAGCTTGATGTCCCATGCGACTATGGTCCTGAGCCCACAGGTCCAACTACTCGCTCCCTCTGGGTAGCTGGCTGTGGCCAAGAAGTGACCTTGTCTCTTGTCAGGTCTACTATATATCTGGGAATCCTTACAGAACATACAAATACACTTATAGAAACAATGTCTGCCAACCTAATACATGGTCTTGGGTACACTCTCCCTCCTGTATAGACATATCTAATAGATCAGCCTGTCTACCCATCTATCTGCCCGTATATCCATGTTTGCATTCACTGACAATGCAGTAGTTTATGTGTGCAAGGGTCCATCTTTGTTGCCTGTACCTCTCATGCATCTCTCCATGCCTTCCTCTTCCTCAATGCCTCTGTGTTGATCACTCAAATTTGGTGTATTGGCCTTCTTGTGACTCAAATCAATACTTATCTCTACCTACCTAACAGTGTCCCCTCCCCTCCCCTCCCACCACTGGTAACCAACAAAGAAGACTCCTTCCATATATAAACCTTTCCTGACTTTTTACGATAAGGGACTAATACAATATCTGTCTTTCTCTTTTTGACTTATTTCACTCAGCATAATGTCCTCCGAATTCATTCATTTTATGTGGTGTTTTGAAGATTCTACATTATTTTTTAGAGCTGCATAGTATTCTATTGTGTGTGTGTACCATTCATTTTTCATTTGATGGACACCTAGGTTGTTTCCATCTTTTGGATATTGTATAATGCAGCCATGAAAATGAGTGTGCACATATCTGTTCTCCTCCTGTCTCTCACTTTTTTTAGGATATATACCTCATAATAGAATTACTGGGTCAAATGGTATTTCTAATTCTAACTTCTTAAGGAATTGCCATACTGCTTTCCACAGTGGTTGTATCATTTGACAGTCCCACCAACTGTGTACTAGAGTCACAATCTCTTCACATCTTAACCAATGTTTGTTATTCTCTATCTTGTTGAACTTTGCTACTAGTGCTGGGGCAAGATGGTATCTCATTGTTGTTTTGATTGCCTAAGGCACTTGACTGCTAACTAGAAGGCTGGCGGTTCAAACCCACCAGCCACTTCTCAGAAAAAGATGGGGCACTCTACTTCCATGGTGATATTGCCTCGGCAACCCAAGGAGGGGTCGCTATGAGCTGGGTCTGACTCAATGGCACATAACAACACAATGGCGAATGATCATGCACATTTCTTCATATGTTTGTTGGCTGCCTGAATATCCTCTTTGGTGAAATATGTTTTCATGTTGTCTGCCCATTTTTTAATTGGATTGTTTGTCTTTTTGTTGTTGAGGGGTTGGAGTATTCTATAATTCTAGAGATAAGTCCCTTGCCAGAATTGCCAAATATTTTTTCTCAATTGTAGGTTCTCTTTTGACTCTTTTGGAGAAGTGTGTGGAACCATATACAAATTTAATATTTAGAAGGTCCCATTCATCTAGTTTACCTCCCACTGTTTGTGCATTTTGGGTTATGCTTGATAGTCTATTTATGGTGTATATTAGGACCCCTAAACTTACCTCTAGTTTTTACTTGAGGAACTGTATAGTTTTATGTTTCATATTTAAGTCTTTGATCCATCTGGAGTCAGATTTTGTGTATGGTTTGAGGTACAAATCTTGTTTCATTTTTCTGCAAATGGATATCCAGTTTTGCCAGCACCATTTATTAAACACACATTCTCTTTCCCATTTAATGGATTTCAGACCTTTGTCAAAGATCAGCTGACTGTAGGCTTGGTGGATCTGTTTCTGGGTTATCAATTCTATTCCATTGGTCTATGTATCTGTCATCATACCAATACCAGGCAGTTTTGCCTACTCCGGCTGTATAGTAGGTTTTGAGATTCAGCAGTGTGAGATCTCTTACTTTGTTCTTCTTCTTCAATAGTTGTTTGTTTATGTGAGGTTTCTTTCTTTTCCATATAAAGTTAGTGATTGTTTTTTCTATATCCTTAAAGAATGTTGATGGGATCTGGATTGGGATTGAATTGAATGTATAGATTGGTTTATAATTGACTATTGGTAGAATTGACATTTTCACAATTTTCAATCTTCCTATCCATGAGTATGGTATATTCTTCCACTTATGTAAATCTCTTATGGTTTCTTAAAGTAATATTTCATAGTTTTCTTTGTTCAGGTCTTTTGTTTCCCTGGTAAGATTTATTCCCAAGTATTTTATTTTTTTGGTAGTTATTGTTAATGGTGTTGATTTCCTCATTACTTTTTCAGCAATATCTTTGCTGATGTAGAGGAATCCAATTGATTTTTGGATGTTGATCTTGTATCCTGCCAAGATGCTAAATCTTTCAATTAGTTCCAGTAGATTTTTGATTGAGTCTCTTGGGTTTTCTAGGCATAGATTCATATCATCAGCAAATAAGGATAGTTTGACTTCTTCCTTACCAATTTTTGTGTCTTTGATTTCCCTTTCTTGCCTTATTGCCCTCGCTAGGACTTCCAATAAAATATTGAATGCAAGTGGTGATAGAGGGTATCCTTGTCTAGTTTCTGTTCACAAGGGGAATGGTTTTTGTCTTTCTCCTTTGAAAATAATGTTGGCTGTTGGTTTTGCATAAATTCCCTTTATTATGTTGAGGAATGTCCCTTCCCTTCCAATTTTGTTGAGAGTTTTATCAGGAATGGGTGTTGGATTTTATCAAATGCCTTTTCTGCATCAATTGATATCATCATGTGGTTTTTCTCCTTTGTTTTATTTACTTGGTGGATGACATTGATTGTTTTTCTAATGTTGAACCATCCTTGCATACCTGATATGGATCCCACTTGGTTACAATGAATGATTTTCTTGATATGTTGTTGGAGTCTATTGGCTAGGATTTTGTTGAGGATTTTTGCATCTATATTCATGAGGGATATTGGTCTGTAGTTTTCCTTTTGAGTGATGTCTTTGCCTGGTTTTGGTATCAAGAATATGCTTGCTTCATAAAATGAATTAGGGAGGATTCCATCCTTTTTCTATATTCTGGAATAGTTTCAGTAAGAATGGTATCTATTCTTCACTGACAGTCTGGTAGAATTCTCCAGTGAAACCGTCTTGGCCAGGACTTTTTTTAGTTGGTAATTTTTTGATGACCTTTTCAATTTCTTCTTTTGTTATGGATCTTTTCAACTTTTCCACATCAGTCTCTGTTAGTTTAGGTAAGTGGTGTGTTTCTAAAATCTGTCCATTTCTCCAGATTTTGAAATTTGTTGGAGTACAGTTCTTCATAGTATCCTGATATTATCCTTTTTATTTCAGTTGGTTCTGTTGTGATGTCACCCATTTCATTTCTTATTCATGTTATTTGTATCCTCTCCCTATTTCCCTTTGTTAAATTTGCTTGTGGTTTGTCAATTTTATTGATCTTTTCAAAAAACCAACTTCTGGTATTGATTTTTTCTATTGCTTTTCTTTTTTTCTGTTTTATTGATTTGTGCTCAAATCTTTATTATTTCCTTTCTTCTGGTCACTGTAGGCTTTTCTTTATGCTCTTTTTCTAATTGTTGGAGATGTTGGTTTATAGTGTTGATTTTGGCTCTTTCTTCTTTTTTGATGTGTACTTTTATTGCTATAAATTGACCTCTGATCACTGCTTTTGCTGTGTCCCAAAGATTTTGGCATGTTGTGGTTTCATTCTTGTTTCATTCAAGGAATTTTTGAATTTCATTTTTTTTTATTTCTTCTCTTATCCAGTCTTTCTTAAGGAGGGCATTGTTCAGTTTCCATGTGTCTGCTCTTTTTCTGTTGATCTATCTATTGTAGATTTCTAATTTGATAGCATTATGATGTGAGAAGATGCTTTGCAATATTTCAACTTTTTTCAATTTATTAAGTCTTGTTTTATGGCTTAACATATGGTCTATCATAGAGAATGTTCATGAGCACTCTAAAAGAATGTATATTGTGCTGTTGTTGGGTGAAGTGCTCTGTAGTGTCTATAAGGTCAAGCTGGTGGATTTTATTATTTAGCTTTTCTGCATCTTTGTTGAGTTTCTTTCCAGTTTTTCTATCTTTCATTGAAAGTGGTGTGTTAAAGTCTCCCTCTATGACTATGGAGACATCTATTTGCCTTTTCAGATCTTTAAAAGTCTGTTTATATAATTTGGAGCTCTTTAATTGGATCCATAGATATTTATTATAGTTATATCTTCTCGTTCAATTGACCCTTTAATCATTATGTAATATCCTTCCTTGTCTTATATGGTGGTTTTTGTTTTAAAATCAGTTTGATCAGAAATAAATATTACCACTCCTGCCCTCTTTTGGTTGCCATTTGCTTGACATATCTTTTTCTAACCTTTGATTTTTAGTCTATTTTTTCTTTGTCTCTAAGATGTGTCTTTTGTAGGCTGCATATTGATGGATTATATTTTCTTATTCAGTCTCCAACTCTCCATCTCTTGAGTGGTGCATTTAATCCACTAAATTTCAGTGTAATTATCAACAAGTATGAATTGGTTGCTGTCATTTTGTTATATGTTTTTTCATGGTGTTCCTTGTTTCTTTGTTCCATCTAATTTCTGAGCTGTGCTCATTATATTTATGAATAGTCTTATCATTTCCTTTGTTGCTATTGTTTTGGTATTTGCTAAATATTTGTGCTTGTCTTCTTTTTTTATTATGATACAAAGGTTTATTATTTTTCTTTGAGGTTACCTTGTGATTTATAATTTTATCCTCGAGTTTAGAACAGTCCATTCTGTCTTTCAACTCTCTTGACTTCCTCTCCAAATAGAAGTTCTGTAACTACACTATTTTTTCCCTATTTAATTTTTGTAGTTGTCCTCATTTGCCAATTGATGTCTCTGATTCTCTGTTTACAATCTTGAAAGCTTATTTCACTCTGGATACGTCCATAGCTATGCTGGTTTCTGGGTTGTGTCATCTTGTGTTTTCATTCTTGGTTGTTGTTTGCTATTATTGGATCTCTGATCAAAGAACTCCCTTTAAAATCTCTTGTAAGTTTTTTTCTTGTTTTAACTAATACCATTAATTTCTGTTTATCTGGATATCTCCTAATTTCACCATCATATCTGAGGGACTGTTTTGCTGGGTACAAAATTCTTGGGTGGAAATTTTCTCTTTCAGTGTTTCATAAATGCCATCCCATTGCCTTCTCGCTTGCATGTTTCCTGCTAAGAAATCAGAGCTTATTCTTTTTGGCTGTCCTTTGTAAGTCAATTTTCATGCTGCTTTCAGGATTTTTTCTTCATCTTTGGTTTTTATGAGTTTGACGATGATATGTCTTGTTGATTTTCTTTTGTGGTCTGTCCTGTTTGGAGTTCATTGACATCCTGAATGGATATATTCTCATCTTTCATCATATCAAGGAAGTTCTCTTCCAACAAATCTTGGACAATTTTCTCAGTGGTTTTCTTTTTCTCTTGCTGTTCTGGAATTCTAGTTATACATAGGTTATTTCTTTTGATGGTATACCACATGACCCTTAGGCTTCATTATGTTTTGATCTTTTTTTCTGATTGATCTGTTTCCAAAGAAATATTCAAGTATTTGTCTTCAGTCTCATTAATTCTGTCTTCCATTGATTTGATTCTACTGTTTTGTCCTTTCAATGTGTTATCTATTTATGAAAATTTAGTTTTTATCTTCTGGATTTCTATCTGTAGATTTAGAATCATTTTGAATTTTTAATTTATTTTGTCATTTTGTTTTTGTATTTTCTTCTGAAATTGTTCTAGGGTTATATCTGAGTTGTCCTTAATTTTATCAGTGTTTTCCTTGCTTTGTCTCTCAATCCTTTGAAGATACCTAATTATAATTCTTTTGAATTTCTTCTCAGGGAGTTCCAATGCTGCTTCTTCCTCAGGGATGAGTTCTGGGTCTATATTCTGCTCCTTTATTCCTGCCATTTTATCTTGCCTCTTTGTGTGTACTGTGATAGGTTGTTGTTTTCAAGACATTGTGACATTGTTGTATTAAGATCTATGTTAACTGTTTGTGAAGAGCAGTTAAGGATGAATCAGGCCCTCCTTGGTGGTCATTTGTCATTGGCCAGTTGGTGCAGAAGGAAGTAGTGGCTCTCAGAAGGTGCTGGTGTAGTTGTGTTGTATGGTCACTATTGCTGTCTCCCATTCAGTTAGAGAAAAACAGCAATCAACCAACCACCAAAAAAGTAAAAGCAAGTAGACAAAAAACACACCATATAAAACACACAGGAACAGTAACTGAAAAAAAAAAAAAAAAAAAACACTGCAATGTCTTTGGAGAAGGCAATTAGAGAACAAAGTAAAGCAGGAAAAAAATGGTGAAAAAATGTGAAAAATGCAAAAATAAAAACAAGGAATCAGGTTAACCATGAGAAAAAAAATGAGAACCAGGAAAAGGAAGAGAGAAAAAGCTGAACACTGGGACCTGGGAAAGGAAGAATAAAGACAATAATAAAAGTACAATAATAAAAATGAAAACAAAAATAATAATTTTAAAACAGACAAAAACAAACTAAAAAAAAAAAAAAAAAAAAAAAAAAAGAAAAAGGCTGGGCAGGACACCCAGGCTCCATCTGAGAACACAGACTGGGATGGATTTGCTGCCAGCCCTGGAGGTGGGTGGGAGTGAGTGATGGCTGCAGCTCCATTCACCAAGAGGATGTGGGGTATAAGAGTAACAAGGGGAATATCACACCTTTCCAGTCACTGGCATCCACAATGCCCTTTTGTGGATCCCAGCAAGTGGGACCTATTCTTAAGTCCCTGGAATCTGGGGGAACACTGTTGCTTTAAATATTGAAAACAGTCAAACCACTTGTATACATTCAAAATAGCTGTACCCTCTGGACAGGCAAAAGTCCACACCTCAGCCCACCTTCCTCTTCAGCTGCTTCCCCTTTTATTCACCAGCCACCAGAGCAGCCTTCCATGCAGTCCCTTGCTAGCAGGGCTGATTTTTAGGTTACTTCTTAGGTTCTAACACCACTTGGCAATATCTAAGTTGTCTATGCCATATGGATTGCTGACAGACCACAACTCCATATGTATCCTGTTTTGGTGTTTTCATACAAGTTCTTCTATTGGTTGGAGTTTAGTCCACTTCTATATTCTTCCCTTCAATGTGCAGGGCTCCAGGATTATCTTCTGTATCTGTGTTAATTGGATCCCCATTTCTTTGTTGCAGAGGGTTTGTTCAGTCTGTCAGACTATTCCCCCATCTTAAAGGAACTTATTTTGTCATTTCTTCTGTTCACATCCTCTACATTCATGAGCAAGTTTCATAGTCTCTTCTGACATCTATTTTAGTCTTTTCTTTCTTTCTTGTCTTTTTAATGAGTTTTGCTTTCTTCATGTATGATGTCTTTGATATCATTCCACAAATAGTTTGGTCTTTAGTCATCATAGTCAATGCATCAGATGTATTCTTGAGATGATCTGTTAAAAAACAAAACAAACAAACAAAAAAAAAAAACAGAAATAAATTTCTAAAATAGGGAAATCCAGATTAGTGGTTAATGGAGGTTGAGGAAGGGGGAAAATGAGGATAAATAAAAGCGAGGAAAAATATTCTGGCAAAATAAATACTCATAATTTACAACCCATCACTAGTTGTGACCCCTCCTTAGGTTTCCAAGGCAGTATATCTATGGAAGTAGAATGCCCAAAATTCCTTCTGAGGAGTTTGGCTGGTGGGTTTGAGTCACCAGTCTTCTGGTTAGCAGTTAAATGCCTTAGCCACTATGCCACAACCCATACTATATTTATAATCCTATATATGTAATACAATGATCCATAACAGTTATAATAATTGAAATTAGTTTATATTTTTATAGATTTATAATTAAAGGCCCACTTAATTATACTTCTTAATAATAAAATGTCAGAGGAATTCATATAAATATAAGAAACAGCATAAGCATTATCACTCTCAATATGGTAAAACAAAACAAACAAACAAAATTCAAAACCATCAAGTCAAGCATAACTCCTACTGATACCTTTGGGTTTCTAAGGCTGTAAATTTTCATGGAAGCAGATAGCCTAATCTTTCTTTCACAGAGTGGCTGGGGAGTTCGAACAACTGAGCTTCTGGTTAGCAGCCACGGAGCTCCTTTTCAATATGATTGTCTAGTGTTAATTTAGAAATGCTAACTGATGTAATTCCACCACCCCTCCACCAGTTTGTCATATTGTGGTGCCTGAAGCATTGTTGTGATGCTGTAAAACATGTCACTGGTATTTCAAATATCAGCAGGGTCACCCATTGTAGACAGATTTCAAGAGAACTTCCAGACTAAGACAGACTAGGAAGAAGGAACTGCTAATCTACTTCTAAAAAACTGGGGAGTGAAAATGTTGTGATTGGCAAAGTTAATGTTATGATTAACTTTGAGAATAAGGTATGAGTGACCGAAAGTTCAAGTATTTTTAACTGCCTCATATGCACCTGTAAGCTGGGCAATGAATGAGGAAGGTGGACATATGATACATTTGAGTTATGGTTTGGCAAAGAATATTGAATATACCATGGGTAGCCAGAAGAATGTACAAGCCTGTTTTGACAG
Source organism: Orycteropus afer afer (assembly GCF_000298275.1). NCBI lineage: Eukaryota > Metazoa > Chordata > Mammalia > Tubulidentata > Orycteropodidae > Orycteropus > Orycteropus afer. The sequence continues at coordinate 2,485,282 of NW_006921935.1, forward strand.
TGAAGCCAGAACGCTCCTTAGAAATGAGGGTGGCAAGATTGCATCTCATGTAACTTTCTCCCAAGGAATAATTAACATCCTTTGAGAGTTGGCTTTTCACACAGTAACATCATGATTTTTTTTTAGCAAAAGGAAATGGACTATGATTATTGAACTATTGTTTCCCATGGGTCTTCAACAAGTTATTAGAAGGGACTAGTTCCTGGAGAAGTACATCAATACTTGGTAAAGTAGAGGGTCAGTGCAGAAGAAAAAGACCCTCAACAGGATGGATTGACATAGTGGCTGCAAAAATGTGCTGAAACATGGAACAGTTGTGGGATGGTGCAGGGCCAGGAAGTGCTTCATTCTATTGTACATTGGGTCACTACTAGAGAGAACTGACTTCGTAACATCTAACAACAACAAAAGGTTGTCAATTAGATCAGTAAAATAAATAAATAATGGAAATTTTAGAAGTTGAATGCAAATGAATACTTTCTTTGGTAAATAATGTATATTCAGATACAGATTCAATAGAACAGTTTTTTTTTTTTTTTTTTTTTTTAAATTTAACGAGCCTATCACTGTATTAGACTGATGTTTATCCAGAGTGTCTTCTACATCTACATTGGTGTGAATTTCAAACTACTTTGCAGCTTTTCTCAAAGCTGCCATCAGTGATGTCACATTAATGTTGTGAAGTGGATCATGATGAGAGTATATAATTGATAGAAATGCCACAATCAGAGTTCACATCAAAACCCTTCTAAAAGTTCACTGTCCAATTTTACCAGCATATTACTACATTAGGTCCATGTCCATTGAGAGGTGTTGGTCTAGAGATAGAGAACAGAATTCTGATATTACTGTTTGACTCCTTATGTAGATTTGCCCCGAAAGTAAAACAAACCTCAGACTGTTAAATCTTTATTTGTTTCTGCATGAACTACCAATAATAGTTTCTATCACTTTTAAATGAAATTTTCTTGAATATCATATATGTATTAGTAACAAAATCTATAATGTTTATTTCTCTAAGTTCTTTTTCTTAGTTGAAACAGTGTAGATCCTTTCCTGTCACACTTTAAGATGAACACTGAAGACTTCTTTTTGTCTTTGTTCATGTTTTTTGGAGATAAGACTAAATAGATTTTCCTTTCTTGTACCTTCTTTTGTTTTGGAGAAAATAAAGAGTATGAAATGCTTCTGAGCATAAATGCTTTCTTATATATCAGAGAATCCTCTGGATGGTTTTCATCCATCTCATCCTCTTTCTAAAATCCACACTTCTTATTCAAAATCAAAGTTGGCTATTTTTGGGGTAAAAAAGTTGCTTTAAATGATTCCTTATCGATTGCAGGTATTTAACATAGTTTCTACAGTGGCTAACTTTCTCCCTAGGAATAACTAGCATCCTTTGAGAGTTGGCTTTTCACACAGTAACATCACGATTTTTTTTAACAAAAGGAAATGGACTGTGATTATTGAACTATTGTTTCCCATGGGTCTTCAACAAGATGCACTAGAGAAATGTAATCAATACTTTTGCCTTTTTCTTATTATCAATGTCGTGATGGGCTATGTAGAAATAAATGTACATATTATTTCCAAGGAAAAGAGTGTGTTCTTTCACTGTGGAATGAGAAAATACCTCATTTATTTTTGTAGGACTTCAGAAAATTTATTTATTTAAGTGTAACTATTTTGTTAAACAAATCATATCACCTTGACATGATATAGAATATATTAACAAATTGGATTTCAATTTATATAAAACCAAAGACACAGTTCATGAAATTTGGTTTTAAGAATAAATCCTTTAAACCTGAAAAGATAAATTAATGATGATATATTTTTTGTGGTCATATTAAAATGTTAGAAGAATATGGTGAAAATAATTTGCCTATATTGAATATGGAGTTGCATGTATTGTGAATGGGAGGAATATTTTGAGATATACAAATAAAATATATATGAGATGTTGTTGTTGTTGTTAGGTGCCATCGAGTCATTTCCGACTCATAGCGACCCCATGCACAGCAGAACGAAACACTGCCCGATCCCCATGCCAGCTCCACAGTCCCTGCTATACTTGAGCCTATCATCGCAGCCACCATGCCAATCCATCTTGTTGAAGGCCTCCCCCTCTTTCGTCGACCCTCCACCCTACCAAGCATGACATCCTTTTCCTAGGAGTGGTCCCTTTTGACAACATGGCCAAAATAAGTGAGATGAAGTCTTGTCATTCTCACTTCCAAGGAGCATTTAGGGTGCACTTCCTCCAGGAAAGATCTGTTAGTTCTTTCAGAAGTCCTTGGTACTTTCAGCATTCTTCACCAGCACCACAATTCAAAAACATCAACTCTTCTTCAATCTTCCTTATTCATTGTCCAGCTCTCAAATGCATACGAGGTGATTGGAAATATCATGGCTTGTGTTAGGTGCACCTTAGTCCTCAAGGAGACATCCTTGATCCTCAGCACTTCGAACAGTTCCTTCATGGTTATGAGATATATTAATTAATATGAGAGTAAAGGTAAGAAATTGTTGATCAAAATAGTAAGTTTCACCCTTTGAGGAATGTTCTGGTTACCTAGTGCCTCTCTAACAGAAAATACCACAGATGAGATGGCCTTAACAAACAGGAGTTTATTCTCTCACGGTTTAGAGGCTTTAAGTCCAAGTTCAAAGTGTCAGGCTCTAAGGGGTGGGTGAAAGTCCCTCAGCCTCAGGGTCCAGCTTTGTCTCCTGCTCCTGGCCCACTGGAGCTAGAGGCTTTTCTTCACTCAGACAGCTGCTGGCTGCTTGAGGCTGACAAACCCAAGGTTGACAAGTAAAAAGGCACCGTCTCAATGTTACCAAACCACACAGCAGACCATTCATTCAAGTCCATTGAAAGTCCCAAGGTCAACAGAGCATGCCAGGCTGCTAAACAATGACACAGCTACATGCAAGGTCCAAGCGTGCCATAAGCTGGAGACCATTCCCCAAGACTTCTCCTTATATATAGGAAGCAGACCACATCCCTAAAGCAGTTACTTAGCTGCTCACAGTAGATTCTACCATGGAGAAGATTACCAATCTCATCATGAGGAATACTACATCCAGCTGCCCAGCCATTCAACCAGGCCCAGCCAAGTTGACCCACAAACTGAACCACCACAATTCCACCCCTTGTCAACTTGACATCTGTACAGATCTTCAGTTTGTGGGTCATATTGACTGGGCCTGGGTGAATGGCTGACAGCTGGATATAGTATTCCCCATGATGAGATAGCGACAGCCTTACCATCCCAAGATCGGCAGAGCATGGCAAGCTGCTGAACAACAACATGGCTATATGCAGGGTCCAAGCATGCCATAAGCTAGAGACCATTCCTCAAGGCTTCTCCTTATACACAGGAAGCCAACCACATCCCTCAGGCAACCACACAACTGCTCACAGTAGATTCCACCATGCAGTTGATTACCAGTCTCATCATGGGAAATACTACATCCAGCTGCCCAGCCATTCAAACAGGCCCAGTCAACTTGACACATAGACTGAACTACCACAATTAATATAATTACTCATATAGTTATAGATAAATAAATTATTAATCAAGATATATATCTGATTATAATAATGTAATAGCCTATATTTATTGAAAGAACTCTGGTGGCATAGTGGGTAATGCATTTGGCTGCTAACCAAAAGGCTGGCGGTTCAAACTCACTTGCTGCTCCATGGGAGGGAGATGATGCAATCTGCTTCCATAATGATTCACAGCCTTGGAAACCCCACAGGAGTCTATAGGAGTCGGAATCAACTCCAAGGAAGTGTTTTTTTTTTTTTTTCTTTTTTGGTACATTTATTTAGCTTATTTATTCTTGGAGAATGCTTTCATATTGAGATAATAGACATATAGGTGAAAGAAGGAAAGCTCTGAGACAGGCAGGTCTGGAAAATAAATATAACAATACATAACCTACAATGTCACTATGGGTATGCTTTCATTTAAAGCATGGGTCCAGACTTGATATAAAAAGTGTGATCTACACTGTTCCCTTGATATTTTTTGAGGGAAGCACAGCACAGTCATATTTCCAGTTCAGAGACGAGATGCAGAGCCTCAAATTTTATCTAGTTTGCTCTAGAGTTATCTACTAGCTATACTTCTCTCTAGTTTCCAAACCATTGACCACAGAATAATGCATGCCAGAAGACCTACAAGGCACACAACATTTTTATGGGTTTCCAGAATGGAGGAGGTCCTGCAGTGAGTGAAATATTTTCAAGTCCAAGGGGCATCCAAAGTGAGAAGAGTGCTCCAGTGAAATGTGGTGTGTGTGATTAATTTTTCTACCTAAATTCAGACAATATTAAGGAACCAAAGTCATTATTAGGAAATTGGCAAGTGGTAAATCCTGACACAGAATAAAAAAGATAAGACCATCTAGAAGAATATAGCTCTTGGTTCTTGTACTCATGGCTGTCTTTTTAATATTTTGTATGACAAAATATAAAGTGCATATAAAGAACTTCTGTTACACATAAAATATATAGTTAACTTGAGGAAAATCATTTGTGCAATTGAATTGTGAGCCATTTTTTATACAGAACACCATTTTTACTTGAAAGAACAAATGACAGATAAACCATGTTATCATTATGTGTGCATTTGGCAGACATTTTATTGAAAATCAATGAAGTGAGTTTATTCCTAAAGGAAAAACCTAACAATAATTGTTGACAATGATAAAATCTGAGCTTCAAACAAAAATTAGAATTCTAGAATACTTGTAACCTGTCTTTTGAGCTTGATAGCTTTACAATTGAGACTTTTTAGTGGCATTGTTGGTTTTAAAAACAGCTTTTTTATATACTGAAAAAGATTTACAAAATATTGCACAAGTAAATAATCCATTAAAAATGCTAAATAAGCCATTGGAGTTGAGGGCAGAATACAAAAAAGTATATCAATATGATTTCAGATTCTTCAATGCAACTAACCTTTAAGAAATTACACCTTGTGAATTGTCAGCAGTTATCTGAGAAGGCTATTATAATACCCCTCTCTTTTCAAATGTATACCTATATGTTGTTGTTGTTATGTGCCGTCGAGTTGGACCCGACTCATAGCGACCCTTCCTTGGGTTTCCAAGGCAGTATCACTATGGAAGTAGATTGCCCCATCTTCCTTCCGAGGAGTGGCTGGTGAGTTTGAACCACCAGCCTTCTGGTTAGCAGTCAAGCACTATGCTACCAGAGCTCCCGTATACCTATATAGGGCTGCATTTTCTTTGTCTACTTCAGCCAAAAGCATCACAACAAATTAAATGCAGAAACAGATGTGAGAATATGATCTTTTATTCAGCAAGACATTGAGGAAATTTGCAGAAATGTAAAAATACTCATCTTACTACATAATTTCATTTTAGAAAATAGTTATTTTTCATAGAAAATGTAATTTATACTATGACATAGTATGTTTATGTTATTATTATTTCAACTAAATTTATAAGTAAATAATTTTTATACACCTCAGATTAAATTTTTAATATAGAAAATTTGGACATGTAGAACCCATAAAAATAAAAGTCCTTCGATGTTCTCTATTTTTTAAAAGTGTAAAGGGGAAAGGCTTGTGAACTACTGTCATAGATCAGGGCTTTGCAAACTTTCTGTATAAGGCTAGATAGTAAATATTTTAGGCTCTGGGAGCCATTAAATCTGTGTTACAGCTAGTCAATTCTGCTGGCAGTGCAAATGTAGCCATAGAAATATGTAACTGAATGAGCATGGCTGGGTTTCAATAAAACTTTCTTTACAAAAAAGGTGGTCAGAACTGACCCACAGGCCATAGTCTGCCAATCTTTGTTATAAGTTAATAGAGCTTCAGAATAGGTGTGGAGATAAATAAAGATTTTCTCAAGAAACAGGAAGTTATTATGCTCCACAAAGCAACAAGGAAGATTTACTGCTGCAACTAAGGCAAAGAAATCTACTACAAATTATGGAAGTCAAATATAGACAACGTTTGTTTAGTCAGTTATTCAACAGATATTTGTGAATAACTTGGTCAAATGCCTCCATCTAGTTCTGAGGCTGACCCTGTCTTCTTAAGACAGTGTACAGAAAAGTGTCTGTTACAAAATGAAAATCAAATAATTTCTCCACTATTGGCTGGGCCATGCACAAAAGCAGCAACAATGCAACACAAAGCAACACAATAAAACAAATTAGGAAGAAAGATTCCTCAAAAAGTCTAAGAGATCTTTTTGATGAAAACTGCTACAATTTACCAAAATATATTAAAGTATTCAAGTGAATGGTGACTCCTGTTTTCCTATTATTGTTATACTTAAATGATGAACATGTTGATTTAATAATATAAAATATAAGACCAATCCAGCAGTCAGTGTTATCTCTAATATTAACACAGCAGATAGCCCCATAAATAAAAGGATGCCCACTTTTATCATTTTACCAAAAACCAAATCCATTGCCATCAAGTTGAATCTGACTCATAGCAACTTGCCCCACTGGCCTTCTGAAGTGGTAAATATTCACAGAAGTAGATTATCACATCTTCCTTTTGCCAAGTGGCTGGTGGGTTTGAATGGCCAACATTCTGATTAGCAGTCAAATGCCTTAGGCACTGCACCACCAGAGTTCCCTCTTTTACCTTTAGTAAAAAAAATATATTTTTTGTAAATTTGGTCCACATAATACAGAAAATAAGTCTAACAATTAAAAAGGCTGGATCAGCAATTTTAATTTTCTAGCAGTTTAGCAATATGAAACTAAAAAGTTGCTTAAAACATATCCTGAATTTTTCATGCAGTAATTTTACTCTTAGGAAGGAATCAAAAAAGTGCAAAAACAAAACAAAAACTAGTAAAAATGTGTTTATTGCTGTGATTCTCTCATTTATGAAAGTAATAATTTGAAGCCAAATATTTGACAATAGTTTAATGTTTGAATTATGATTTTATACTCACCATCTCATTATTTCTTAAATATATTATTAAAAACATTACTGTCAAGTTTTTTGCCCAGCTTCCCACATCTTCTTGTCAAGGTCAGTGATGAATTCCTTCTCCCCACTGTTAAACCTGGTGATCTGTTCTCAGTCCTCATTTTGCCTATGGCTTATTGGCACCACTTCATCTCTTGCAGAATTTCTTCACTGGACATACAGAAAACCACCCTTTCTTAGTTTCACTAATGAATCACTGACAATGTTTCCTTTGCTGTCTCCTCCTTTTCTTTTAACCTCACTACTTAATGCTTGGTCCTCTTCTCTTTTTATCTACATTCTCTTGCTTGGTGAGCCATCTGGATACATGGCTTTAAATATTTTCTATATGTCTGTAATTGACACTTTCAATCTCCAGATTCTGATTTCTCCCCTCAACTTCTGGTTCATACATTTTATATTGAGATATATATACGTGTTAGACTGGTTTTTCTAGGGAAACAAAACATATAAAGCTTATATATATAGAGAGAAATTTATCTTATGAAAATGGCTCACACACAGAAGCAGGCAAGTCCCAAGTTCTTGGATCAAACGTCAAGCTGATGCTTTTCTGACTCACACAGCTGCAGGGGCTGAGGAGCTCATTGTTGTCAGGCAGTACACTGGCTATTGACTCCAACAAATAATGAATCCATGATCTTCAGGCCAAATGGTGGATTGTTCGTTCACTCACAGTTGTAGGCAGCACAACAGAATCCCAATCCACAGAAGAAAGAATCTTTTCCCAGGATGTCCATAAATGTACTGGAAGCAGGCCACACCCCTAGGGAAATTCCTTTCAATGGATTGGTTGCTCAAAACATATATCTGATCCCATCATTGGAATAATCCACATCACAATTGCTTAAACCACACGGAATTGTGGTCTAGCCAAGTTGACACACAGTTCCAACTATCACAGTTCACCATTTGTCAACTTGGCAGTTGTACATATCTCCAACCATACATAATCTCTAAATAAGGACAATTATAAAGTCGTATTTCTGCCTAACATGATACACTAACACACATACAAATGAAATGCATTAACCTTATTTAACTTCACAGTTCATAACAGAAGGAAACAAAAATATTTGATGCCCTTATACAATGAAGAAATATAACAATCACGGTTCTCATTTCTGCAACTGGTCACGTGGTTGTAGCTGATATTCAGAACTCCCTTCTTCCATCACCCATTCTGGATTTCCCTTGCCCTCAGCAAGCACCTCAGCTAGTTGTGGTTATTTGCCTAGTGAGATGACCCAAGCCTTCATTCCTGAAGGGTCTGAGCCATTAGCAGTCATATTAGAATTGGGTTGCTGTAATTTTCCATTAACTTTAATCACAGGGCATGGTAATACTAAGACACGTCCTAAAGAATCTCCTGTATTCCAGACATATTCTTCTTTACCTCCATTATGTAATGTCAATCCAATTCCCCCTTGGTAATTAGGATCTATCACACCAGATAGTACAGTAATGCTCTTCTTTGCCTGTTGATCCAGAGGCATGAGGAATCCAAAATGGTGGGTGGCATTCTTAATTTCCAGTTCACTGCAATCAGTATTGTGTCTCCAAGTGGGAGTGTTCCTCCCTTTGGGACTAAGATCTCCAGATCCACATAGCATAGGGTATCAGGGACAGGAAACAAAAAATTTTTGAGTTGGTCACTCAGGGTTATAGTGAGTGGTACCACTCCCATTTACACCCATTGGTTCCTGGACCCATGAATCTTGGCTATTGGAGAAACAGAACCCTATATTAGACACTGGTTTACAGCATATACAGCCTCCTGGAGAACATTGCCCCAACCCTTCAAGGTATTGCCACCTAGCTGGTGCCATAATTATGTTTTCAGTAGGCAATTCCATCGTTCTGTCAAGCCAGCTGCTGCAGAATGATGGGGAACATGGTAAGACCAGTGAATTCCATGAGCATAGGCCTATTGCCTCACTTCATTTGTTATGAAGTGAGTCCCTTGATCTGAAGCAATGCTGTGTGGGATACCATGATGGTGTATAAGGCATTCTTTAAGTCCATGGATAGTAGTTTTGGCAGAAGCATTGCATAAAGGAAGGCGAATCCATATCCAGAATAAGTATCTATTCCAGTAAGAACAAAATGCTGTCCTTTCCATGATGAAAGTGGCTCAAATGCCTATGGTCTCCATTCCAGTCACATTACTGTCCCTCTCCCAGTCTGCACATATGGCCTCATGGGGAGATGCTTATGATCAGTTGACTGAGGAAGAGAAAACTCATGCCTGGTTTACAGATGGTTCTGTGTGATATGTAGGTACCACTCGAAAGTGGACAGCAGCTACACTGCAGCCCATTTCTGGGACTTCCTTGCAGGACAGTGGTGAAGGGAAATCCTCCCAATGGGCAGAACTTCGAGCCATGCATATGGCTATTCACTTTGCATGCAATAAGAAATGGCCAGATGTGTGATTCATACAGATTCCTGGGCTGTGGCTAATGGCTTGGCTGGATGGTCTGGGACTTGAAAGTAGCATGATTGGAAGATTGGTGACAAGCATGTATGGGGAAGAGGTATGTGGATAGATCTCTCTGAATGGGACAAAGGAGAAAAAACATTTGTGTCTCATGTGAATGCTCACCAAAAGGTGACATTGGCAGAGGAGGACTTTAACAATCAGGTGGATTGGATGACACATTTAGTAGAAATGAGCCATCCTTTTCCCCAGTTACTCTTCTCATTGGTCAATGGGCTCATGAACAAAGTGGCCATGGTGGCATGGATGGAGGTTATGCATGGACTCAGCAACATGAACTCTGATTTACCAAGGCTGATTTGGCTACTGCCACTGTTAAGTGCCTAATCTTCGAGCAGCAGAGACCAACACTGAGTCTGTGATATGGAACCATTTCTCGGGGTGATAAGCCAGCAACATGGTGACAGGTTGATTACATTGGACCCCTCTCCTGGTACAAGATGTATTAGACTGGGTTCTCTAGATAAACAAAACCAGTAAGGCTTATATAGAAAGAGAAATTTATCTCCTGAAAATGGCTCACACAGTTATAGAAGCTGGCAAGTCCCAAGTTCTTGGATCAAACGTCAAGCTGGAGGCTTTTCCCAACTCATGCAGCTGCAGGGGCTGATGAGCTCAAGGTTGGTAGGCAGTATACTGGCTCCAGTGAATGATGAATCCAAATCTCCAGGCAGAATGGTGGATTGTTCGCTCATGGACAGTTGTAGGCAGCACAACACAATCCCGATCCACAGAAGAAAGAGTCTTTTCCCAGGATGTCCATAAATATACTGGAAGTAGGCCACACCCCTAGGGAAACTCCCTTTCAATGGATTGGCTGCTCAAAACATGTACATCTGATCCGATCATTGGAACA
>NW_006921935.1:2496051-2508910 GCF_000298275.1 Orycteropus afer afer
TTTTTGAGGGAAGAACGGGGGTGGTTTCTTTGGTAGTATTAGAAAGGAGCTTTGGTGGTGCTGTGGCTAAGGCATTCAACTGCTAAAAAAAAGATCAACAGTCTGAACTCATCAGTTACTCCCTGGGAAAAAGACCACAGTCTGCTTCCATAAAGATTTACAGCCTTGGAAATCCTATGAGGTCACTATGAGTCAGAATCAACTCGATGGTAGTGGGTTTGGTTTGGGTTTGGTTTACTTGTATTGTAAATAAACATCTCAAATTTAGTTATCCAAAACTGAAGTCCAGATTTTAACCCCAAAATTTAAAGGAATTACAATTTAGCCAGTGTGGCTGAATAGGATAGCTTGAGCCTGAAGAAAGAGGACAGACCATGCAGGGCCTGGATATCAGTGTCTACAAGTTGTTCCTTTTATTCTAACAGCACCAACAATCTTTGAACAAAACAAACAAACAAAAAAGGAATAGTCAGAAAATAATATTTCATACTCCTATGAACCTTGGGTGATGCAAATGGTAAATGTTCTTTCCTGCTAACCTAAAGGTTGGCAATTTGGTTCCACACAGAGATGACTCAGAAGAAAGGTCTGGTAATTTACTTCTGAAAAATAAGCCATTGAAAACCCTATGGTTTACAGTTCTACTCTAACACATTTGGGGTTGCCATGAGTCCGATTTGACTAGACAGCAACTGGTACTGGTATGAACAATTGAAATTAAAGAAACATTAATAATTTTGTATGTTTGCTTCAGATCTCTTTAAAAGCAAGGAAGAAAAGTTTACAGATACAATAGAAGATCCTAATTTTACTCTGTCCTCCTCTTCTTCTCTCCCTTCTTTCTCTCTCCAACCATTACTATAGCATTGGTAGATGTAGTTTCCACATATTAAAGGAAAAAAGAAAAAACACCAGTAGTTTTAATAAGGCTATTAATATGGTCATATTGGTATTACAAAAAATAATTTTGATTAGAACATACAGAATGGATTCAGAAGAGGGGCAACTAACTCTGGGTATTTTCTTCAGGAGGCTACTGCATTAACTCAGCTGTGAGATAATTAGTGGTTGTGGACATGGAAAGAAGTAAACAGATCAGAGAAATATTTAGAAGACAAAATTAATCTAATTTGCTAATTGATTGAATACTGGGGATTAGGGAGGTGGAGATTTTTGGAATGACTCCAGAATTTTCCCTGTGCAAGGGCTGCATCGTGAGGACTACACAGATCATGAGATAGATGGAAATTACCTATACTGCCAGGTTCTTCCCAAGTGCTTGTTGTTCCCTTGGTAGGTGTCTCAGAGATAATTTTCAGGAGGCAGGTGGCTTTGCATATTATCTACCTGCCTTTTTCCTACCAGGTCACAATCATATTTAGAAAGTACATTAAATTTTAAGAGTGCAAATTTTCAAGGGGATTCTTTGCACCAAAGTTCCTGTTTCAGTCTAAAGCAGTTACTGTTGAATCAGCTCTGATTCATGGTGACTCCCTTGTGAGTCAGAGTAGAATTGAGCTTCATAAGGTTTCCAATGGCTGATTTTTTGAAGTAAATCAGCAGGCCTTTCTTGCTGGCACCTCTGGGTGAAATTGAACTTCCAACCTTTCAATTAGCAGCCAATCATATTAGCTGTTTGCCTCACCCAGGGACTCCAGGGATGTAAATAATCTTTCTCATAGTCAGAATTATTTTCTATGTGTTAGTCGCCTAAAAGTAAACAGAAACTTAAACTATTTTTTTTTTTTTTGGTAGGAGGAGAGGAAAAACAGCGTGAAAACATTGAACTATGTAAGAAATGAATTTTTATACAGAATGGAATTTCAAATTTCTCTGTGCTTATGAGTATGTGTATAAGGAAAACATGTCCCATCAATTTAAATGATGATTTTTTGGTGATGTGATTTTGGTTGCTTATTAATGTTTTTCTCTCACTTTTCCTCTATTTTGAAAAGTTCTTAATAGGTGTTCCAATTATAATTAAAATAAAAACGTTATCTTATATTCTTAGACAAATTCTTACCATATCTGTGCCCTTAAGCTATTGCCCTGGTCATCAAGTATGAGGGGTTTTAACTGAAGGTTAGACAAAATCAAAAGACAAAAATGTGCCTTCACTTGGGATATGAGACCAAGGTGATTTTTAACCAGTCTAATAAGTAAGACCTTTCAGAAATCATTTAAGTATTAAAACATCTCAGACATACTGGATCTATATTGCAAAATATCAGGAGTCATCTTGTAGCGAACACTAATACCTCTCATTTGCAGTAGACAGCTTCAGACTCTGGTCGGCACAATTCACATCCTGTGTTTGCGTCTATGATGACAGTGTGTTTTTACAGCTGAGTTATCTTTCTAAAGTAAAGTTCTGATCATGTTACTCCCTGCCTATTATAATGTTTCCAATGGCTTCTAACTTCCTACAGAATAAAATCCAAGTTTTTCAGTGTAGAATTTGAAGTCCTCTGGCTCAGGCTGCTTTCAGTGCCATAGCTTTCATTATATTCAACTCAACATACTCTTCACTTCCATTATAAAAGCCCTGTATAGATTGGCTACATAATTTCCTCCTTCATTCTAAAATACTACAATTGTTATAATCTTTGCCTAGTAAAATCTTACTTGCACTTCAAAATCCAGAAAAAAATTTTACTTACTTTGCTAAACTGCCACTGGTTTAATGTGGAAATAAATATCTTTAAGTTCCAACGATCCTTTCTCTTTTTCTATTTTTGTATGTCTCATATTTTACCTTGTCAAATACATTATTGAGTTCATTATTTCTTTAACCACATTCTAAGCAACTTAATGGCACTCTCCTCAGTGGGTAAGGCATGTTGTTTTGCATATTTAGTTCTACAATTAGAGTTTGTTAAATTCTTTTCATAAGTCATTTACCCACTTACTCTATCAAAGTAAGTTCTTCCATCTTCATAATGAGAGAGTTGGAGATTATCTCTAATGCTCCTTCCAAATTTAGTGTAACATCATGGAAAACAGTGAGCTGTCCTCTCTTCAAACAAGAACTGGGTAATAAGATTGCCTCTGAGAGCTAAATCACCACACAATAGATGTAATTAGCCATCTGTTGGGAGTAACTCAAATTGTCTCTAAATGTATTACTGAAAAGTTTTGGAATTCCTAAATCCCCTATCAAAGTGGCCTGTAATCATCTCAGGAGGCAGGACTGCAATGGGGCAGTAATTTAAGTAGAAACCTAATTGACTGTATGAAATCTGTTCGGAGAAAGACAGTGTATATAATTGTAGCAATTAGGTGCTCAGAAAAAGTATATTCAAAGAGACAAATGTTAACAGAGTTGTTAGTACTTTTAAGGACAGGCTCATGTATTAAACCCATTTGATCTCAAGAGCAGGCATTATCAATATATGAAAATCTTTCCATTTTCTTTCCTTTTCTTTTTTTCACTCTTACCACAGTTGCATTCTCATGCAGAACTTCATTAAAAGAAAGAATGAGATGGTAATGCTTCTATGAGATTTCAGTCAGTGAAGAAGCATTTATATTGCAGAAGCTCAATATGCAAATAGAATTAAAGTAAAACTCTTCTTGCAAATGCTGGAAAATATTTGAATTCCCTCTCCATCATCCCCTCACCCACATTAGGATTAGCATTTACTTTATGGAAGAATAATTTTTAATGAGGATGTATTTCCTTTCAAACTACTTTATACTTCTATTTTATCCAGGTAATTGTTTCAAGTCCGATATTCCAAAATAGCCCTCCAATATTTTGTAGCTTTTTAATAGAAACTATGACCCTTTTGACTACATAAAATTTAGCAAACACATGTCAGCAAAATCAAAACGCTGAAAGTATGTTTTAGGATGAAATTCTGGTAGAATCCTGAATCTTAAGGATTTTACTTGTCTCAATAATTTGAGTATAAGAAAAACTATAAGATACCTGATAATAAAATATCTGACTTCTCCTCATACTACACCTTAGCATGTCTGAAGTCTATACAAACAAGTTCATAATGTGCTCCTTTGTGTAAGAGTAGGATCATATATTTTTCTTGACTAAACAAGGATATTGAATCTACTCATTTTACCATTGGCCTAATTAGTCTCTATATCTCTTATTTTGAAGAAAATATTCTGAAATTTGTAACATCATTCATGTTATTATTACAGTTATGATTATGCTTCATGTTGCCATAAATGAAGAGCATTCTATTTATGTATCAGTTTTCTATAAATGTATGACAGCACCAGGGAGACATAACATAAATATCCTGAGCTTCATATCAACATTGGTTGAGCACCAGTTTCTGGTACAGAGTATGGGTCCAATGAATATTTGTTGAATGATGAGATGAATATGTGATATTTTTGTCTATAAAATTCTTACACCTATTCAATAAGATATTACAATTCTTCTCTCTCTCTCTTTTTTTTACAGCAAATGAATAAAGTGAATATTAGAAGGAAGCAGTTAAGTGGGCATAGGAAAACCAACTCTGAAGTGGGAGAGTGGTGTTTCAACCCCAACTCACCTAGCTCCAAAGCCTGCATTGTTTTTCAAAGACCATATTTCAAAAGTACACTTTTTCTTCTTATTCCTCTAAAATACTCATTTAGATGTTCTCTTAAGTAAAACTGCTATTAAAAAATAAGTAAATAAAATCCACTGGTGTTGAGTGAATTCTTTCTTAGAGAAATCTAATAGGGCAAACCCAAAGCAGCTACTGTTGTTGTTGTTATGTGCTTCTAGTCGGACCCGACTCATAGCGACCCCTCCTTGGGTTTCTGAGGCAGTATCACTACGGAAGTAGATTGCCCCATCTTCCTTCTGAGGAGTGGCTGGTGGGTTTATTGTTAGGTGCCATCAAGTTGGCTCAGACTCATAGTGAATCTCTGTGTAACAGAACTAAACACTGCCTAGTTGTTCACCATCCTACAATACTTGCTATGCTTGAGCTTGTTGCAGTCCTTGTCAATCCATCTCATTGTGCAATACTTTCCAAATTCTGTTGGATCATTTTTCTTTGGAATAGACACAAATATGGGTCTCTTTCATTCAGTTGGCCAGGTAGCTGTCTTCCAAGTTACTTGGCATAGATGAGTTAGTGCCTCTACAGCAGCATACATTTGTTGAAACATCTCAATGGGTATTCCTTCAATTCCTGGAGGCTTGTTTTTCATCAATTCTTTCAGTGTAGCTTTAACTTCTTCCTTCAATACAATTGGTTCTTGATCATATGCCACCTCCTGAAATAGTTGAACATTGACCATTTTTTTATATGTATATATAGTTACTCTATGTATTCCTTCCATCTTCTTTTGATGCTTCCTGGATCATTCAATATTTTGCCCATAAAAAAAAAAAGACAAAACCAAACTCACTGCTGACGAGTCACATTCAACTCATAGTGACCCTTCCTTGGGTTTCTGAGAGAGTATCACTACAGAAGTAGATTGTGAAATCTTCCTTCTGAGGAATGGCTGGTGGGTTTGAATCATCAGTCTTCTGGTTATCAGTCAGATGCTTTAGGCACTACATCACCAGAGCTCCTATTAAGATCTTTCAATATTGCAACTCAGGGCATGAATATTTCTTCAGTTCTTTCAGCTTGAGAAATGTTGAGGAATTCTTCCCTTTTGGTAGTTAACTGATAAATATAACTTATGTGCTATTCAAATTATATCAGAAACTGCAGAACTAAATTCATTTCTCTAGAAATTGAAGGGGAATCATAGAAAGAAATTGAAATTAAGTCATATCTAAAGTCTCTTTAAGGAGGTGTGATGGCAGAGTGGTTAAAACATTCGGCTTGTAACCAGTCATTGGTTCAACTTCACAGACCCTCCAGGTACTCCATGGGAGATAGATGAGGCAGTCTGGTTCCATAAAAGGTTACAGCCTTGGAAACCCTCTAGGGCAGTTCTACTCTGTCCTACAAGGTCACTATGCATCAGAATCTATGCAATGGCAGTGGGTTAGGAAAGTCTGTTTTGACATGATTTTGAGCATTCATTACTTGTAGACTCATATAAATGTCTTCTTTAGTCTCATTTTTTCATCCTTGTCAGCACCTTATTTTGTATTTTTTTTATATTTATACTTTATGATGTTATAAATTATTTATAGTTTGTAAAATATATTCAGAGACATTCTTCTTAATCCTTAAAATAATATTAGCTCATCAATGTGATAGCTCACTTAACAGATAAAACTCTGAGATTCAGAGAACTTAAAAATATATCATTAAGACTCATTTTCCCCTAGTTCTACAGCCTTTCATTTGTAGTACATGAAAGATAAAATGATACCATTTTATGATCTTTTTCAAAAACAGGTTTACATCTTTTTTGTCAAGGTTTTGATACTGGATAGAACATTTAAAGGATTAATCATGTCATAAAAGCTTGAAAGTTCTTGCAGTTTCACTGTTGGTAACCCTACTCATTTTTTTTTTCTACCTTGCTAAGCCTTTTCCAAGTTCTGGATCTATTTTGAATTAGATCATGTTTCTTTTTCTAAATTTTTAATTCTGTTCCCTTTGACTTTTGGATGTCAGAAGTAAAAAAAATAAAGTATCATGAGATTTTGATGTGAGTCTTGGCCTACTGAACATGTGCCAAGATAATGGAAATCTGTCTGAAAGGCATCTGTAAGAAGTAAAGCCAAATGACATTACAAGTGTTACTGAGATCATTTAGTACAAAAACGGCTATTAAGCAAGTCCTCAGACAAAGGCATTATTGTAGATGTTTCGAGCAAACAAAATTAGTGATTCAGTTTTCAAGGTGCATGTGTTTTACTTGGAGATTTAGTGGAGTTACATATCTCTTGCTAGAACAGCATGTTAATGAAGGAACAGACTTGCTGTTGCTATATTTTTACAGAGAATGTTACCAAACCATTTACAGTTCAGTCATGCATTGGTCACTGTTCTGGTTACCTAGTGCTGCTATGGCAAGACTATATCCCATGAATGAGATAGCCTTAACAAACAGGAGTTTATTCTCTTACAGTTTGGAAGCTTTAAGTCGGAGTTCAAAATCCAGGCTCTAGGGGCTGGGTGAAAGCCCCTCAGCCTTGGGCTTCAGCTCTGCTTCCTGCTCCCGGCTCACTTTAGCTGGAGGCTTTCTTCACTCAGACAGCTGCTGGCTGCTGAGATTGACAAGCCCAAGGTAGACAAGTAAAAAGGCACAGTCCCAACATTATCAAACCACACAGCAGGCCATTCATTCAAGCACATTGAAAGTCCCAAAGTCAGCAGAGCATGGCAGGCTGCTGAACAATGACACAGTTACACGCAAGGTTCAAGCTTGCCACAAGATAGAGACTGTTCTGCAAGAGTTCTCCTTATATACAGGAAGCAGACCATATCCCTAATGCAGCTACTTAGCTGCTCACAATAGATTCCACCATGGAGTTGATTACCAGTCTTATCATGTGGAATACTACATCCAGCTGCCCAACCACTCAATCAGGCCCAATCAAGTTGACACACAAACTTAACTATCACAGTCACCAACAGATATATAGTCATATAAAAATGTGTTCAGAGGTTCATATCCATGAAGTGAGCTTTAATAGGAAAACTACAACAAAGTCATATATAAATTGAACTAAAGGGACAACAGAGTTCTAGTAGCCATGTTTAAATTTAGGAATTTGTGCATGCACAGCTGAACTCCCACTCTATCTAAACACTAGCTCTGTCTCCCCAACATCAAATTGTAGGTAGTTAGTGAAAACTAATGAATATCATTAATTTCCCTATTGTTTAATATTCTTTGCATGAGATACTACTTTTTAGGTACACTCTGAGTATCTTAAGAGATATAGTGCTATGAGGCCATGGTTTCATTATACAATTATATACTTTTTAACATAATATTTAAAGGCAATGTTTTGTTATGCATTAAAATTTGCATATATTATTTATGAATAAATTCATAGTGAGAAGGGAAGTTTCAGAACTCACTCTGATTTTTCGATGATTACATATTAATTTTGTCAATATAATTTATAAGTATTTTACTGTCATTTTGAGTCTCATTGAAAAGCTGCTATATACTGTATTTTTTTCATTACCAGTAGACAAGTATTTCATACCCTCAAAGAGGTAACATTCTCATTAATAACGTCTAGTTAATACTAACTCTTTTTATAGTAGTAAATAAATTTAATCTAATCATTCTAAACAACCATGTAAATGTTCACAAAGTATCTCAAAATACAATTACACTTGTATTAATATTCATAATCACAAATATCAAATAATAGTTTTCTGTAGCTTAATGCATAAAAATATTTATACATTTTTCTTTTATTTGCTGAAAATGTGGATAAATAGAGCCTGATCTAGGGTTGTCTGTAGTTGTCTCGCTTCTTGCCAGAGAATTTTTACTGGAGAACATGTCTGGTCATGAGAGGAACAGAGTAAAAGTGCAGAAAGGTAAGATGTTCAAGGTCTATTAGATATACAGTGACAGATTATAACAGAATACAAATACTTTTTCTCAGGACAACCAGATATTACCTACATTGGTGTTAAGGTTTTAATTTTGTGTTCATGTACAGTGGTGTCTTACATCTTCTGTGTATTATTTTGACTCTTGCTTTCTTTCTGATTGTTATGCAAAATCTATTGTTATTTTTGACAGGGCTTTTTTTTTTTTTTTAATTTATACCCCTTAATCTTGTGGTTTGGGGAGACAGGCTCAACCCAAGAGGCAGGAAAGGGAGGGAACGCTAAGGATGACAAAAGTACCAGGATCCAGGTAAGAGGGGGGCAGAGAAATTTTGAACATCTAAGGGAGATGAACTTGTATGTCAGTTTGTCATACTGTGGTGGCTTGTGTGTTGCTATGAGACTTGAGGCTCTGCCAATGATGTTTCAAAAGCTAGTGGGGTGACACATGGTACACAGGTTTCAACACAGCTTAAAGACTGAGACAGACTAGAAATAAGGAAGAGGCCATCCACTTCTCAAAGAACTTGCCAGGAAAAACCTTATGAATAGCAGATAAACACTGTCTGATACATTCCTGGGCAACTTTATACATAGCCTGGAATCATTGTCCAATACAGTGCAGGAAGAAGAGCCCCTTACATCAGAAGGCACTCAAAATATGACTGGGAAAGAGCTGCGTCATCAGAGCAGAATCAACCTTAATGATATGGATGAAGTAAAGCTTCAGGGACCTCCATTTGCTGATGTGTCATGACTCAAATTGAGGAGAAACAGCTGCAAACATACGTTAATAACAGGAACATGGAATGTACAAGGTATGAATATAGGAAATTTAGAAGTTGTCAAAAAATGAAATGGAACATAAAAAAATTGACATCCTAGGCATTAGTGAGCTAAAATGGACTGGTTTTGGCCATTTTGAATCAGAGAACCATGATTTACTATGCCAGGAATGACAGTTTGAAGAGGAAACGTGTGGCATTCATCATCACAAAGGATGCTTCAAGATCTGTCCTGAAGTACAATGCTGTTAGTGATAGGATAATATCCATAAGCCTACAAGGAAGACCAGTTAATACTACAATTATTCAAATTTATGCACCAACCACCAAAGCGAAAGATGAGGAAATTGAAGATTTTTATCAACTTCTGCAGTCTGAAAGTGAACAAACATGAGATCAAGATATGCTGATTATTACTTGTGCCTGGAATGCAAAAGTTGGAAACCAAGGAGATTCGCCAGTTGTTGGAAAATTTGGCCTTGCTGCCAGAATCAACACTGGAGATTGCATGATAAAATTCAGCAAGACCAACAAATTATTCATTGCAAATAACTTTCTTCAGAAAAATTAACAATGGCTATACGTGTGGACTTTCCCAGATGGAGTACACAGGAATCAAATTGACTACATTTGTGACAAGAGGTGATGGAAAAGCTCAATATGTTTAGCCAAAACAAGGCCAGGAGGTGATTGTGAAACAGACCATCAACTGCTCATATGCAAATTCAACTTGAAGTTGAAGACAAAACAAGTCAATGAGAGCCAAAATATGACCTTGAATATATCCCTCCTGAATTTAGAGACCATCTAAAGAATAGATTTGATACTTTGGATACCAATGACTGAAAACCAGAAGAATTATGGGATGACATCAAGAATATCATCCATGAAGAAAGCAAGAGGTCATTAAAAAGACAAGAATGGAAGAAACAAACAAAATTGATGTCAGAAGAGACTCTGAAAATTGCCCTTGGGGGGAGTGGAGCTATAGCAAATGGCAGAAATGACAGGATAAAAGAGCTGAACAGAAGATTTCAAAGAGCAGCTAGAGTAGACAAAGCCAATTACTATAATGAAATGTACAAAGACCTGGAGTTAGAAAACCAAAAGGGAAGAATACGCTCAGAATTTCTCAAGGTGAAAGAACTGAGGAAAAAAAATTAAGCCTTCAGTTGCAATATTGAAAGATTTTATGGGCAAAATATTGAATGATGTAGGAAGTATTAGAAGAAGATGGAAGGAAAACACAGAGCCATTGTACCAAAAAGACCTGGTTGCTCTTCATCCATTTCAGGAGGTGGTATATAAACAAGAATCAATGGTATTGAAGGAAGAAGTCAAAGCTGCATTCAAGGAATTGTTGAAGAACAAGGCACCAGGAACTGACAGAATATCCATTGAAATGTTTCAACCAATGGATTCCCACTGGAGGCACTCACCTGGCTATGCCAAGAGATTTGGAAGACAGCTACCTGGCCAGCTTACTGGAAGAGATCCATAAACCCATTCCAAAGAAAGGTGATCCCACAGAATGTGGAAATTATCAAACAATATCATTAGTATCACACACAAGTGAAATCTTACTGACGATAATTCTAAAATGGTTTCAGCAGTATACTGACAGAGAACTTCCAGAAATGCAAGCTGGATTCAGAAGAGGATGCAGAATGCGGGATATCATTGCTGATGTCAGATGGATCTTGGCTGAAAGCAAAGAATACCAGAAAGATGCTTATGTTTGTTTTATTGACTATGCAAAGGCATTTGATTGTGTGGATCATAACACATTATGGGTAACATTGAGAAGAATGGGGATTCCAGAACACTTAATTGTACTCATGAGGAACCTCTATATAGACCAGGAGGCTGTCATTCAAACAGAACAAGGGGACACTGCATGGCTTAAAATCAAGAAGGGAGTGCACCAGGGTTTCATCCTTTCACCATACTTATTCAATCTATATGCTGAGCAAATAATCCGAGAAGGTAGACTATATGAAGAAGAGCTTGGCATCAGGATTGGAGGAGGAAAAATTAACAACCTCTGATACACTGACTACACCACTTTGCTTGCTGAAAGTGAGGATGACTCAAAGTACTTACTGATGAGTATTAAAAAATACAGTCTGCAGTATGGATTACATCTCAATATTTAGAAAACAAAAATCCTCACAACTGGACCTATAAGCAACATCATGATAAATGGAGAAAAATTGAAGTTGTCAGACTTCACATTGCTTGGTTCTACAATTGACACCAATGGAAACAGCAATCAGGACATCAGGTGACATATAACACTGGGCAAATCAGCTGCAAGGGACATCTTTCAAGTGCCGAAGAGTGAAGTCCTCTCCTTGAGAACTAAGGTGAGCCTGACACAAGCCATGGTATTTTCAATGGCCTCATATGCGTGTGAGAGCTGGACAAGGAATAAGGAAGACCAAAGAAAAGTTGATGCTTTTGAGAGATGTGGTGCTGGGGAAGAATGCTGAGAGTACCACGGATTGCTAAAGGATCTAAAAAATATGTCCTGGAGGAAGTGCAGCCAGCATGCTCCTTGTAGGTGAGAATGGCCAGACTTGGTCTCACCTACTTTGGTCATGTTGTCAGAAGGGACCATTCCCAGGGGAAGGATGTCTTACTTGGTAAGGTGGAGGGTCGACGAAGAGGGGGGAGGCCCTCAATGAGATGGATTGACACAGTGCTATAGCGATGGGCTTAAGTATAGCAAGGATTGTGGAGCTTGTGCAGGACCTGGCAGTGTTTTGTTCTGCTGTTCATAAGGCTGCTGTGAGTAGGAGACAACTCAACAGCCCCTAATGACAACAATATTCGAGGCATGTCATTTTCTATTCCCATTCAATGATTCCCTGATTTATCTCATCTTATAAATGCTAGAGATATTGTTTACCATAAAATATTCTCCATAATCAAATTCTGAGACCTATCCTCCATCTCATATCACTCTTGTAAATGTATTCTATGTTCCAGCCCTATCATACAAGCTGTAATTTACTAAACTTGGCATTTTGATACTTCTGACTTTGCATATGACTCCAAAATGCTGTCTCAAGTTACTCCTGTCTGTCACCTGTACCTCAAGATTCAAATTAAAATGCTGCCTCTTCTGGAATTTATTTCCCAACAACCCAGAGTGAACTCTGAATTATCTGCATTTCCAAGTGCATATACCATTGTCATAATCCTAATCAAGGTTGATTGTAATTGTGGGTTTAATTTTCTTTTTTCCTCACTAGAGGATGAATTGTTTGAATACAAGGACAATATCTTTCATATTTAGAGGCTTGGTATCTGTATTAGATCCTCTAATGCTAATGAATTAAAAATTAAACACTAATCAGCATACGTGACCCAGATCCCCAAATTGTGCTTCAGGCAACTTTGAATGTTCTCCTTGGTATGCATATTTGGATTTTGGTTGCACTTGCTTCTAGATCTATATTTTGCCCTTTATTTTGGGCATCTTATTTTGGGAATTTTGTCTTTAGTAACCATTCCATGTATGTTGTTGTTGTTGTTGTTGTTAAGTGCCGTCGAGTCGTTTCCGACTCATAGCGACCCCATGCACAGCAGAACAAAACACTGCCCGATCCTGCGCCA
>NW_006921935.1:2509010-2519941 GCF_000298275.1 Orycteropus afer afer
CCATCTCTTTGAAGGCCTTCCCCTCTTTCGTCGACCCTCCACCCTACCAAGCATGACATCCTTCTCCAGGGAATGGTCCCTTCTTACAACATAACCAAAATAGGTGAGACGAAGTCTGGCCATTCTTGCTTCCAAGGAGCATTCTGGCTGCACTTCCTCCAGGAAAGATCTGTTAGTTCTTTTAGCAGTCCATGGTACTTTCAGCATTCTTCACCAGCACCCCAACTCAAAAGCATCAACTCTTCTTCGGGCTTCCTTATTCACTGTCCAGCTCTCACATGCATACAAGGTGATTGGAAATATCATGGCTTGTGTCAGGCGCACCTTAGTCCTCAAGGAGATATTCTTGCTCCTTAGCACTTGAAACAGTTCCTTTGCAGTTGACTTTCCCAATGCTACACGTCAATTCCATGTATATATGAAAATACATTCCATGTATATATGAAAATATTATCATAAACAGTGTACTCATTCTGTGTAAAAACTATCTATTTTCATTTTGAAAGCCTGTTGAAAGTATGACATCTTAATCATAGTTTGATCAGGCCACTGTGGCCAACCATACACTCTATGTTTCCCTGGAATGTCTGTCTATGTGAGCCATTTGCTTTTCTCATGTGTTGTGTATGATAATGCTTCTTTGCACAAGGAATAGAGCATATCCATAATACTCACTCTGCCAAATAAGGATCAGCACATAAAAAAAATTAATTTTGCTACAGTTATAAATTCATTGTCCAACAGGGATATCTATCAGATGCTATGTTTGCCAGGAGAGCTCCTGGGATATATAATGTAGCAAGAGTTCAACCTACTGTGTGTAAGACTAGTTTAGTATGAATCCAAGGTATAAAAGATATGATGACTTAGTCTCATCAACTCAGAAAGAAGTCATGTCAGGTCAATTCAAGAGTGGCCTTTAAAAAGACCCTAAATGAATGCTGGAGTAACGGTGGATGACATCTTTAAAACCAACATGAGACACTTTATATACTATAATCTGTCACAATTGCTAAGTAGTTTAGTATTAACAAATCTTGATGCCTTCATATATATTGCCAGACTAGGGAGCTCTGGTAGCATAGTGCCTAAGGCACATGACTGCTAACCAGAAGGCTGGCGGTCCAAACCCACCAGACACTCCTCGGAAGGAAGATGGGGTAATCTACTTCCGTGCTGATACTCTCTTGGAAACCCAAGGAGGGGTCACTATAAGTCAAGTTCAACAAGACGGCACATAACAACAATAGTAAGTCTAAGTGTTCAAATGAAGATATAAAATTTTTGTGTGTTGAACTAATGCTCTACTTTTAACTGCATTCAAAACCAAAATAAAATTAATATACCAGGAAAAGTGGACAAAGAATTAATATGTATACAAAAGAAAGTATGGTAATGACCAAAATTATTGAATGATTTTGAACATGCAGGCAGTTTTTTAAAACATTGTATATGAATGTATACATAATACAATATTTCTGAGAAGCAAAATGGCATTTTACCAAAAGAACTGATAAAATATTAATTCTTTTTGACCACATAATTAAATGAGAGGAATCTACAATAAGGAAATAATTAGGGTTTATTCAGATTTTAGTGGATGATGATGATATTCTTCCTAGAATTATTTATTCTAAGAGAAAAGTGGAACTCATGTAAAATGTTTAAAAGTAGAGAAATGTTTCAAGGAATGATATTAGAATCCAATGAAGGGCTATTAGGCATATAAGTAATATATTTTCAAAGATTATTTAATGTTGTAGGGGAAACACAATAATTGGAAAATGGATGTTTTATAGTGACATCTTGAAAATTACTATTTCCAGTGCCTACATACATTAGAAATGCAAATAAGCTGCATTAGTGGATATTTCTATATACTAAGATCATAATGAATTCAATTTTCTACACAGTTCATAGTTTTCTAAATTTGTATAATGGAATATATATATATATTTTTTGTTGTTGTTGTTATGTACCATCGAGTCAGACCCAACTCATAGCGACCCCTCCTTGGGTTTCTGAGGCAGTATCCATATATATCTATATATATTGAATCTAGAAATAATAATGTAGCAAATAATTTCCAGTACCTTGTTACATCACATGACTATGAGCTAGATATAACTTCCCTAAGAGTGACTCCAAGAATAAAATAAGTAGTAATATCTATCAAAACCCATCAACTTCAGGACAAATATTTAGGAAGCATATACTATGACTACTATTTTTTAGTGTTAGTTCTTTCAAAGTGGAAAAACACAAGCTATTTGCAATGAACACATGTCGAATCTCCTATCAAATTTAATAGTGAACTTTTGATTCATTCTGAACCCATTTGAAAGGAAAACATACAGCTTAGGTAACACAGATTGGAAGAAGGGTCGAATGTGCCACCAGAATATTTATGACTTGGTTATGTTTTTAGATGAAAGTGGTGTGGTAAGTGTTAAATTAAATTTGAGGTAGGATCATTAAATCTAAATTTAGAAACCAGATTGATGTAGAAACTGACACATTTTGACACATTAGAAGTATGATTACATAGGAAACCAGCTTTATTAGTTTGGATTCATTCCTGGAATGACATTTTTCAATGTCTCAGATAGTAATATAAAATCTCTCTATTAACATCACAATAGAGACAGAGTGAAAGAGAGGAGATGAAGAGAGAGAGAGAGGAGAGTCCTTACTTGGATAGCTCAAACAACTAAGCACAAGACTAATAATTGAAAGTTTCGTGATTCAAACCCACCTAGAGGCACTGTGGAACTTAGTCCTGGCAATCTGATACCAAAAGGTCATAGCCTTGAAAACCTTATGGGGCAGTTGTATTCTGAACACTTGGGGTCAGCATAAGTAAGAACTGACTAGGCAGCAACATATACGTATGAATGTATATATATGTATATGTACGTATGTATATATATGTATGAATATGTATATATATATCTTAGATATTATTGTATTGTTGTACATAGAATGTCAATCTGTATAAATTTAAGTTTTTGCTTTCAGAAAATTATGCTGGTTACAGTTTTTAGTAACCAAAATTTCTTCAAATGAAATAGTATAATATTAAGCATTGTGATTTTAATTAATTTTAATTAAGTTAAAGAGATGTTGCAGGATGAGAATTCATCAACATAGAGTACATCATTTCTCACTTATAGTTATAAGACTAAAGACAAGTGTTTTAAGTTTTTCCTCTTTAAAATATTTTTTACAGTGAATGTGTTTGTATATTTTTCTCCTAAACAAGACTGAGGAAGATGTTCCACTATAGTCAGCAATTAAATAACAATTGTTCATTATAACAGACACTCTCAAAGGTGGAGACAAGATCTAGAGTTGTATCAAAATCTTCATTGGGAAAAGAAACACAATTTAAAAAGATAAAAGCCCTCCAGATCATTTTGATCCATTATATATAAAAGCTTTGTCTTGTCTCTGAAGAATCAGTACTTAACATAGGAGATTTGATACCCTACAAAAGAAGAAATAATTTTTCTTAGACTGACATTTAAAATATAGATATATCTTAAATAAATAAATATAAAACAAGGACAATGATACATTGAAATGAACAAATTGTTATAGTTAATATAAATTAGAAATAAAGTAGATATTTACTTTATATTAATAATTCTGTTTATATATGAATGTATGTAGGTATGCATATATATATATATATATATATATATACACATATACATACATATATACACAGTTCTATAAACACACAGACCCAGAACAAGGCAGATAATCAGAAAATAGAGCTAAAGAGACAAAAATACGAAGAAAGGAAAAATTTTTCCTGTGTTGATGGATTTTCCAAAATACAATTACCTTAATTGTTTTTCTATATTCATATACTCCCACATTCATTCATTCATTGTTAGTTTATTTTCCGGTGATGACTTAGGCATTGGGAATTGTTTTGGTTACTTAGTGCTGCTCTGACAAGAATATATCACAAATGGGATGGCTTTAACAAACAGGAGTTTATTCTATTACAATTTTGGAGGCTTGAAGTCCAAATTCAAAGTGCCAAGCTCTGTGGGCCAGGTGAAAGCCCCTCAACCTTGGGTTTCAGCTCTGCCTTCTGCTCCCAGCCCACTGAAGCTGGAGGATTTTCCTTCATTCAGGCAGCTGCTGGCTGCTGAGGCTGATAAGGCTAAGGTCGACAAAAAGGCACAGTCCTGATATTACATAAAAACACTGCAGGCCACTAATTCAAGTCCATTGAAAGTCCCAAGATTGGCAGAACATGGAAAGCTGCTGAGCAATGACTCCACTACATGCAGGGTTCAAGCATGCCATAAGCTAGAGATCATTCCCAGAGCTGCTACTTATATACGGGAAGTAGACTGCATCCCTAAAACCACTACTCAGCTGCTTATGGTAGATCCTACCATGGAGTTGATTGTCAGTCTCATCATGAGTAATAACTGCCACCAGCTGCCCATTCACTCAACTAGGCCCAGTCAAGTTGACACACAACCTTAACTACTTCAGGAATATAAAAATATGTAAAATTTATTACTGCAATTAATACATTAGTTTTAGTTCTGAGAACCATTGTGTAAATCAACATATCAAAACTTGTCTAATGCTTTAAATTAACCATATAACAAAATATTTTATAATTTAAGTTTTCCATACTTGTATATAACACACTGAAGACTCCAGATTCACTGCCATTGAGTTAATTCCAATTCACAGTGATCTCCCTTGGGATTTCAAGGCTGTAAATCTTTACTGAAGCAGAATGTTTCATCTTTCTTCCATGGAGCAGCTGGTAGGTTTGAACCCCTGACCTTTTGATTAGCAACCAAATCCCTTAAACAGCACATTACCAGAACTCTTTATATAATATACTACATGTACATATATACGCAAATATTTCAAAGGTCATCACAGCTTTTTATCTACTTTATAAATACTGATTCTCATAATATATTTGCATTAAATATACGTAATATTAGGGTTTTTGTATGTTTTTGCCTAATATTTGGTTTATTTATCATTTTAGTCTGCTAATATGAATACTGCTGTTAGCTGCCATTGAGTTTGCTCCAGTCATAGAGATCCATGAACAAAAGAAAGACTGCCCAGTCTTGCACCATCCTCCCCACCCTTGCTATACTTGAGTCCATTATTGTAGCTACTGTTTCAATCCATCTTGTTGAGGGCCTTTCCCTTTTTCATTGACCCTCAACTTTACCAAGCATGATGTCCTTCTCCAGGGAATGGTCCCTTCTGACAACATGACTAAAGTAAGTGAGATGAAGTCTGGATATTCTCATTACCAAGGAGCATTTCAGCTGCCCTTCTTCCAGGACAGATTTTTTACTTCTTCCGGCAGTCCATGGAACTTTCAGTATTCTTCACCAACACCACAACACAAAAGCATCAACTGTTCCTCAGTCTTCCTTATTTATTGTCCAACTCTCATGTGCATATGTGAGGCTTGGGTTAGCCAGAGCTTTGTCTTCAGAAGACAATTTTGCTCTTCAACACTTTGAAGAGGTCTTTTGCAGCATATTTGCCAAGTGTAATATGACTTCTGATTTCTTGACTGCTGAATCCATGGGTGTTAATGATGAATACAAGTAACATGAAATCTTTGACAATTTCAATCTTTTCTCCATTTATCAGGATAATGCTTATTGGCCCAGTTGTGAGGATTTCCTTTTCTTTATGAGGAGGTGTAATTCATGCTAATGACTGTAGTTTTTTATCGTCATTGGTAAGTGTTTCAAGCCATCACTTTCACCAAGTAAGGTTGTGTCATCTGCATATCACAGGTTGTTAATGAGTCTTCCTCCAATCTTGATGCTGTGTTCTTCATATAGTCCAGCTTTTCAGATTATTTGCTCAGCATACAGATTGAATAAATATGGTGAAAGGATTCATCCCTGACACACTCCATTTCTAATTTTAAACCATGCAGTATCCCCTTGTTCTGTTTAAATGACAGCCTGCTGGTTGATATACCAATTCCTCATGAGAACAATTAAGTGCTCTGGAATTTCCATTCTTCTTGATGTTACCCATAGTTTATTATAATCTGCACAGTTGAACGCTTTTGCATAATCTCTAGGAGAAGTAAGCATCTTTTTGGTATTCTTTGCTTTCAGTCAAGATCCATCTGACATCAGCAATGATATCCCTCATTCCACAGCCTCTTCTGGATCCATCTTGCTTTTCTGCAAGTTCCTTGTCAACATACTGCTGCAACCATTTTTGAATAATCTTCATCAAAATTTTATTTGTGTGTGATATTAATAATATTGTTCAATAACTTGCACATTCTGTTGAATCACCTTTCTTTGGAATAATACAAATATCAATCACTTCCTTTCAGTTGGCCAGGTAGCTGTCTTCCAAACTTCTTGGCATGGATGAGTGAGTGCCTCCAGCTCAGCATCCTTTTGTTGAAACATCTCAGTGGATATTCCATCAATTCCTGGAGCCCTGTTCTTCACTAATTCCTTCAGTGCAGCTTCGACTTCTTCCTTCAATAATGCTGGTTCTTGTTCATATACCACCTCTTGGAATGGATGAACATTGACACATTCATTTTGTTACAGTGACTCTATGTATTCCTTCCAAACTTTTTTTCCTCCTGCATCATTCAATATTTTGCTCATAAAATCTTTTAAGTATTGCAACTCAAGGCTTGAATTTTTTCCTCAGTTCTTTCAGCTTAAGAAATGCCAAGTGTGTTCTTCCAGTTTGGTTTTCTAACTCAGGTCTTTGCACATTTCATTATAATAGTTGACTTTGTCTTGTTGAGCTGCTCTTTGAAATCTTCTGTTCAGCTCTTTTATCTTGTCATTCTTTCCATTTGTGTTAGCTACTCTCCATTCAAGAGCAAGTCTCAGAGTCTCTTCTGGCATCCATTTTGGTCTTTTCTTTTTTTTCACCTCTTACTAATGACCTTTTGCTTTCTTCATGGAAAAGATGTCATCCCACAATTCATCAGGTTTTCAGTCATTAGTATTCAATGTGTCAAATCTGTTCTTCAGATGGTCTCTAAATTCAGATGGGAAATAATCATGCTCATATTTTTGCTCTCATGGACTTGTTTTAATTATCATCAGTTGTTGTGTCCATCAAAACCGCACAGGTCATGAAATGAAGAGACATGAAAGGATAAATGGTTTTCTTTTTTATTTAAGGAATGAGGGCCAGTTGGATGCCCTGCATGTTCTGCGAAAGCAATGCCTGATACCTTTGTTCTACTTTATTTATATGTTTGTACATAATTACATCATTAGTCTTGGAATCCATACAATCAGCTTATTCTCTACAGAGTTAAAATTTTACTCCTGTATGTTCTTAAGGACAACAGGTGGCCATAAAAACAATCACAGAAGTCTCCTCAGGAATAAGGAGTGTAAAACCATGAATGTTTACTAGGGCACAATGACCCAGAGTATGAAATATCTCAATAAGATAAAAACATGGACTACTGGAATAACATCTACTTTTAATACTTGATGTTTTGCCAATTAAGCATTTAACAGTGAGAGAGACCTTGCCATCTCTTAAAGCAAACATTCAACCACAAGGGATGCCTTGTCATCTCTTAACTGTAATTAGAACATGTGCTGTGCAATCACGTTCTTTTGGTGCTCTTTTTCTTGGTCTCCAACAATCAGTTTCAACTTGAACTTGCATATGAGCAATTGATGGTCTGTTTGAGTCAGATACTGGCCCTGTTTGACTGAAGCAATTGAGATCCTCCATTGCCTCTTTCCACCGATGTGATCAATCTGATTCCTGTGTATTCAAACTGGTGAGCTCAACATGTATAGCCACAATTTATGTTGTTGAAAAAAGGTATTTGCAACAGATAAGTCTTTGGTCTTAGAAACTCTATCATGTGATCTCCAGCATCTATTCTATCAACAAGGCCATATTTTCCAAATACCAATGCTCCTTCTTTGTTTCCAACTCTTACATTCCAATCATCAATAATCATAAAAACATCTTGATTGCATATTTGGTCAATTTCAGACTGAGGGAATTGGTAAAAATCTTCAATTTCCTCATCTTGGGCTTTAGTGGAGCTCTGGTGGTATAGTGCCTAAGGCATGTACTGCTAACCAGGAGC
Source organism: Orycteropus afer afer (assembly GCF_000298275.1). Taxonomy (NCBI): domain Eukaryota; kingdom Metazoa; phylum Chordata; class Mammalia; order Tubulidentata; family Orycteropodidae; genus Orycteropus; species Orycteropus afer. Next base: position 2,517,136 of record NW_006921935.1, read on the forward strand.
CTAGTGGTTCAAACCCACCAGTCACTCTTCAGAAGGAAGATTGAACAATCTACTTCCATTGTGCTACTGGCTCAAAAAAGCAAGGGGGGTCACTATGAGTCGGATCTGACTTGATGGCAGTGAGTTTTGTTTTGTTTTTCTTTTGGCTTTAGTGCTTGGTTCATAAATTTGAATAATAGTAGTATTAACTGGTCTTCCTTTTAAATGTATGGATGCCATCCTATCACTGATAGCATTGTACTTTGAGATAGATCTTGACACATTTTTTTGTGATGAATTTCACTCCATTCTTCTTCCATTTGTCATTCTTGGCATAGTAGATCATACTGTTGTCTTCTTCAAAATGGCCAAAACTGTCAATTTCAGCTCATTAATGCCTAGGATATCAATCTTTATGCATTCCATATCATTTTTGACAACTTCTAATTTTCCTATATTCATACTTTGTATATTCCACATTCCAGTCATTAATGGACATTTGGAGCTGTTTCTTGCCATTTTAAGTCATGCTCCATCAGCAAATGGAAGTCCTAAAAGGTTTAGCCCATCCATATCATTAAGGTTGACTCTACTTTGACCTCTGGTGGTGTAGTGCCCAAGGCATTTGACTACATACCAGAAGGCTGGTGGTTCAAACACACCAGCCACACCTTGGATACTGCCTTGGAAACCCAAGGAGGGGTCTCTATGAGTTGAGTCTGACTCGATGGCACATAATAACAACAACAACTACTACTATGAGGAAGCAGCCCTTCCCCAGTCATATTTGGGGTGCCTTCTGACCTGAAGAGCTCATCCTCCAGCACTATATCAGACTGTGTTTCAGAGCTATTCATAAGGTTTTCACTGGCCAATTCTTTGAGAAGTTGATGACCCCGTCTTTCTTCCGAGTCTGTCTTAGTAAATATGAATAGTAGGACTATTAAAAAGAAAAACAAAAAACTGACATAGGCAGAAGTTTGGCTAGTAAGCAACTGAATTGATTGCATAGTTATATTCTTATTAGTGATATTTATTGTTGTATTGTTATTACTTTCCAATTCAAAATTCACCTTTTATTTCCTATTTTGCAATATCAAGGTTTGTCATCAGAGGATGCTAAAGAGACCTTGAAGGAGAAATGGACCTTACTTCTTTGTTCCAAAGTGCTCTACTCATTATGGTCTTCAGCAAACACAGCTCCTACAGAATGTGTGGGTTCTCTAGGTTCCTGCAGAATGGATGTCTTTTCCAAAGCTCAACTCTTGGAGCAAAGTTATCTCCCTCTGCACTTGACTTCTAAAGTGCAGTAGTTTCTCTAGAACCTGGATCATTTGGTATACATAGTTTCTCTAGTACAAGAACTTCTTGAGCACCCAATATATACAGTATATTGCAATGTACCATGTTTACAACTTCTTAAAATGAAGATCTGTTTGGAGCAGAGCAGCAATATTTCATATCACTGTTGTAATGATGTGTTAAACAGTCATTTCTTACTCACAGAATAAATAAGATAGGTAAGACTCAATGGCAAATAACAACAACAACAACAACAAGAGTAGAACATTAAATATCCTCATCAGCCAAGGTTTCCTGAGGTTAGCCTCTCGACCCAGGGTGTAATGTCATATTTCATACATGCATGTCCCATTTCATTCCATGGAGAAGAATGCTACAGCCTCTCCCATTGGTGTAATATGTCAGCAAGCTATAGTGCGTGCATGGCAAACAGTCATAGCGACCCCTCCTTGGGTTTCCGAGGCAGTATCACTACGGAAGTAGGATTGCCCAACCTTTCTTCCAAACTAGGGAAAAGGGAGTGATAATAAAGGACACACACATACCTTTTGCTGTTAAGTTGATTTCAACTCATAGTGACACTCATAGTATCACATGTATAGACACACCACAGTATAATGGCTCTGTGGGTTTCTATGACTTAAAATCTTTATAGAAGCAAAGTGTCTCATCTTTCTACCACAGAGTGACTGATGAGTTTGAACCATCCATCTTTCAATTAGCAGCCAAGCACTTAACCACTGCAGCACCTGGGCTTCTAATAAACAGGAAAGTTAGTTATAAAATGGAGAAAAGTCTGTAAAAGAGAAAAGTGGTAATGAAAAGTGTTCTGGTTACCTAGTGCCACTCTGACAAGAATATACCACAAATGGGATGGCCTTAATAAACAGGAGTTTATTCTTACAATTAGGAGGCTTTACGTCCAAGTTCAAAGTGCCAAGCTCTAGGGGCTGGGTGAAAGCCCCTCAACCTTGGGGTCCAGCTCTGCCTCCTGCTCCCACCCACTGGAGCTAGAGGAGTTTCTTCACTTAGACAGCTGCTGGCTGCTGAGGCTGAAAAACCCCAAGGTTGACAAGTAAAAAGGGCATAGTCCCCATGTTACCAAACCACATGACAGGCCATTAACTTAAGTCAATTGTAAGACTCAAGGTCGGCAGAGCATAGTAGGCTGCTGAGCAACGAAACGGCTACATGCAGGGTCCAAGCATGCCATAGGCTAGAGATCATTCTCAAAACTTCTCCTTATATACAGGAAGCAGATCACATACCCAAAGGCAGCTATTCAGCTGCTCATGGTAGATTCCACCATAGAGTTGATTACCAGTCTCATCATGGGGAATACTACATCCAGCTGCCCAGCCACTCAACCAGGCCCAGCCAAGTTGACACAAAAACTTAACAACCACAAAAGGGAAAAGGGAAAGCCCCCAAACAGCAATTAACATTACTGATTGTATCATGCCCAGGATGTATGACCATCTCTCCTTTTTTTTTTTTTTTTTAATTATGATTTGGGTGAAGATTT
>NW_006921935.1:2524409-2530209 GCF_000298275.1 Orycteropus afer afer
AGGCTTTTCTTGCTGTTCTTTCTCTAATTGTTGGAGATGTTCATTTAAAGTGTTGATTTTGGCTCTTTCATCTTTTTTTGATGTGTGCATTTATTGCTATAAATTGGCCTCTGATCACTGTTTTGCTGTGTCCCAAAGATTTTGGTATGCTGTGTTTTCATTCTCGTTTGTTTCAAAGAATTTTCATATTTCAATTTTTATTTCTTTTCTTACCTGGTCTTTCTCAAGGAGGGTATTGTTCAGTTTCCATGTGTTTACTCTTTTCCTGTTGATCTTACTTTTGTGGTTTCTAATTTGATAGCAATTTGATCTGAGAAGATGCTTTGCAGTATTTCAATGTTTTTAAATTTATGAAGACTTGCTTTATGGCCTAACATATGGTCTAGCATAGAAAAAGTTCCATGTGCATTGCAGAAGAATGTATATTGTGTTGCTGTTGGGTGATGTGCTCTATAGATGTCTATAAGGCCAAGTAGGTGGATTGCATTATGTAGTTCTTCTGTATATTTGTTGAGTTTCTTTCCAGTTCTATCTTTCAAAGAAAGTGGTGTATTAAAGTCTTCCACTATGAGTGTGGATTCATCTATTTGGCTTTTCAACTCTTTTAACGTCTGATTTATGTATTTTGGGGCTCTTTCATTGGGTCCATAGATATTTATTATGGTTATATCTTCATGTTCAATTGATCCTTTAATCATTATATAATGTCCTTCTTTGTTTTGTATGGTGATTTTTGTCTTAAAGTTAATTTGATCAGAAAATTAATATTGCCACTCCTGCTCTACTACAGTTGCCATTTGCTTGATATATCTTTTCCAACCTTTGATTTTTAATCTATTTTTTCTTTATCTCTAAGGTGTGTCTCCTGTAGGCAGCATATTGATGGGTTGTGTTTTCTTATCCAATCTACAACTGTCCATGTATGTCATCTCTTGATGCCTATTCTAGACTTACTTGTATCAGAAATATTCCTTCCATCTTTACCCCACTAAAATTGCTTAACAGAGCTCTGTTTTCTTCAGAGATTGTCATCTCTCCCTAAGGCACATGCATGATGGTTTTCAATGCTCAGAGAACCAGAAGCTCCCCTGGAACACTCCTTTGGATGGTTTTGTAGTGAAGTGCCTTCAGGGAAACAACTTCTCATGAATGTCTTTCATTGACACTACAGAAGGTAGATGTCCAGCAAGTTCTTCCAATATGGAACCACAGGAACTTCTCTGACACTCAGCCCTGAGTATACCCTCTTCAACAAAGTCTGTATGTTAATCCTGTATTTTTTTTCAGGGTTCCAGCAAGTTGTAGAGGTAGTGAATGTAAGCTTTCATTTGTTTTCCCATGTTCTTTTAAGTTCATTTTATTTCTCTTTACTTCTCACTAGCTGATACCTGTTTACTACAATCAATGTTATAATTGATAATGCTTAATACTAAACCTTTCTTGTTCAAATAACAACTATCTGGGAACAGAAATGGCATGAGAACTGCAATGAATACCATTGGTTTCTTTCCTGATCGAATCCTAACTGACACTCTATTGAATAAATTAAGTGACTAAAATAGCCACAGAAAATGCTTATCTAGTTAATTTCTAACAATTAATTAATTATATTTCATACCCCATACACTTGACAAATCATGAAGCACTGAACATATTTCAATGAGTTCTGTACCTCATATTTTTAGGACTGTTGGCCAACAAATGAAGTCCAGAGGATGAGACTCAGGATGGTGTAACATCTGAAAAATGTGATATGTGTTCATGAAAATTGAGGCTTTTCACTGGTAAACTTAAGAGTAAATATCTATCTTCAAATAATTTAAAATTTACTAAGTATCTGATGAGGAGCTCTGGTAGTGTAGTGCGTAAGGCATTTGACTCCTAACCAGAAGGTTGGCATTACAAACCCACAAGCTGCTCTGTAGGAGGAAGATGAAGCAGCCTACTTACACAAAGATTTACAGCCTTGAAAACCCAGTGGAGGTTTCTATCAGTTGCACTCAACTCTGTGGCAGTGGATTTGATTTCTTTCATGTGTCTGAAAAATTAGATTTATTGCATAATTATAGGGGAAAAGGAGTAGAACTTATAAGAAAACAATTGCTGTTACAATAATATGGAGTAATTTATAACAGCATATTTGAAATGAAATAGTCATTTCCATGTCACTAGAAATCTTTCAGTAAAGTACAAATGACATCTTTGCTTATTTATTATTGAAGGATTATTTGAATAATAAGATAGATGCCATCTAAAATAATTTCAAACTCTGTGAGTCTAAAAATCCGTGTCTATTTTATCATAATGTGATTGGTAACTGTTATCTGAGCCAGTTTGTGAAGAACACTTATATCTTTCGAGGCGCTTTTATATCATTTTCCAATTTTGGTTGAAATTTATTATTTCTTAAGATGATTCTTCTGATAAGACTCTGTAGGACAGTGTGATAGTTGTATGTCAACTTGGTTGGGCCATGATGTTGAGTGGCTTGGCATCTAGATACAGTTATTAACTATGATGAGACTATGGTCACCTCCATGATGGAATCTGCTGTGAGCACCTGAGTAGTTGAAAGGGAGTTGCCTTCAGGATATGGCCTGTTTTCAGTATATATATATGGAGAAACTCTGGAAAATGTCTTTAACTTTTTGGCATATTTGGATCCTGCATTTAGTTGAGTCTTCATCTCCATTTCCTGGACTTGAACAAATGGTCTGTCATGTTGCCTGTTGATTTTAGGATTGTGATTGCCAATCTTGGGTTCATGCCATCAGCAGCTGCATGAATTAGGAGATGTCTCTAGTTCCAGTGGTCCAGGAACAAGAGGCTGAGGAGAAGCACAACGTTAGGGACCTTCCCCCAGACCATAGAGCCAGCACTCTGAATTTGTACTTCTAACTCCTAAACTGTAAATGGATAAATTCTGGTTTATTAGAGCCATCCACTAGTGGTATTTTTGTTATAGCAGCACTCCAGAGCTAAGGCAGTCAGTGATGAAAGAAGGCTGTTTGTTTAATTATAGTTTTGTAACTGTAGTAACTTTGTCTGGAATATATTGGCTTTCAATAGCAACAACAACAACAAAAGCAAAGCAAAGAATAAATAATTGAAATAATTTTGTTTTGTAATACAAAGAGAAAACTTACTCCCTCAGTAAAATGTCATACACAAAATTATTTTTCTTTAATCACACTATGTTAGCTGTTATTTCATAGAAAACAGACAGACACTAATGTAACTCACAAAAAAGGTAAGCTACTGCCATATGTACTAGGTAAAAATTCAAGCACAAGAATGTGTAACTAAACTTTAGAAGTAATTTAAGGATACTGAATAAAAAGAACTACATTGGCATTTGTCCCAGGCATTGAAGTGACATGAGAGCTTCAGTGAACACAATCAGTCAGGAATCTGATTTCACTTTTCATCCTTGCTACTTGTGCCATTTTGAATACTTGTATCATTCTTGGGTATTGGTGCATTTCTAAGTTTTATGGAAATGTACTTTCTTATGATTCATCAGCACTATTCTGTATTACCATTAAATGTTCCTTAAAGCACTTTCCTATTTTATTTTCAAATTTTAGAAACTCAATGTTTTGCCAGTTCTGTGTAGCTATTTATTAAAGCTATATGTATTAAATTATGTAAAGACTTGTGAATTTGCCTGACTATATGTAATAGAAAGTCACTGAAAAATTTTTAGAAAGACTGTTAATGTAAAGTGTTAAGTGTTCCCCAAATTATCTATAGATTCAATTCAGTACCCAACAAAATTTCAGTTGATTTTGTTTGTGGATAATGGCGGACAGATTCCAATGAAGTTTATAGAAATAAGAAGACCCTAGCATGACCAAAACAATTTTGGAAAAAAAAAAAAAAAAAAAGACTTTCTCTTTATTACTTCAAGGTTTACTATAAGCTACTATCTTAATTAGCTAGTGCTGCAATAACAGAAATACCACAAGTGGGTAGCTTTAACAAACAGAAATGTATTTTCTCACAGTTTAGGAGGCTGGAGGTCCAAATTCAGGGTAGGCTTTCTAACTTTGTGGGCTCTGGAGAATGATCCTTGTCTGTTTGAACTTCTGATCCTGGGCAGTCTTCATATGTCTTAGCATATCTCAGCCATGATCTCTCCTCTGCTGCCTTGTTTAATCTCTTTTATATTTCAAAAGAGGTTAACTCATGGTATACTCTACACTAATCTTGTCCATTAACATAATAAAGACAACCAATTCTCAAATGAGACTGAGACTATAGCCATAGACATAGAGGTTAGGATTTACACTTATTTAGGAGGAAGACATAATTTAACTTATAATCCACTGCCATCAGTCAATTCTGATTCATTGTGACTCCATTGGGCTTCCAAGACTGTAAATCTTTGTGGAAGTAGATTGTCTCATCTTCCTTCCAAGGAGCAGTTGGTAGATTTGAACCACCACAGCTCTGGTTAACAGTCAAATGCCTTACCCACTGTGCCACCAGAGCTCCTTTTAGCTACCATAATCCAGACAGTGTGATGCTAGCAAAAAGAAAACAAGTATATCAATGGAACATAATAAAGAGTTCAAAAATAGACCCATAGATGTAATCAACTGGTCTTGACAAGGATGTTAAAACAATCCAATGGGGATAGAAAATTCTTAGCAACAAATGGTGATAGAATCGCTCTCTACCAAAATGAAAAAACAAAACAAAACAAAAAAAAAACTAACCAACCTAAGACTTCACTTCTAACTTGCGTCATACACAAAAATTAATTCAAGATAGATCATGTGAAATTTAAAACCTAACATTCAAGACCTAAGCATTAAAGCTAAACATTAAAGCTTTCTTGTAGAAGAAAATATAGAATCTTATGTGCCTTGAGATAGGAAAAGATGGCCTTTTCATAAAGAAATAAATTGACTATTTTTAATAATAAAAAAATTTCTGCCTACCAAAGCTCCTGTGTAAAGAAAGAAATTATGAATTAGAGATTGAAAAAATAAATTACATATGTCTACTAGATAAAATAATTACATCCAAAATATATAATAAAGTATAACTCATTAGTAAAATTGCCAACAATGAAACATTTCTTCAGAAAAGGAATTGCACAAATGGCTAACAAACACATGAGAAAATGCTCAAAATCATCAATCTTTAGGGAAATGCAACATAAAACTGCATTGAACAATTGTATATTCTTGAGAAAAGGACCCCATCTAATATTGTCAAGGATGTGGAGCAACCAGAAGTCTCGAACATTATTCCTGGAATGTAAAATGGTTAAACCACTTTAGAAAAATATGTCAGTTTTGTAAAAAGTTAAATATAGATCATTCTATGACAGGCAATTACATTCCCATTTATTTTTCTGAAAGAAATTAAAAAAGAAAAAAAAAAAAACCCATAAAAAGGATAGTGCACCAATCTCCATTGTAGTTTTATTCATGATATCCCCAAACTAGAGTAAACTCTAGTTATCTATTGGTAGAATGGTAAATTGTAATACACTCACTCAATGCACTGTTGTTGTTACGCACCGTCGAGTCGGATGCGACTCACAGTGACCCCTCCTTGGGTTTCTGAGGTAGTATAACTACAGAAATAGGTTGCCCAACCTTCCTTCTGAGGAGTGGCTGGTGGGTTTGAACCAGAAGCCTTCTGGTTGGAAGTCAAGTGCCTCAAGCACTATGCTACCAGAGCTCCTACACAATGCACTATTACTCTACAATTGTAGCAAACTACTGACAATCTGAAAGATGGATAGATCATAAAAATGAAAAAAAAAAAAATAAAGAAAAATAAT
>NW_006921935.1:2530309-2532461 GCF_000298275.1 Orycteropus afer afer
AAGAAAAATAATCAGATAAAAATAACACTTTTAATTTCATTCTATTTATACAAATTTGTGAAAAAGCCAAAAATACTCTACGGTCACTGAAATCCAATTTGTGGTTTCCTAGATTAAAGACTGTGAATTTCCTGGGATGGGACACAGGAACTTTGTGGGATGATGGAAAGAAATTATATTTTGATACAAATGATGTTACAAAAATATTAATTTGTCAAATCTGAACCAATTGTACACTAAATGACTTATATTGCATTGTATGCAAATTATACTTAAAAATGAAATTAACTGAACCTTTCACACTTTACTGGGCAAAGGAGAGATGTATCTTAAATGTCTTCTTCAATCTTAAACAAACAACAATCACCACAACTACAAGAAGACTTCTTATATTATGGGGATTGTTCAGGTTACCTAGTGCCACGTTGACAAGAATATACCACAAAGGGGATGGACTTAACAAACAGGAGTTTATGTTTCACAGTTTGCAGGCTTTAAGTCCAAGTTCAAAATACCAGGCTCTAGGGGCTGTGTGAAAGCCCCTTGACTTTGGGCTTCAGCCCTGTCTCTTGCTCCTGGCCCACTGAAGCTAGAGACATCTCTTCACTCAGGCAGCAACTGGATGCTGAGGCTAACAAAATCAAGATCGACAAATAAAATGGCACAGTCCCAATGTTACCAAACCATATGGCAGACCATTAATTCAAATACATTGTAAGTCCCAAGGTTGGTAGAGCCTGGTTGGCTGCTGAACAACTACACGGCTACATGCAGGCTCCAAATGTGCCATAAGCTAGAGAGCAGTTTCCAAAGTTGTTTCTTATATATGGGAACCAGACCACATCCCTAAAGCAACTATTCAGCTGCTCCAGTTGATTCCACCACGGAGTTAATTACCAGTCTTCCCATGGGAATAACTATATCCAACTGCCCAACCACTCAACCAGGCCTAGCCAAGTTGACACACAAACTTAACTGACACAGAGATGATTTAATTTCTATAAAAAAGGTCATCACAATTATGACAAAACAATTTATTTTTGTTATTAAATATTATGATATGTAATTCAGAATATGTTAAGTACCTAAAAGAAACAGCAAACAAACATATATGCTTGGCATTATTTGGTAATAATAATTCTTAACATTAGATCAAGAAAAGCAGGAAAATGATAGTCTTATTGTCCCAAAATATTCTGTCACTGTGGATTATATATATATATATATATAATATATAAGCAAAGTGCTTTTGAAATATTATTAAAATTGTGGCTACTGTGTTGTTGTTTGGGATCTCTGGTAGCATAGTGGCTAAGGCACTTGAATGCTAACCAGAAGCCTGGTGGTTCAAACTCACCAGCCACCCCTCAGAAGGAAGGTTGGGCAATCTACTTCCGTAGTGATACCGCCTCAGAAATCCAAGGAGGGGTTGCTATGATTCGGTCCGACTCAACAACACATAACAACAACATTAGCGACCCCTCCCCTTGGGTTTCCAATGCTGTATCACTATGGAAGTAGATTGCCCAACCTTCCTTCTGAGGAGTGGCTGGTGGGTTTGAACCGCCAGCCTTCTGGTTAACAGTCAAGTGCCTTAGCCACTAAGCCACCAGAGCTCCTTTTCTACCCATAAGTCTTTGTAAACTCCAAGGTGGGAATTGCTATTAGCAACTGAGGAGATCCTGATTGGTAAAGTCGCCCACCTGGGTTATTTCTGTTAGGTGTGGCATAATACAATGTTCTGGGAGGGTCCCACTCTCTCTCACGTGCTTAGAGTTTTGATGCTAAGATTGGCTAGTTTGACCACCCTGCCGGGCTCAAAAGGAGGCTTCCTAGGGGCAGAACTCTCTCTCTAGCTGCTGGTTGAGGAAGACGTGCTGCTGAAAGAAACACGTGCTCCTGAACGAGACACGTGCTGCTGGGAAAGAGACACAAGAGACATGTATTGCTGAGTGAGACACCAAGGGACCAGCACTGCTGGGAAAGAGACTGTGAGAAACTGTTGGCTGAGGGATGGTGGGCTGGAGAGAGAGACTGAGCGTTCTTCCTGAACTTGAGTTGTAGCCTGGTGCTTCCATAATAAACCCCATAATCCTTGAGTTCTGTGTGGCCACTGCATTGAATTATTGAACCCAGGAGAGAGGTGGTGGTG
>NW_006921935.1:2532561-2545537 GCF_000298275.1 Orycteropus afer afer
GAGGAGTGGCTGGTGGGTTTGAACCGCCAGCCTTCTGGTTAACAGTCAAGTGCCTTAGCCACTATGCTACCAGAGCTCCTATGGCTACTATAGTTATAATTAAACTTCATTTTTCAAAGGGCAATCTGGATTTCAAATTTAAAACACACCATAAAACCTGGAAGGACTTAAAATTTAAAAAGAAGCTAATTGAAAGAAAACATATATTCTGATGATTTTTTGATGTAAATGGCAAAGTAGCAAAAACTATATTTAATATTAGTTATAATACTTTGTCTCAATAAACAATTGACTTTTCAGGATTGCCATTATGAATTTTGAGGTGAGGTGGGATACTAATCTCTGATTGGTTTAATCATTATTATTATTTTATCACTATCATTATTATCTATTTACTTCTTTCTACCTGTTTTATTCGAGCTCTGGTTGCATAGTGACTAAGGCATGTGACTGCTAATAAGAAGCCTGGTGGTTCAAACCCATCAGCCACTCCTGGGAAGGATGATTGGGCAATCTACTTCTGTAATGATACTGCCTTGGAAACCCAAGGAGAGGTCACTATGAGTAGGATCTGACTCCATGGCAGTGCATTGCATTTGTGTACCTGTTTTTATTTTTTTGTAGCTATACAATACTGAAATGATGCACACTAACATTCATCATTTGCCATACACATGTTATATCTTGAAACTAAGGGCTTTGAGAAGTCGATATTAGTAATGGCAGACCAATTTCAATTACACAAGGTAAGGGAGATATTTAGGATAATTTTTGAGGAAGTATTTGAAGTTTCAGTAAAAAAAAGAAAAAGAAAATAGAATTGGGTTTGGCTCACACTTTTCCAATGCAAATACTGATTTTAAGGGAGAGGTAATAGGAGAAAAAGATTTGTCAGTAATAATAGTTTAGATCAGCAAAATCCTTACAAAAGACAAGAAAGAAAGCCTATTTACTTCTCAATGGAAAATTCACAACCTTGATGTCCCTTGTACTTTCCACCTCAAAGCAGGTTCAAAGATAAGGAGTAGCTTCATTTCACAGTTCTACACAGGTCGTGGGAAAGATGGTGATAGGTGTATCAACAGAAGAGTGAGAGAAACTTGAATGATTATTTGCACCGAAAGGATACATGTTAATAGAAAAATCTCTCCTCTTCTTTAGAATAATACTAACAAGTTTGCTTATACATAAACTTACTCACTGCAACATCCCTTGCTTAAGTGTTACTCTTTATGAAATGTGTTGGACAGAGTAACTCTGACTTCATTATTAATTTTTATTTTGAGATACATTATATATATCCAAAATAGTAATCTATATAGTCACTACTCAGATTTGGAAACAAAATAAAATTTAAGTCTAAATCCTCTGTATATTTCTCCAAGTACACATGACCCTCTTCCCTATTATCCAAAAGGTAATTACCATCTTTAATTTGTTATATATCAGTCCTGCAGGTGACATCAAAGTTTAATTACATGTTTATAAAAAAAACAACACAGTTTTAGGTGCTCATAATCATTGGAATACATTTTCATTATACTTCATCTATACTTTTGCAACTTGGTATTTTTCACTCAATTTTATATTAGTGAGATCCCTCGTGTTGATACATACTGCCTCAGCCCACTCATTTTCTCCACCTCTGTTTTCTTCAACAGTTGAGAGGAATAAGCTGGTGAACTTCCATTTTGATCATGTTGCCTTTTTTCTTTTCTTCTTTATCCTTTAGTGAAATTGAAAGTACCCTGATGAGTATTTCAGGCATTTTCTGGGTGAGAGAACTGACTTTGGCAGGAGTTTGTATGGCACAGTTATTTTCCTCTTTCAGAGTGTAGCTGAAGTGTTAATTACTTATTCCAACTGGCAGTCTTGCAAAAATTTCTTTGAAAGCAAGGGCTAAAATTGTGAAGATAGTAGCTCTGAAACAAAAGTTTAACAACCCACATTTATACCAAATAAGGTAACAAAAAAACAATTAAAGCCTAAAACTGACCCAAAGTCTTAAAGAAAAACAGAAAATGTACCTAGATCTCCAAATAATTGAAAGTGGTACAGCGAGCACAGCTTCTCTAGTTTCATCATTTAATCCACATAGTGGGATGGCATTCTTGCCCCAGCTCATGTAGTGTAGGATGCTTTGGAGATAATGCCAAAGCACTGAGTCAAGAATTGAGTGACTCAAGAATTCCTGGCCTTCATCTGTATGCCAAGGAGTGTACACTCTCTGTGCATAAATGGGGTGATAATAATAATAATAATAATAATAATAAGAGTGCTTACTTTATGTCTAACAACAACCTAATCACTTTATACATAACTTATTTATTCCCTACAATAATTTTATGAGGTAGAAATTATTATGTTTTCTATTTTACAAATGACTCACTTATGCATAAAGATATATAATACCTACCTCAGGGACACAAAACAAAAGAAACACAAAAAGCCGAAATTGAAATCCATACTAGAATTTGTTCATTTTTTTCAGAAACTATTCACTGACACTGTACTCCTAACCATTTCTATTAATTACCAAGGAGGAGCTGCACAATGTGGAAAGAATATTATTTAGAACCTCTTCCAACCCCATCAATATTAATACTATAAATTTTCTGAAGGCAGAACAATTACTCTCCAATATATCATGATAAAGTGAAGTGAAGAAAACTTAGGTTTCATTTGAAATGAATCTGTTTTAAAAATGGATTTATCTTTTACTAGTTACAGGAGTGAAAAATCAGTTTTCTCATTTTTAAAATGAAATAAAACATAATAGTAGTGCATCTACTGTTGTGATGATTAAATTAGTGAATATCTACAAAGTTGTGTGGGTTCCTGGAATTGGATGCAAGGCCGTATACCTGAGAATAAAATGTGCAAACCTTAGGGAATTATCAGCTGTTAGATCCAACTAAAATATCAAAAATAACCTTAGCAGTACCATTTAAACCAAAACAATCCTATCACCTCATCTGTTACCATGTGCATAAATATAATAATAATAAATAGAAGGAAACCAAGAGCATACTGTATGGGCAAACTTTATGAAAGGAAGTTATCTCCTCTCCTTTCCTTCCACAGGGAGACAAATAGTAAGAGATTATCTCAAGTAGTTTGTGATTGCCAGTACAGGTAGTCTGATGTTTATTTTCTGGTTCTCACTGCCGTCAAGTCAATCCCGACTCACAGCAACCCCTCCTTGGGTTTCCGAGGCTGTAATACTATGGAAGTAGATTTTCCAACCTTCCTTCTGAGGAGTGGCTGGTAGATTTGAACAGCCAGTTTTCTGATTAGCAGTCAAATGCATTAGGCACTGAAGACTGCTTATTCACTGAATAGACTAAGCTTTTCAGGGTCATCAAAGGGGGAAAAGACTATGGGAAATTCTTGGATGGTAGGATAGCCAGAAAAAGAGATGGCAAATACTCTTCCATACCACACCCAAAGAATCACAGATATTTGGGCCATATAGTACCTATAGGATTCAGGGATGTGGACCATGAATGGGGAGCAGCTATAGGTTTGTGGGGTACAAAAACTGTATTGGATAAAGAGATGCTTGTGCCAGAAGGATTTGGCATGGCACTTCTAATGGGAACAACCAAAAGTGTGCTTGCACTCCCAACAGACCAGTGATACCTGGTGAGATTCTCAAGATTCAACTTTTATCAATAGACCTTCTTAAGCCATCACTAATCCAAAATGAATCAGTAATAAGTGAGGTACAAAATAATTATGAATAATTCACATGCAGGACATGTAGACATTACATTTATTACTGAGCCAGAGCTGATGATATATGTTTTCCCTTTTCATCTGTCCCTTTGCAATCTGATTACTAAGCACAGGGAGATAAGAAGGTAGGTTACAGAGCAGACTTTTGGCTCCCCCAAACTCAAGACTGTACCACCTTTCACTTTAGCATGCACTGGTGGGAGATTGGAACTCCTCAGAAGAAAGGTTGGACAATCTACTTCCATAGAAAATAGACTTTTAAATAAAATGTGAAATTAAATATGTGAAACAAAAAGGGCAAAGTGGTAAAATCTAAAAGTGCCTGTTTCAATAATATTATACATATAAGATGATATACAAACTGATAATTTCATTCAGGAAGTTGGTGATCAGTGTTAAATGTGGGAGTGCTGATAGAATATTAATGGCAAGTGTTATTGGAGAAATGAAATAATTGAGTCTTCGAATATTATAAGTTAAAATTACATACTTAATCAGTGAGCCAGATATTAAGTTATCAACTCTCAGCTCCAAACTCATCCTTCTACAATCCATTTTGTGTTGCTAGAACAGACTACTGAACCACAGTTTGCATCTTTCAGCTGGTTCCTTGTGGAAGTTTACAGAGTAAATTCACATTTTGTTTCATGACATTGATTACAATCCCCACAAAGTAACAGCCCTCTTCACACTTCCTCCTTGTGGCTACCTTTTTTCCTGAGTCTTCTTTCCCATGCATTCCTACCTTTTGAGCTATCTCCTGGTGCATATACTGCCCTTCTGATCGTCCATGGTTGATTGTTCTAAGGAGTGTACTTACCTGGTGTAAATGTTCACCCTATACATCTGTATGTTGTTTGGCTGGAAGCCATGACAGTGAGTTCAATTCCAGGCCCTAAGGATGAATAGGGGTCATAGTCTCTGAAGTATCCCCAGTCTCTATCAGATCAGTAAACCAGGTCTTTTTTATGATTTTGAGTTTAGTTCCACATTTTCTCCAGCTTTATACAGGACCAACTATTTGATCCCTTTCTGAGTGGTTGACTGTGGTAAAAGGCCGCCACCTAGTTCTTCTGCCTCAGGGTCAGTAGGTTCAAGTTTGCATGGTCCACTAGTCCCTTGGATGGATTGTTTCCATGTGTCTTTGGTTTTCTTCATTCTTCTTTGCTCAGAATGGAGAAAGATTAATTGTTACATTTTAGCTGGCCCCTTGCAAGCTTTTAAGATCCCAGTCACTACTCACCAAAGTAGGATGTAGAACAATGTTTGTGTGTAGTGTATTATGCCAATTGACCTTGATGTCCCCCATGAACATGGTCCCAAGCCCACAGATCCAGCAACTCACTTCCCTAGGGTAGTTACTGTTGCTAAGAAGTTATAAAAACTTTGCCCCTTGTTAGCTCTATTAGATATATGGACATTCTTATACTACATACAAATATGTATGTAGAGATATCATCTGCCAGACTTATATAAGATCATGATCAGATATACCTGATCGTTCAACCTGTCTACCTATGTCTACCTCTGAATTAATGTTTGTTATTACTGATAATGTAGTATTGTGTATGTAAAATGTTTATCTTTGTTGTCTGTACATTTAGCACACCTCTCTGTGTCTTCCTTTTCCTTGGTATTAGTGTGTTGGTCACTCACTTTTTGTGTATTGCCTTTCCATTCACCCAAATCAATACTTGCTCTTTCCTATCCAGCAATTTTTCCTTCTTTTCCTTCCTATCTCTGATAACCAACAAAGAACGTTTCCTTCCATATGTAAAACTTTCCTTGACTATTTACAATTGTGGACTAATACACTATTTAACCCTCTATGATTGAATAATTTCACCCAGCATTATGTCTTCTAAGGTCAGCCATGTTATGAGGTATTTCACACATTCTACAGTATTCTTTAATCTGAGAAGCTGGACTATATGAAGAAGAATGTGGCATCAGGATTGGAGGAAGAATCATTAACAACCTGTGATACACTAACAAAACAACTTTGTTTGCTGAAAGTGAAGATGACTTGAAGTACTTACTAATGAAGATTGAAGACTATGGTGCACAGTATGGATTACATCTCAATATAAAGAAAACAAAAATCCTCACAACTGGACCTATAAGCAGCATTACGATAAATGGAGAAAAGATTGAAATTGTCAAAGACTTCACATTACTTGGTTCTACAATTGATGCCAATGGAAGCAGCTGTCAGGACATCAGATGATGTACAGCACTGGGCAAATCAGTTGCAATGGACCTCTTTCAAGTGATAAAGAGCAAAGCTATATCTTTGAGGACTAAGGTGCACCTCACACAAGCTATGGTATTTTCAATCGCCTCATATGCATGTGAGTGATGGACAAAGAATAAGGAAGATCGAAGAAGAATTGATGCATTTGAGTTGTGGTGTTGGCGAAGAATGCTGAAATTACCATGAACTGAAAAAAGAACTAACAGGTCTGTCTTGGAGGAAGTGCAACTGCAGGGCTCCTTGGAGATGAGAATGGCCAGACTTCATCTCACATAGTTTGGTCATGTTGTCAGAAGGGACCATTCCCTGGAGAAGGATGTCATGTTTGGTAGGTGGTGGGGTGACAAAGGAGGGGAAGGCCCACAATGAGCTGGATTGATACAGTGGCAGCGGTAATGGGCTCAAGTATAGCAAGAACCATGGAACTGTCCCAGGACCAGGCGGTATTTCGTTCTGCTGTGCATAGGGTCGATATGCGTCAGAGACGGGTTGACAACACCTAACAACAACAACAACACAATATTCTTTAGTGTTGTACTGTTACCATTGTGTGTATGTACCATAGTTTGGTTATCCATTTCCCCACTGATGGGCAGTTAGATTGTTTCAATCTCTTTGCTATCATGAATAGTGCTGAAATTAACATAGGTATGCATATGCCATGGCTTTCACATCTTTAGAATATATACCTAGCAATGGAATCAATCAGTGTGTCAAATGGTATTTCTATTTCCAACTTTTAAGAAATCACTAAATTATTTTCCATGGTGGTTGTACAATTTTAAAGTCCCACCAGCAGTGTAGCAAAATCTCAATCTCTCCACATCCTCACGAGAATTTGTCATTTCAGTTTTGTTGAACTATGCTATTAGAGCTGGCATGAGATAGTATCTCATTATTCTTTTCATTTGCATCTTTCTAATCTACAATAACAACAACAATCTACATATATCAGTTTGTCATACTGTTGTGGTTGTATGTGGCTGTGAGGTTGGAAACTATGCCACCAGTATTTCAAATACAAGCAGGGTTATCCATGTTGGACAGGTTTCAGTGGAGCTTCCAGACTAAGACAGACTTGGAAAAAGGAAGGGGCCATCCACTTCCCAAAAAATTGGCCAGTGAAAACCTTATGAATAGCAGTGAACCACTATCTGATATAGTACTGCAAACTTTATGAATGGACTTGAAACATTGTCTGATAAAGTGCTGAAAGATGAGCCCCTGGGGTTGGAAGGCACACAAAATATGACTGGGGAAGAGCTACCTCCTCAAAATAGAATCGACCTTAATGATGTGGATGGAGTAAAGCTTTTGAGGCCTCCATCTGCTGATGTGGCACAACTCAAAATGAGAAGAAACAGCTGCAAACATCCATTAATAACTGGAACATTTAATGTATTAAGTATGAATTTAGGAAAATTGGAAGTTGTAAAAAATGAAATGTAACACATAAAGATCAATATCCTAGGCATCAGTTAACTGAAATGGACTGGTTGTAGCCATTTTGAATCAGACAACCATATGATCTACTATGCTGGGAATGACAAATTGAAGAAGAATGGCATGGCATTCACTGTCACAATGAATGTTTCATGATCTATCTTGAAGTATGATGCTGTTAGTGATAGGATAATATCCATACACCTACAAGGAAGACCAGTTAATACAACTATTATTCAAATTTACACACGAATCACTAAAACCAAAGATGAGGAAATTGAAAATTGTTACAAATTTCTGCAGTGTGAAATTGACCAAACATGTAATCAATATGTGTTGATTATTACTGGTGATTAGAATTCTAAATTTGCGAACAAAGAAGAATCATCAGTAGTTAGGAAATATGCCCTTGATGACAGAAATGATGCTGGAGATTGTACGACATACTTTTATAAGACGAACAACTTATTCATTGCAGATATCTTTATCAACAACATAAATGGTGCTTATATTCATGGACTTTGTCAGATGGAATACACAGGAATCAGATTGACTACATCTGTGAAAAGAGGTGATGGAAAAGCTCAACATTTTCAGCCAAAACAAGACCAGGAGCAAACTGTGGAACAGACCATCAACTGCTCATATGTGAGTTGAAGTTGAAGTTGAAGACAATTAAGACAAGTCCACGAGAGCTAGAAAATGACATTGATTATATCCCATCTGAATTTAGAGACCACCTGAAGAATATATTTGATGCATTGAACACCAATGACTAAAAACCAGAAGAATTGTGGGATGACATCAAGAACATCATCCATAAAAAAAAAACAAAAGGTCATTAAAAAGACAGGAAATGAAGAAAAGACCAAAATGGATGTTAGATGAGAAGATAAAAAACTGAACAGAAGATTTCAAAGAGTAGCTCAAGAAGACAAAGTCAATTATTATAATGAAATGTGCAAAGACCTGGAGTTAGAAAACCAAAAGATAAAAATACTTTCAACATATCTCAAGCTAATAGAACTGAAGAAAAAAATCATGCCTCAAATTGCAATATTGAGAGTTTCCATGGGCAAAATATTGAAAGATGCAGGAAACTTCAAAAGAAGATGAAAGGAATACACAAAGTCAGTATATCAAAAAGAATTGGTCAATGTTCATCCATTTCAGGAGGTGGCATATGATCAAGAAACACTGGTATTGAAGAAGTTGAAGCTACACTGAAGGAATTGGTGAAAAATAAGTCTCCAGGAATTGACAGAATGCTCATTGAGATGTTTCAATAAACTGATTCCACAGTGGGGATACTTACTTATCTATGTCAAGAAATTTGGAAGACAGCTACCTGGCCAACTGACTGGAAGAGATCCATATTTGTATCTATTCCAAAGAAAAGTGATCCCATTGTTGTTGTTGTTATGTGTCATCGAGTCAGCCCCAACTCATAGTGGGTGATCCCATAGAATGTGGAAATTATCGAACAATATCATTACTATCACACACAAGTAAAATCTTGCTGAAGGTAGTTCAAAAACGATTGCAGCAGTATATTGAGAGAGAACTTCCATAAATGCAAGCTGGATTCAGAAGAGGATGTGGAACAAGGGATATCATTGCTGATGTCAGATGTAACTTGGCTGAAAGCAAGGAATAGCAGAAACATGTTTACCTGTGTTGTATTTACCATGCAAAAGCATTTGATTGTGTGGATCATAACAAATTATGGATACAACCACAAAGAATGGGGAATTCTAGAAAATTTAATTGTACTCATGAGGAACCTGTAGGTAGACCAGGAGGCTGTCGTTCAAACAAATCAAGGGATATTCATGGTTTAAAATCAGGAAGGGAGGGCATCAACATTGTATCTTTTCATGGTACTTATTCAATTTGTATGCTGAGCAAATAATCCAAGAAACTGTATTATATGAAGTAGAATGTGCCATCAGGATTAGAGGAAGACTCACTAACAACCTGTGATATGCAGATGACACAACTTTGCTTGCTGAAAGTGGGGATGACTTGAAGCACTTACTAATGAAGATGGAAGACTACAGTTTGCCTTATGGATATATATATCCTCAATATAAAGAAAACAAAAATCCTCAAATGGGTCCAATAAACAGTTTAATGATGGATGTAGAAAAGATTGAAGTTGTCAAGACTTCATATTACTTGGTTCTAAAACCGAGCAAGTCAAGGGAATCAGCAGTCAACACATCAGAGAATGTATTGCATGGGCAAATCTACTGCAAAAGACCTCTTTCAAGTGCTGAAGAGCAAAAATGTTTCCTTGAAGACTAAGGTGCACTTATCGCAAGCCATGGTATTTTCAATTGCCTCATATGCATGTGAGAGCTGGACAATGAATAAGGAAAATCTAAGAAATGTTGCTTTTGAGTGGTAGTATTGGAGAAGAATGCTAAGAGTACCATGGACTGCTGAAAGGACTAACAGTTCTGTCCTGGAAGAAGTGCATCCTGAATGCTACTTGGAAGCGAGAATGGCCAGACTTCATCTCACCTACTTTGGTCATGTTGTTAGATGGAACCATTCCCTGGAGAAGAATATCATTCTTTGTAAGGTGGAGAGTCTAAGAAGAAAGGGAAGGCCCTCAATGAGATGGATAGACACAGTGGCTGCAGAAATGGATTCAGGTATAGCAAGGATTGTGAGATTGGCACAGGTTCAGGCAGTGCATATGAGGGTCATGCATATGAGGTAATTGAAAACACCATGGCTTGCGTTAGACACACCTTAGTCTTCAAAGAGACATCTTTGCTTTTCAGTACTTTAAAATGGTCTTCTATGTATGGGATAAAATCATCTGCAAATAGTGATACTTTTACTTCTTTCTTACCAATTTGGATGCCTTTTATTTCCCTTTTTTTCTTACAACACTGGCTAGGACATCCAATAAAATGTTGAATAGAAGTGGTAATAGAGTGCTTCCTTGCCTGGTTCCCATTCCTGAGGGTAATGCTGTCAGTCTCTCTCCATTGAGAATAATGTTTGCTGTTGGTTTCACACATATGCCCTTTATTATGTTGAGGAATTTTCCACCTATCAATATTTTTTCTGAGAATTTTTTTTTAAAAATCAGAAATAGATATTGGATTTTATCAAATGCTTTTTCTGCATTGATTGATATGATCATGTGGTTATTTTATTTTATTTTACTTTACTTATGTGATAGATTACACTGATTTTCTAATTTTGTACCATCCTCGCATACCTGGTATGAATACCACTTGGTCACAGTGTATTATTATTATTATTATTATTATGTTTCATATGTTGCTGAGTCTATTGGCTAGGATTTTGTTCAAGATTTTTGCATCCATATTCATGAGGGATATTGGTCTGAGGTTTTCCTTTTTAGTGGTGTTTTTGCCTGGTTTTGGTATAAAGGTATACTTGCATCATAAAATGAATGTGGGAGGTTTCCATCTTTTTCCATGTTCTGGAATAGTATGAGTAGGATTGATATCAACTCTTCACTGAATGATTGGTGGAAAACTCCAGTGAAACCATCTGAGCCAGGACTTTTTCTTTGTTGGTAGTTTTTTATGATCTGTTCAATTTCTTCTTTGGCATAGATCTGTTCAAATTTTCTACCTCAGTGTGTGTTAGTGGAGGTAAGTAGTGTGTTTCTGGGAAAGTGTCCATTTCTTCTAGGTTTTCAAATTTGTTGGAGTACAGTTCTTCATAGTATTCTGATATTATCCTTTTTATTTTGGTTGGTTCTATTGTGACATCCCTCATTTAATTTCTTATTCACATTGTTTACATTTTCTCCTTCTTTTCCCTTATTAATTTTTCCAATGGTTTGTTGATTTTATTAATCTTTTCAAATGACCAGCTTCTAGTCCCCCCCCCCCTTATTGTTTTTCCATTTCATTTATTTCTGCTCAAATCTTTATTGTTATTTTTTTCTTCTGGTGACTACAGGATTTTTTGATGCTCTTTTTCTAATTGTTAGACATGTTAAGGTGTTTATTTTAACTTTTTCTTCTTTTTTGATGAGTGCATTTATTGCTATAAGTTGCCCTCTGACCACTGCTTTTCTGTGTCTCAAAGATTGTGGTGTTTTTTTTTTTTTTTTTTTTTTAATTGTCATTTGATTCAAGGAATTTTTAAATTTATTTTTCATTTTGTCTATTACCAGTAGTTTATAATGAAGATGTGGTTTACTTCTGATGTGCTTTCTCTGTTTCTGTTGACTCTCCTTTTGTTTATTTCTACTTTTATAGCATTTTGATCTGAGAAGATGCTCTGTAGTATTTCAACATTTCTAACTTGGTGAGCCATGCTTTGTGACCTAACATATGGTCTATCCTGGGGAATGTGCCATGTGTGCCGGAGAAGAATGTATGTTGTGCTGTTGCTTTGTGAAGTGCTCTGTAGATGTCTATAAGGTCAAGTTGGTTGGTTACATTTTTTAGTTCTTCTGCATCTTTGTTGAGTTTCTCTCCAATTTGTTCTATTCTTCTTTGAAAGTGGTGTATTAAAGACTCTTACTGTTACTGTGGAGTCATCTATTTGTCTTTTCAACTCTATTAAAGTCTGATTTTATGTATTTTGGGGCTCTTTCATTAGGTGCATAGATATTTATCATGGCTAACTTCTGTTGTTAGATTGATCCTTTAAACATTATATAATGTCCTTCTTTGTCTCTTATGGTGTTTTTTGTCTTAAAGTCTATTGTATCAGAAATTAATATTGCCACTCCTGCTGTTTTTTGATTGCCATTTGCTTGATTTTTTTTTTTTCCAACATTGCATTTTTAGTCTCTTTTTGTCTTTGTTTGTAAGGTTAGTGCCTTGTAGACAGTATATTGCTGGGTCATATTTTATTATCTAGTTTGTAACTCTCTATCTCTTGCATTATGCACTAAATAAATTTGCATTTAGTGCAATTATCTATAAGTATGAATTTATTGCTGCCTTTTTTAATGTTTTTTTCCCCTCCATGGTGTTGTTTTCTTTGTTCCATATAATTTTCTGTGCTGAGCTCACTTTTTTATTTTTTAAATTAATTTTATTATCATTTCCTTCATCGTTAGTGTTTTAGTATTTGCTGAGTATTAGTATCTCTCCTCTATTTTATTTTTATGTGACAGTTAATTATTTTTCTTTGAGGTTACCCTATGATTTATTATTTTCTTCCCAAGTTTAGAACAGCCTGTTTTATATCACAATTGTCTTGACTTCCTCACCATTTAGAAGTTCTTTACCTACATGATTTATTCCCTCTTCTTAATTTGTAGTTTTCCTCATTTACCAATTGATGTCTCTGGTTCCCTCTTCATAGTCTTGTAAGCTTATTTTAGTTTGGATATTTCTGTAGCTGGTTTAGTTTTGGGGTTTTGTCATCATGTATGTTGATCAATGGTTGTTGATGTCTTTTGTTAGTTCTCTGTCTGAAGGAGTCCTTTTAGCATCTCTTGTAAGGTTGAGCTGGTTTTAACAAATTTTCTTAATTTCTGCTTATTTGGGAATGTCCTAATTTCACCATCATATTTGAGGGACAATTTTG
>NW_006921935.1:2545851-2569875 GCF_000298275.1 Orycteropus afer afer
ATCCCATTGTCTTCTTGTTTCATGGTTTCTGCTGAGAAATCTGAGCTTAGTCTTATTGGCTGGCCATTGTAGGTAAAAGAAAGAAGAAGAGAGAAATATATATATATATATACATCTGCAGATAGGGGAATAAGAAAAAAGAGTAAGATGGAATGCATAATAAAGAGAAAAATGCAAAAACAAAAACCATGTATGGGAAGAGCCCATGATAAAAAGAAGAGAAAGAGAAAAGAAGGGAAATAGGAAAATGGAAAAAATAAGAAAATAATCAACAAAAAACCTTCCGAGAACTAGGGAAGGGAAAGAGAAAATAAATAGAAAAAAAGGAAGAAAGGAGGGGAAAAAAGTATAATTTTAAAACATACAAACAAAACAAAACTGGGGAAGACTGGGCACTCAGATTGGGATAGAATTCCTGCTGGTCCAGAAGGTAGGTGTAGGTGGGGGATG
The DNA here is from genome assembly GCF_000298275.1 of Orycteropus afer afer. NCBI lineage: Eukaryota > Metazoa > Chordata > Mammalia > Tubulidentata > Orycteropodidae > Orycteropus > Orycteropus afer. The sequence continues at coordinate 2,546,302 of NW_006921935.1, forward strand.
GCCACACCTTCATTCACCAAGAGGATGTGGAGTACAAGAGTAAGGGGGATGTTACACCTTTCTAGTTGTCAGCCTCCACTGTGTTTGCCCATCATTTCTTTACCATGCGGAATCTATTCTTAGGTTGCTGCCAGATAGGAAAGCTGTTTGCAAATATTCAAAACAACCACAGGACATCTGATAGTCCACAGCTCCCTTTGTTTCCTTATTCACTATTTTCATATCTAGTTGTCAGGACAGTGGATAGTCTGCAGCTTTATTTTTCTCCTTATTCATTTTTGTTATTCAAATTCTTGTAATAGTTGATATTTAATTCACATCTTTATTCTTCTCTTCAAAGCTCTGCATTCCAAGATTATGTTCTGTATCTGTTTCAATTGGTTTATGGTTTCTTTGTTGCAGATGGTCTGTGTAGCTTGTCTGTCTTGCCAGAAGTTAATAAACTTTTTATATATATGAAAAAGAGAGAAAGAGTTAAAAAGAGGATGTTATTTTTAATAATTCTAAAAGTAGCAATCCTGAAAGTGTTTCAAGGATTAAGATTTTTTTTTCTGTGTGTTAGTATGTATAGACAATATTGTTACAAAATCACATATACCTATCTTTATATATCTATAACTATAATTCTGTCTATTTGTCTATCTATCTATCTACATAATCAACAATTTTAAGGTGTCTGAATTTTTAAACATTATGCCTGGTAATAGTAGCAATCTACATTTCAATGTATTAAAAATTAGTACCTACCTAGGTCATTCCATCAAAGCCTTAAACTTTAATCAATACATAATTAAAGAATATGCTTTATACTCATGTCTGTGAGCATGAGACTTTGCTCTTGTGAGAACTGATGGGTCACTGTTGTGCCATTGAGGAGCTTATTTTTATCTATATGAAATCATCCTGATTATGGAATGAGAATTTTCTGATGCTATATTTTCATCTTCAACACTTCTAATTAGATTTTAGTTCCTCCTCTAATTTTATTTTTCTATTTTATCTTATGATTTTTTTTTATTCTGAGGTTTTTCATTTCTTGATGAACAGCTCAGATATTTCCTGAGATTGATATGAACTCCAGTTGTTTAACAAGGTTGGAATTTTGCTCTGCAGCAAGGAAACAGATGCTACTTATGTCACCCCAATGAATCTGAAGTCTAAAATCCTTGATCATTTTAGAGTTTTCAACCTAGAACCCCTGGGTAACAATTATTTTTTAACAGCCTACTTCAATCCTCTCACAACAATCTCTGATCACTCATAATTTTATCTATTCACATAGAACAATTCATAAAAATGAAACAGACCTGTCTTTTACCACCTGCAACCTCTAAGTGAACAAAGTTTTTGGTCTCCCATCATAGTGTTCCTCACGTAGAATACATAGATATTTATTTAACAGATTAAAGAGAGTAGCTTGGGAAAAAAAAAAAAAAAAACAGTAACAATGGATTAAAGAAATGATATAGGGAAGAGGAATAATTTTTTTTCAAGAGTCCATATATGCAAATATGTGTATGTGTAGGTACTCAAAACAATGAATTCAAAATAGTGAAATATTTAATTCTATGTGCTCTATAATATTAACAACTAGCATCTATCACAGCAGTTACAGAAATAAGCATTTTCTATTATTCTGTGATAACTTTGCATTTTGAGTTATCTGAAAACAAATTGTCTATCCTGAAATCTCTCTACATAGGGCCTATCATATAATAATAGTTTAGTAAATATTTTCTGAATAAATCTTGAAGTTTCTTTCACTCATTCATTCATCAACAAGGATATCATTTAAATCCACGAATGCTGTCTTAGTCTTACAGGACTACCTTTATAAAATATCACAAAGTGGGAGGTTTTGAAAAGCAGAAATTTATTTTGTCACAGTTCTGGAGGTTAGAAGTAAATCAGGGTATCTGTTGTATAGATTCCTTCTGATGGCTTTGAGAGAGAAACAGTTACAGGCCTCTCTCCTAGTGTCTGGTGACAGCTGGCAATCCTTAGCATGTCTTTGCTACTCTTAGATGCATCTCTATATGTAGCATTTCCCCTGCGTGTGTGACTGCTTTTATAAGACACCTCTCTGGAGAGATTAGATCTAAACCCCACCTATTTCAGCATGTTCCAGTAAGACTTGTTTAACTTAACTGATTTAAAAAAAGAAAGAAAGAAAGAAAAAGAAAAGGAACAACTAAAAACTATTTCCAAACAAATGTGCATTCACAGGTACAGTATATGACTTCAACAAAATTCTTTTTTTTTTGGGGGGGGGACGACTCAATCTATAACACATACCCTCTCTAATACTTAGCAAGCTTTCTTGTAATTTAAAATACTAGCATTCATATTAAATATAAATTCTAGAATTATTATTTTTATTTTTCCTATTTACACATTTATTTGTCTTTAAAATACATTAATAAGAAAGGTAGTGGTGAATATTACTAGACCCCACCACATAACTGAAACTAACCTCATCAAAGTCATCAATTATGCCCAAGACACAAAAACTCAAGATCTACTTCTTTACCTTTATTTTACCAAGCCATTTTTCAGCTTTCACTATTTTCAGCCATTCCCCTTTACTTGAAATAATTTATATACTTAGTTTTCTGTCACAATAACCTTCATGATTTTTCAACTTATTTTATTGAATGTGTCTTCTTCATACCTTTTGAAGGATCATTCTTTTCTTCCTGATTTTTTTTTTTTTTTAATTTGACATTCAGAAGTTTTTGCCCTCTGATCTCTTTTCAGGTGTTCTTACTTCCTAATAATTGTATCGTGTTCCATGCATTAACTATCATTTATAAGCTGATGACTATGAAATATATGCCTCTAGATCCAATTCTTCTCTTCTTCTCTGAAGTTTATATTTCAATTACAATTTCCAATTTGGCATCTTTATGTGAATGTCTAATGGATGTTCCCTAATTTTCATTTTTGAAATTCTATTTCTGTTTTCTTTACTCATCTCAAACCCACCAGCCACTCCTTGGAAGGAAGATTGGACAAGCTAGCATAGTGGCTAAGACACTTGCCTGCTAACCAGACGGCTGGCGGTTTAAACCTACCAGCCACTCCTCGGAAGGAAGGTTGGGCAATCCTACTTCTGTAGTGATACTGCCTCGGAAACCCAAGGAGGGGTCGCTATGAGTCGGGTTTGACTCGACGGCACATAACAACAACAACAACAACCACCACCTCAGAAACCCAAGGAGGGGCCACTATGAGTCAGATCCTACTTGAGGGAGTGAGTGTGGTTTATGTATATATAACGACTATTGCAGGACACAGTTAATGTTTTAATTTACTTCTCTCATAACTCTATTGTGTGTTGGCCAGCCATTTCAGGAAATATCATTTTCACCAAGTGTATTCCTATGCCTCTGCTTGTAGACTTCATTCCAACTCCAAATAATTACCCTAAAAATGCTAAATAAATTGTAGGGATAATCTTTTCTTCCTCCTAGTGTTAACTTCCATTTTCTTATGCCTGGCCAGTGTTTTATAAGAAATCAAGACTCTTCAGAACATAAAACTTTTTCTGCTTGTTAAACAAATATGTTTTCCAGTAGAGCTTCTTCTCAGTGGTATGGGATTATTCAGAGTCACATTAGAATACATGTGGTCTACATGACCTATGGTATCAATTTCCCAAAGACCAGAAATAGGTCTATGGATCAATACATTGGATCTGAAATGAAGAAATTTTTACTGGTATCCATATAATGATGGGAGGTAAGTGGACAAATATTTTGAACACAAGATCAGACAATCCCTAACCTCTGTTTGTATCTCGGTGAATGTAAGACTTGGATCTGGTAGCGAGAGTATAATACATAAAACATGGCAACAAACTAGCAAAAAATAAATCAATAAACAGCTGTCACTGTGTTCTTTATGCTAAAAATGTAATTTGATTTCACATATCCATGTGAAAATTCCCTGAGTATGCATAATGGTGAAAAATTACTAAGTAGAATTATTCATTATATACATATTATATATATATATATATATATATATATATATATATATATATGTGTGTGTGTGTGTATATATATATATTCATTTATATATATTCATTCAGAATGAATGAAACATTGCCTGTTCCTGCACCATCCTCACAGTTATTTCTGTACTTCAGCCCATCTTTGTAGTCACTGTTTCAACCCATTTGGTTGAGGATCTTCCCCTTGGTTGTTGACCTACTTTACCGAGGATGATATCCTTCTCCAGGAAATTGTGCCTTCTCACCATGTGACTAAAGTAGGTGAGACTAAGTCTGTCCATTCTTACTTCCAAGGATCATTCTACTTGAACTTTTTCCAGAATAGATTTGTTCATTTTTCTGGCAGTCCATGGCATTTTCTGTATACTTTGCCAACACCATAATTCAAAGGCATCAACTCTTCAGTCTTACACATTCAAAGGGAGTTCTGGTAGCATAGTGCCTAATGTATTTGACTTCTAACCAGAAGCCTGGTGGTTCCAACCCACCAGCCACTCCTCTGACAGGAGGTTGGGCAATCCACTTTCGCAGTGATACTGCTTCGGAAATCCATGGAGGTGTTGCTATGAGTCAGATCCGACTCAACGACAGTGAGTTTGATACTGGTTTTGATTTTGTTTTTCACCAATGCCTTTAGTGAAGCTTGGTCTTCTTTTTTCATTGAGTATTGATCATATGCTACTTCCTGAAATAGTTGAACATCAACAAATTCTTTTTTTGTACAGTGATTCTGTGTATTACTTCCATCTTATTTTAATGGATAACTCAACACTTTGCCCATAGTATCCTTCAATATTGCAACTCAAGACTTGAATTTTTTCATCAGTTCTTTTAGCTTGAGAACTTCTGAAAATGTTCTTTCCTTTTGGTTTTTTTAATTCTGGGTCTTTGCACATTCATTATAATACTGTATTTTGTTTTCCTGAGCTGCCCTTTGAAACCACCTGTTCAGCTCTTTATCTCATCATTTCTTCAATTCCCTGCTACTCTCCATTCAAAACCAAGGTTCAGTCTCTTCTGACGTATATTTTAGTTTCCTTCTTTTTCTGTCTTGTTAATGACAGTTTACTTTCTTCATGTATGATGTTCTTGATGTCATCCTGCAACTCATCTAGTTTTAATTTATTAGTGTTCAATGCATCAAAACTATTCTTCAGATCTTCTCTAAGTTCAGATGGGATATAATTAAGGTTATATTTTGGCTCTTGTAGGCTTGTTTTAGGAGCTCTGGTAGCACAGTGGCTAAGACACTTGACTGTTAACCAGAAGGCTGGCAGTTCAAACCCATCAGCCACTCCTCAGAAGGAAGATGGGGCAATCTACTTCTGTAGTGATTACTGCCTCAGAAACCCAAAGAGGGGTTGCTATGAGTCGGGTCCTACTCAATGGCACATAACAACAACAACAACAACAACAGGCTTGTTTTAATTTTCTTAACTTTCTACTTGAAATTGCATATAAGCAATTGATTCTCTGTTCCACAGTCAGTTCCTGGACCTTTTTGACTGATGATATTTAGCCTCTCCATTATCTCTTCCAACAGATGCAGTCAATCTGATATTTGTGTATTCCCTCTGGTGAGATCCACCTATATAGCTGCCATTTATGTTGCTGAAAAAGGTATTTTCAATTAATAAGTCGTTGGTCTTGCAAAATTCTACCATGTGATCTCCAGCCTAATTTCTATCCAAGGATATATTTTCCAATATTCAATGCTTCTTCTTTGTTTCCAACTTTAGCTTTCTAATCATCAATAATTGACAATACTTCTTGATCACATTTTGGTTGATTTTACACTTCAGAAGTTGGTAAAAATCTTTAATTTCTTCATCTTTACTTTAGTGGTTGTGTGTAAATTTGAATAATAGTAGTATTAAATAGTCTTCCTTGTAGGCATATGAATATCATTCTATCACTGACAGTGTTGTACTTCAGGATAGATCTTGAAACATTCTTTTTGATGATGAATGTAATACCATTCCTCTTCAATTTGTCATCCCCAGTGTTTTGGTTACCTACTGCCACTCTGACAGGAATGTAGCACAAATGAGATGCTTGAACAAACAGGAGTTTGTTCTCTTGTAGTTCGAGAGGCTAGAAGCCTGAGTCCAAAGTGTTAGGCTCAAGGGCTGTGTGAAAGCCCTTTGACTTTGGGCTTCAGCTCTGCCTCTTTCTCCTTGCCCACTGAAACTAGAGACATCTCTTCACTCAGACAGCTACTGGCTGCTGAGGCTAACAAGCCCAAGGTCAACAAATAAAAGGGCACAGTCCTGATGTTACCAAACCACATGGCAGGCCATTAATTCAAGTCCATTAAAAGTCCCAAGGTCAGTAGAGCATGGCAGGCTGCTGAACAATGACATGGCTACATGCAGCGTTCAAGGGTACCATGAGCTAGAGACCATTCCCAAAGCTGTTTCTTATATATAGGAAGCAGATCACATACCCAAAGCAGCTACTCATCTGCTCCAATATATTCCACCATGGAGTTAATTATTAATCTCACCATGGGGAATAACTACCTTCAGCTGCCCAGCCACTCAACTAGGCCCAGCCAAGTTGACACACAAATTTAACCACCACACCTGGCTTAGAAGATCATATGACTGTCTGATTCAAAATGGCCAATACTAGTCCATTTCAGCTCACCAATGCCCAGGATATAGATCTTTATGATGTCCAGTTCATTTTTGACAGCTTCTAATTTTCCTAGATTTGTACTTCCTACATTCTACATTCTGATTATTAATGAATTTTTGTAGCTGTTTCTTCCCATTTTGACTCATATCACACCAATAAATAAAATTCTTGAAAGTTTTACTCCATCCACATCATTATGATTGACTCTATTTTGAGGAGGCAGCTCTTCTCCAGTTGAATTTGGAGTGCCTTCCAATATGAGATGTTCATCTTCCGACACAATTTCAAACTATATTTCATGGCTATACCTAAATTTTTTCAGTAACATACAAGACAATGTTTCACTGCTATTCATAAGGTTTTCACTGGGCAATATTTTGAGAAGTTGATGGTTCCTTCCTTCTTCCTAGTCTGTCTTAGTCTGGAAGCTACATTGAATCCTGTCCACCATGGATGACCCTGCTGGTATTTGAACTACTGATGGCATAGCCTCCACCCTCACAGCAACACAAAAGCCACCACAATATGACAAATTGACAGATGAGTGGTGCATTAATTTGGCTATAGGAACTATATTAGTTTCCTATTGCTGTTGTAACAAATTACCAACAAATATATACAGATTATTTTAGAGATCTGTAGAACAAAAGTCTGAAATAGGTCTCAATTGATCAAAATATATGTATTGGCAGGGGTGTGGTCCTTCCTGGGTACTGCAAAGGGAAATGCATTTCCCTACATTCTAGAGATTCCCTACATTCCCGGGAGCAATGGTCAGTGCAGTATTTCTCATATCATATACCTCATGTTGAAATTTCTGCCACCCTCTTGCCTCCTTTAATTAACTTTCTGATTATATTGGACAAAGCCAGACAATTCAGGCTAATCTCCTTATTTTAAGGTCAACTAATTAACAATCTTATTTCCATCTGTGAACTTTGGTATAAAAGAAATATTTAATCTTTTTAGGGCCATTTTATTATTATTATTATTATTTTATGGCTTCATGTACCATAACCATAGTATGAAAAGGGAGTAATGTTACAGAGAAGAAACCTAACAAACACTACCTCAGCCAGGGAAACAAACTGATGGGTAGTGTTGTTAGTGTGTAACCTTGCTATGTAATGACAATATCAGTTCACCTCTGAGGTTATCCTCCCAAAACTGATAAGTCCAGACTAATCTTAAGAAAAACATCAGACATATTTTACTAGAAGGACTTCCTAAAAATATATCTGACCAGTACTCTTCAAAACTGCCAATATAATAAAATCCAAGTTAATTTTATGAAACTGTCACAGTCAAACACCACTTGTCTGTCAGTTTTCTGTACTGTGGTGACTTGCATGTTGCTGTGATGCTAGAAGCTATACTACCAGAAATTTGAATACCAGCAAGGTCATCCATGGGGGACAGGTTTCAGTGGAGGTTCCATACTAAGACAGACTATTAAGAATGATATGGTAGTTTACATCTGAAAAAAGAAAACAGCCACTAAAAACCTTACGAATAGCAGTGGAACATTGGTACTGGAATTATTAATTAATTAATTAATATTAATATTATTATTAATTACTACTGGAAGATGAGCCTTCCAAGTTATGACTGAGGAAGAGCTGCTTCCTCAAAATAGAGTCGACTTTAAAGACCTGAATGATGCAAAGCTTTTGAAATCTTCATTGGCTGATATGGCAAGAGTAAAATTGAGAAGAAACAATGATAAATATCCTTTATAATCACAACATGGAATGTATTACATTGGAACCTAGGAAAATTTGAAATTATAAAAACTGAAATAGAACATGTAAAAAAAGGAGCTCTGGCATTTGACTAAGGCATTTGACTGCTAATCAGAAGGCTGGTGCTTCAAACCCATGAGCCACTCTGTGGAAGGAAGTCAGGGCAATCTACTTGCAAAAAGATTTACTGCCTCAGAAGCCAAAGGGGGTCACCATGAGTCAGAATCAACTCAATGGCAGCAGGTTTGTTTCTCAGTTTGGTTTCTTGATTAGTGAGCTGAAATAGACTGTTATTGGCCATTTTGAATTAGATACTCAGTCTACTATGCCAAAAATAACATTGAAGAGGAATGGCATCACATTCATCATCAAAAAGTGCATTTCAAGATCTGTCCTGAAGTACAATGCTATCAGTGATAGGGTAATAGCTATAAGGAATACCAGTTTACGTGACTATTATTCAAATTTATGTACCAACCACTAAACCCAAAGAAGAAGAAACTGAAGTTTTTTTTAACAACTTCTGCTGTCTAAAATTGGCCAAACATGCTATCACAGTGTATTTAAAATTGCTAGTATTGGAATGCAGAGGTTAGAAACAAAGAAGGACCACAAATTGCAATATATGGCCCTAGAGATAGAAATGACACTAAAGATTACATGATAGAAACTTCATGATCAGAGGATTCTTCATTGCTAATACGTTTTCCAACAACATAAATAGTGACTATACACATGGACTTTACCAGGTGGAATACATAGGAATCAAACTGACTACATCTGTGGAAAGAGTCAATGATGCAGTTAATTATAATCAGCGAGAACAACACCAGGGGATGATTGTGGAACAGATAACCAATTGTTCGTGTGTAAGTTAAATGCGAAGCTGAAGAAAATTAAAATAAGTCCACAAGAACCAAAATGTGACCTTGATTATATTCCATCACATTGAACTCCAATGACCACAGACCAGATGAGATGTTTGATGACATCAAAGAAATCATAAATAAAGAAAGCAAAAAGGTCATAAAAAGACAAGGAAGAATGAAAAGAGCAAAATGTTAGCCAGAAAGACTCTGAAACTTGCTATTGAATGCAAAGAAGCTAAAGCAAATGGAAGAAATAATGGAGTAAAAGTGCTGAACAAAATATTTCAAAGGACAATTCAAGAAGACAAAGTAAAATATTTTAATAAAATGTGCAAAGAATTGAAATTAGAAAACCAAAGGAGAAGAAGACACTCATTTCTCAAGCTGAAAGAACTGAAGAAAAAATTTAAGCCTTAAGTTGCAATATTGAAGGATTCTATGGGCAAAAATATTGAACAAATAAGGAAGTATCAAAGGACAATGGAATGAATACTAAGTCACTGATACATCAAACGATTTCATGAATTAAGATATGATCAAGAACTGATGGTACTGAAGAATGAAGTCAAAGCCTGGTGTGCACTGCTGAAAAACAAGGCTCCAGGAATTGACATAATACTCAGTGAGATGTTTCCACAAATGAATGCAACACTGGAAGTGCTCGTAGTCTATGCCAAAAAATTTAGAAGACAGGTACTAGGTCAACTTACAGGAAGAGATTAATATTTGTTCTTATTCCAAAGAAAGATGTTGCAAAAGAATGTTGAATTTATACAATAAGATCTTTAATATCACACAAGTAATGTCTTGTTGAAAATAATTTAATAACAGTTGCATCAGTATACAGACAAGGAACTAGCAAAAATACAAGCCAGATTCAGAAGAGGATGTGGAATGGGGGATGTCCTTGCTGATGTCAGATGGATCTTGGATGAAAGCAAAGAGTAGGAGAAAGATGTTTACCTGTGTTTTATTGACTATACCAAGACATTCAACAGTATGGATTCTTACAAATTTTGAGTAACATTTTGAAGAATGGAAATTCCATTCCATTTAATTGTGCTCATGAGGAACTTATACATAGATGAAGAAGCAGTCATTTGCATAGAACAAAGGGCTACTGCATGATTTAAAATCAGGAAAGGTTTTTGAAGGTTGTATCCTTTCACCGTACTTTTCAATTTGTATGCTGAACAAATAATCCAAGAAGCTGGACTATAGGAAGAAGGTCAAAGACTATAGTCTTCAGTATGGATTACACCTCAACACAAGGTAAAAAACAGTCCTCACAATTGCACCAATAGACAACATCATGATAAACAGAGAAAAGATTGAAGCTATCAAGGATTCATTTTACTTGGATCCACAATCAGCACCCACAGAAACAATAGTCAAGAAATCCAATGATGTATTTTAATGGGCAGATCTTCTGCAAAAGACCTCTTTAGGGTGTTAAAGACAGAAGATGACACGTTGAAGACTAAGATGTGCATGGGCCAAGTCATGGTATTTTCAATAGCTTCGTGTGTATTTGAGATCTGGGCAACAAATAAAGAAGACCACCACATAAGAATTGATGTGTTCAAATTGAGTTGTTGGCAAATATTGAATGTACTATGAAATACCAGAATAACAAACAAATCTGTCTTGAATGAAGTACAGTGATAATGCTCTTTAGAAGCCAGAATGGGCAAACTTAGTCTCACATACTTTGGCTATGTTATCAAGAGGGACCAATCCTTGGAAAAGAATATCATGCTTGATAAAATTATGGTTCAGTGAAAAAGAGGAAGACCCTCAAGGAGATGGATTGAGACAGTGGCTATAATGATGGACTGAAACATAGCAATGGTTATGAGGCTAGCACAGGACTGGATAATGTTTCATTCTGTTGTGCATGAGGTAACTATGAGTTGGAACCAACCACCAACTAGATGGCACCTAACAACAAGAAGTCACAGTCAAAAGGACCTTAAAGAACATTGAGTAAAATCTAAATATGGATAAAAGATAAACATTAGTTAATGATAATGTATCAACATTGTTTCATTAGTTGGCAACACAGAAGACCACTGGTTCAAGTCCAGAACTGAAGATGAAAACATGGACAAATGCAGGACCCAAATGCGCCAAAAAGTGAGAGACATTTCTGAAAGCCTCTCCTTATATTTGGAAGCAGGCCATACTCTGAAGGCAACTACTTAGCTACTCACATAAGATCCTACCATGGAGGTGATAACAATTTTATCATGGGAAATAATTACATCCACCTGCCCAGCTACTCAAAACTATAGAACATCCAAGTTGACACACAACCTTAACTACTACACTATGTTTGCATAGATACTAAGAAATATTTGTCTTTGTTTGTTTGTTTTGTGTATTTTATACTTAGAATTCATATCACAAATCTCAATTTCTGAAAAAGAAATAATATACATGCTCTAAAACTGAAACCCATATTTTAATATACAGCATTCTTGTGGTAATCATTGCTTCACCCAATCCTCACTTATCAACATGGTTAGATTCCAAAACCAGGTCATTATGCCAAAATAGGTAATATGAGAAAATAGACAATGACTATACAGATCACAAAATGGAGGATGACTACATCATTACATAATTGTCAAATCTCATCATTATATAACTCCCAAACCACTTAGAATTATGGCTCTGACAAGCTTACACATAACCTTAACCAAAAGACACAGTATTACTTTCACCTAAGACATCAGTATTCATTACTTCCAAACATACATTGTTAATATGCAAAATAGTAGGAGTTTTTAGTATTGTCATAAATGGTAAGTGTTGGATAATGAGTTAGTCGATAAATAAAGAGTAGGTTTATTTGATTTGAACCACAGACCCTACTCTCTTAGATGAGCTAATACTTGTGTAATATATTTTGTTAAAACTCTGTTCCTGATATCGGAGTTCAACACTTAAGCTTTTCCTCAAATATTCTTGCATGGTTTTCAAAATTTAATAAGAAAATATAAAGTAGTATGATTTCTTAAGCATTGTTGCATGGAAGAGTGTCCAAAAAATATTGAGTTTTACTCCCTAAAATATTTCATGGAACTATTAAAGTGATATATCTGGTGTTGGTCTCAGCAATTGATAAATACCATCATACTCTGGGATTCCACCAATGTTTGTCACTTTGTCATACTGTGCTGCCTTGCAAATTGTTGTGATGCTGAAGCTATACTACTGTTACTTTAAAAACCACCAGTGTCACTGATGGTGGATGGGGCCAGTGTTATTGCAGAATAAGACAGACTAGGAAGGGGGAAATGGAATCTACTTCTTAAAAACTTGGACAGTAAAAACTTTATGAAGAGTAGTAGAACATTGCTAGATATAATGCTGGAAGATGACCTCCTCAGATTAGAAGACATTCCAAAGCTGATTGGAGAAGAGCTATCTCCTCAAAGTAGAGTCAACCTTACTGATGGAATGCAGGAAGGCTTTTGGGGCCTTCATTTGCTGATGGGGCATGACTCAAAATGTGTAGAAACATCTGCAAATGTCCATTAATAATCAGAAAATGGAATGTAAAATGTATGGATGTAGGAAAATTCGAAGCTGACAAAAATGAAATAGAACTCATAAAGACTGATCTCTTAGGCCTGAGCTGAAATGTACTGGTATTGACCATTTTTAATTGGACTATCACATGGTCTACTATGCCAGGAATGGCAAATTGAAGAGGAATGGCATTACATTTATCATCATAAAGAACATAAAGAACATTTCCAAATCTATTCTGAAGTACAACACTGTCAGTGACAGAATAATATCCATATGCCTACAAGAAAGACCAGGAGCTCTGGTAGCATAGGACCTAAGGTACTTGACTGCTAATCAGAAGGCTGGCAGTTCAAACCCACCAGCCACTCCTCAGAAGGAAGGTTTGGCAATCTACTTCCCTAGTGATAATGCTTCAGGAACCCAATGAGGGGTCACTATGAGTCAGGTCCAACACAATGGAACACAACAACAATGACAACAACAACAACAACAAGAAAGACCAGTTAATATGAGTATTATTCAAATCTATGCACCGACCACTATCACCAAAGATGAAGAAATGGAAAACTTTTTAACCAAATCCTGTATTCTGAAATTGATCAAACATTTAATCAAGATGCACTGATAATTGCTTGTGATCAGAATGGTAAAGTTGTAAACAGATAAGAAGGATTAGCAAGTGGAAAATGTGACCTTGGTGTTAGAAACAAAACCAAAAATCACATGATAGAACTTTGCAAGACCAATGACTTATTCATTGCAAACATATTTCTCAACAACATAAACAGTGCCTATATATGTAGACCTCAATGGATTGAATACAGAGGAACCAGCTTGATCACATTTGTGGACAGATAAATGGAGAAGCTCAGTATCATCAGTCAGAACAAGGCCATAGTCTGACTGAGGGACAAACCACTAATTGCTCCTGTGCAAGTTCAAGATGAAGCTGAAAATTAAAACAAGTCCATGGGATGTAAATAAAAACTTAAGGATCTGACCTGAATTTAGAAACCATCTCAAGAACAGATTTGATGCACTGAAAACTAATGACTGAAGATCAGATTATTGTGGGATGGCATCAAGGACATCATACATGAAGAGAACAAAAGGTCATTAAAAAGAGAAGAAAGAAAGACAAGACCAAAACAGACATTAGAAGAGACTGAAACTTGATCCTGAATGAAGATTAGCTGGCACTTAAGTTCACTTTAAAGTTTGATTCCCTTTCTTGAGGGACCAGAATCCTGGTAGCTGTTAGTGTAGAATGCATTTATAGACTCTGGGAGGAAAATTCAGTCAAAAAAGAACCCAAAAAAGAGATAAAAGTGTCCAAGGAACAGACAGAAAGCAAACCAAAGTCTCACCATGGTTAATTGACAAGCTAGTGATAAAAGAGGAGCTCTGGTAGAATAGTGGCTAAAGCACTTGACTGCTAACCAGAAGGCTGGCGGTTCAAACCCACCAGCCACTCCTCGGAAGGAAGGTTGGGCAATCCTACTTCCGTAGTGATACTGCCTCAGAAACCCAAGGAGGGGTCGCTATGAGTCGGGGCCGACTCGACAGCACACAACAACAACAAACACAGTGATAAAAGAGACTAGGAAAGTAGGAATATCCTTTTTGTGGGATTTGTGATCTATTTTAATTGCAATGGTAAATTATTGCTGTATGGAAACAAAGAAGAAAAATCATCAGATTCATGCTTCAAAAAAAAAAAAAATCATATTGAAGAGTGCACTATGAGAATACATGAGTTGAATTTGAAAATGTAAGTGTAATTCTTAAAAGAAAACCTCTACACCAAGGACACCAAAAATGCCGTGTATTATATGCTTTGTTTTCAGAAGTAAAGATGTAAACGTGGAATTATTTTAACAGCTTCTGTCTATTAAATATTACACATTTTCAATCTTATTTTTAAAAATAAAAAGGTACTATCAATTATTAATTTTGCAAAAAGAAGAGAGAAGACAAAGAAAGAGAGTGCTTTTGTAATATGAACATGAAGAAATAGATCAAAAAGAGTTTGCTTAACAATTTATGTTTCCTAAATCAGTAGAAATTGACAGATTCTGGAAACACAAATGACACATCAAGTTTCAATGATTTTCTTTGAGTAATTAATTTGTGTGCCTTCAAAAGAACTGTAAAGACATTTTTACTTAAACTTGTAAAAACTTAACAGTAGTTAAAAAAACATTTGATGAGCACCAATGACTCTTCCTTTGAATCTATTGATTTCAAGTATAATCACAAGTATAATTGATTCATTTGATTCAAAAGAAAAGTGTCTCTGTTTTTCTTTCCAAAACTATACCTGTGTATTAAAAGGAAATAAAGAGGTAATAAATAAAGAAAAAATATAGAGAAAAAGGTTTTAATGAACCAGTATTAATCAATTTTAGCAAAGATAATTTTTTAAATCGCTCTTTATGTGGAGCATGTTTGATTGATGCACTGAGAGAAATCTAAATTCTTGTTGTCAGGGAAAATGTATTTATTTATATGATAAAAATTGCTTTTAATGTGTTACTCATCTCTTGTTCTCCCCACTGATAAATAAGTAGTCGTCCTGGTCTATCACCTCATCTCCCCACCACACGTACATTAATATACTTTCTCAGAACAGTAACCGGTGACTAGTTTGACTTCTTAGAACTCTAGCTTCTGACAACCTCCTTTGTATCAGAGTACAAATGTACTCTATAAAGTTTTTAATGGCTGATTTTTTGGAAATAGATCTCTGGGACTTTGTCCTAAGGTGACTTTGGGTAGATTTGAACTTCCAAACTTGTTAGCAACCCAGCATGTTAACCTAAACAAGCTTTTAAAAATGGTTGTTTAATAGCCGTCCTTTGTAGTTCAAACTCCAAACATCTTCCCAATCATTTGAACCACTCCATATCTTACACTCCCCCACTTCTACACAATGCTGTCAACTTCTCATCCTTGAAGACTTAGGTCAAGTAGCATATGTACAGAGTTCCCTGATCACCTAGTTACACTCTGCTAACTCTCGGTAACATCATCTATTTTTATTTCCTCCTTAGTCTTTATTTCAACATGTGGTTTTCTTTTATATAAATATTTCCTTATATTGTTTGTCTTCTCTCACTATATATGACTTCCTCTAGGAGAGCGATCCTATCTGTTTACCCAGGACTTTCTCAATAATTGGCTATAAGTGAATAAGCACTTGTTGTGTGTAGTATAGTCAATGCTGACTCACAGTGACTCTATAGGGACAATAGAACTGCTCCATAGAGTTCCCCAGGCTATGGGAGCAGATAGCCAGGTCTTTTCTCTCATGAAGCAGCCGGTGGATTGGGACTGCTGATTTTTCATTTAGCAACCTAGTGCTTAACCACTATGCCACAAGGGCTCCTTGAATGGCTAGTAGTGAATAAATTATTATCAAATGGATGGATAAGTAAAATTCTCATCCTGGAACCTTACCATTGGAAAAATATATGACAGGATTTTCCTGATACTCTGTTTTAGAAATGTAAAATTATAGATAATATGTTCAGACTTCTGGGGAAAAAGTCATATGAAGAGCACTGTATCTAACTGAATTCTTTATTGCCTCATCCCTAAAACATATTGACATTATATATAAAATGAACAGAAAAATATACAAAACACTCAAACTGTGCTAAAGTAAATAAAAGTGTTATTTGTCTATGTCAAAAACTGAGAAATTCCTTCTACCTCCTGCACCTATGAATTGAAAGTTCTGACTTTTCGCTTTTCAGGAGAGAATACAATACTTCTAGTGTGATAATGTTGAAGAACTGTGCAGACCACCACTGGGATAAATTAATTTGGAGAGTTAAAGTCCAGTGGTGAAGGTCAGTAGTGGAGCTAAGGAAAAAGGCTGTATTTTAATTAAAACAGTAGTTTTTTAAATTAGAAGTATTTGGCAAAGTCACTGAGAAGTCCCTGTGCCATAGAGTATGTAGGCTCAGAAAATTTCCTGTGATGTGATGCTTATCCATAAAAACAGCCATATGTAAATGTGATCTTGAACTTGCCAATAAAGGCAAATGACACAGAAGATCAGAAACAGGAAAATTAACCATTCAGCTGCTAACCACAAACTCAGCTGTTGGAACCCAGCAGATATTTTGCAAGAGAAAGATATGCCAGTCTGCCTCCATAAAGATTTACAGCCTTAGAAATCTGATGGGGGCAGTTCTATTCTTTCCTATAGAGTTGCTATGAGCTGTCAATGAGTTTACAGAGGGTTTAGTTTTTTTTTTTTTTTTAATATTAATGACAATAACATTAAAAATACATTTTTTTTCCTGCAGACTCTATTCTAAATTACTTTATATGTTTATTAACACAATTCTTACTACAGATATATGAGATAAATATTGTGTTTATCCTCATTTTATACATGAAGAAATGGACATTAAGAGAAGTGGTGTAGTTCATATCCTGGCATTCTGAGCTCCTCACCATGCTATGCCATCCTGACTGAGTTTAATCAAGGGGATAAATTAAAAAATCGCATTATGGCAAATAACATTCCCTGATTGAACTTAGCAATTTTAATAAACTATCTCCACTCTTCTGGTGGTATATTGGGCAAGGCATTTGATGGCTAATCAGAAGGTTGGTAGTTCAAACCCACCTGCTGCCCCACAGGAGGAAGATGAGGCAATATACTTCTGTAAAGATATTTAGCCTTGGAAACCCAATGGGGGTAGCCGTGAGAAGAGATTGACTTGACCACAGTGTGTTTTGGTTCCTTATCTTCATTCTTTGAATAACTAAAATAGCCACATAAATATTCCATTATATAAGGTACAGAAGAATATTTTCAACAGCAAAGAAGCAGATAAAAAGGAAGCCAATTATAAGATAACTATGTAGTTTAAGTCCTAGCTATAGAAATTTCATTCTGTCTAAAATGACTAGAAAGGGAAAAAGTGGGAAATATATATATCCAATATATATAATCATCCAATCAAGAAAACAAACAAAAAACAAAATCCTAGCATGAAGCCAATTAAACATTCTGAATTAAAAAAATGAAGATAGGTGATGGAAATAATATTTAGAAAGGATTGGCTTTTTGTTTCAAATTAAACTGTACGGAGTCAGGGAAAAGAAGATGATGAAATTAGTAGGACAATAAATTAAAAATAATAATAAAAAAATATGATTAGTAATTGAAAAAGAAGTTACTGAAAAAGATATAGAAAATGTCATAAAGCTGATGCACATAATATCAAATTATCAATTATTTTTATAACCATCAGAGAGCAGAATTGTCACTGTAGAAAATCAAGCATTGATTTATAGAACTGATTTGAGAATTCTTTAATGGAAAGGAAATTGGCCAATTTAAATAAAATAGAGACAGAAAAGAATATATATGGAGGACAGTAATATAGTCTAGCTTAATGCTAATTGTGATTTAGGAAAGATACAAGAAAAAATGGAATAAATAGTTTATATCTAAAGATAGAAATACTATGAGATCATAGCAAAAACTAGGCAAAATTAAGTCTGAAAGATACTAATGTCACATATACCTATATTTTCACTGAAAAAATTAAATAAGAACATTGATTGCCCCCTGCCCACACTCAAAAAATTCAGGGAGACATCATATTTCTTTGTAACATTACTTTCTTTAAGAGAATATAATTTAAAGATCAAAGAGCTGTAATTTATCTATCAAAATTATTCCTTAATATATAACTACTAAAGAAATATAACATGACATATTTAAAATCGTAAGAAGTAAAATATATTTATACTCTTCCTGATCTAGCAAAAAAATAACCAATTTGCTTAGGAAAGTACCAGGAGCATATGGTACGAAAGAACTTTAAAGGAGCTATGTACCGTCGTGTGGGACCTGACTCATAGTGACCCCTCCTTGGGTTCCCGAGGCAGTATCACTACAGAAGTAGGTTGTCCCATCTTCCTTCCAAGGAGTGGCTGGTGGTTTTGAACCACCAGCCTTCCCGTCAGCAGTCAAGTGCCTTAGGCACTACACTACCAGAGCTCCTTAAATAAGCATACTAACCAGTTAAATATAGCATTAAATTTAATTAAATTTAATAATTTAAAAAAATTATTGTTATTTTAAAAAAAATTCTATTAGGAGCTCTGGTAGCATAGTGCCTAAGGCACTTGACTGCTAACCAGAAGGCTGGCGGTTCAAGCCCACCAGTCACTCCTCGGAAGGAAGGTTGGGCATTCCTACTTCCGTAGTGATACTGCCTCGGAAACCCAAAGAGGGGTCGCTATGAGTCAGGGCCGACTCGATGGCAAATAACAACAACAACAACAACATTGTAAATTTATTTCAAATAGAATTTTAATGATAAAGCTCTATTTAAACTCCAGTTAAGAAAAATTTAAAATCATAAACAAAATATTTACTATTTTTTAAGGGGCACAACTGGAAAAAGTTGTTTTGTTTGGAAAAAGATGCACAGGAAAAAAGCATGGAAAGAAAAAACTGCAAATTTGATAAATAAATTTAAAAAGAAAAACTGTTTTTTGGCTTAATGTTAATAAGATTTTCACCATTTAGGCCACAAAAGATTTATTAATAAATTGCTAAATTGGAAATTATGCACATTATATCTATTTACCATATGCATTGAAATGGGAAATTAATAGTAAAGGTTAACTAACAATATCTATTTGGGAATCCTAAATTAGTTTTTCTTTTCATTGAAAAACATTAAAACCATAATCATAGCATATTTGGTATTTGATGACCTTTCAGACCTAGCATATGAAAACAAATGAATTAAATATTCAATTAACAAACCAGAAAATAAAATAAGTAAATATAATGAATATACAATAAAATGTATTTAAAAAAAATTCTATTAGGGTGGGAGGGGGGAGGGGGAGTTATTGCTTGAGAAATTCTGTTAATGGTGAAGAAGAAATTTGAAAACATAGTGGTGATGGTTGTACAACATGGTAAATGTAATTAAGTCACTAAATTGAATACAAAAATAGTTGAAATGACAAATGTTTTATTATATATATTTTACAATAATAAAAATTCTGTTAATAAAATGACCTTGAAAAAAATGAATATAGAAGGAAGGAGTTACTTATGAAAAATGATAGAAATATTGATCTGATAATAAAATAGATTACCACTCACATGTTAATAAATTCTTGGATTAGATTAAGAGGAATAATATAAAAGAAGCAGTACAATTTGAAGAACATAGGAGAAACATTTCCTGCTTTCAGAGAAAGAAAACTATTCCAGGCAAAGCAATCATTAAGAAGATTTAAAGTCGATGATTGAAAGATTTGATCACATGAAACAACAACTATCTATATATTTATTCTTTTTAACAAATAGTTAAAACAGTCCAGAAAAATGTTTGAAACAAGGATTATCATCACTATTCTCTACATAATGCTCATAAAAAACAATGTGAAGGTAAAGGCACATGAATAGATGATTCTCTTAAAGATACAAAAACACCCCACAAAAATCCAATATTCATTTGTTTGATTATTAAAAGTGCAACTAAGAACATTAGAGTCTTCTTTTTTTTTACTGTATGTCAAAACAATGTTTGAAGCTACTCCCTATCAATAAATATAAGAAGATTTAAGTTGGGTAACGGAAGGAAGAGTGATACTGTCATAAAGTATGATTGTTGGCTGATTATCAACATATCTTTTTAACTATTGAATCATTTGGAATGTTTAAGTGCATAATAAATATTGACTTTCAGCAAATTACCAAGTAGTTTGAACATGAAAGTTAAAATTTTTAGATTATGATCAAAATGGTGGTGTAGTTTAAAATGCTGAGGCTATAAGAACAATAATGGGAAATGACCTCTCTGTAAGATAGATGCAAAAAAATTCCACAAAATCCTCACCAATATAATCCAACACTCTATCAACAAAATAATACACCATGAGAAACTGGGATTCATACCACATATGCAAACATGGTTCAACGTCAGAAAAACAATCAAAGTAATCCATCACATAAATAAAACAAAGGAAAGAAACACATGATATATCAATCAATGTAGAAAAGGCATTTGGTAAAATGCAACACCCACTCCTGATAAAAAAATACTCTCATCAAAATAGGGATAGATGGGAAATTTCTCAGTGTAATAAAGGGCACATGTGCAAAACTGACAGGCAACATTATTGTTAATGGAGAGAGACTCAAAGTATTCTCCTTGTGAATGGGAATCAGACAAAGATGCCCTCTATCACCAGCTCCATTCAACATTGTTTTGGAAGTTCTAACCAGGGAAATAAAACAAGAAAGAGAAATACAAGGCATCACAATTAGCAAAGAAGAATTATAACTATCTCTATTTGCAGATGAGTTGATTCTATGCATAGAAACCCAAGGGAATAAGTAACAAAACTACTCAAACTAATTTCAAGATTGAGCAAAGTGGTAGGACACAAGATCAACATACAAAAATTAGTTCGATTCCTCTATATCAACAAAGAGATCACTGAAAAGGAAATGGGGAAAGCGGTATCATTTACAATAGCTACCAAAAGGATAAATACTTAGGAATAAATTTTATCAGGGACACAAAAGACCTGTATAAATAAAACTATGAAACACTAATGCAAAAAACTATAAGAGACCTACATAAATGGAAGAATATGCCATGCTCATGGATAGGAAGACTGAATATTGTAAAGATGTCAATACAATCCAAAGCAATTTACATATTCAATGCAATCACAATCCAGATTCCATCAACATTCTTTAGGGATGTGAAAAACAAACAAGCAAACAAACAAAAAGTCAGTAATTTTATAAGGAAAGGAAAAAGAACTTGGATGAGCAAAGCACTACTGAGGAAGAAAAAGAAAGTAGGAGATTTCACACTCCCCAATATCAAAATCTACTATACAGCCACAGTAATCAAAACAGCCTCGTATTGGTACAATGATAGACACATATCCTAGTGGAACAGAATTGAGAACCCAGAAATAAATCAATCCACCTATGGACAGCTGATCTTTGACAAAGAGCCAAAAATCACCAAATGACAGAGAGATAGCCTCTTTAGCAAATGGTGGGAGCAGGCCGGAAATCTAGTAGAAAGTGAAATAAGATCCATACCTCATAGCATACACAAAAATGAACTCTGGATTGATCAAAATCCTGAATGTAAGACCCAAACCCATAGTTCACAAATGATAAAAGAGGGGCAAATTTATGGGTCCTTAAAAAATGATAATGGAGGACAAATATAGTTTCAAGAAGGAAAAAAAATTAGAAAGTAAAGATGATTTGGGAGTTACACATACATTTACTTTTATAACTTAAAAATTAAAAAATTAAAAAAGCAAATTATATCCCGGTAATTTTTAAAATAAACTAATATAAATCATTTTCAATGACAAAGGTCATCAGAACTATATATGGAGATGTAAATAATATATGCCTTTTTCTTTTATTGTGATAAGTGTATATATATATATATATCTCCAAATATTTGTCTCTTTAACAATCTTCATGTGGACAGTCCAGTTATACTAATTATGTTCATCATGTTTTCAACCATCACTCTTATCTACTCCCAAATTATACCATCACCTTTCACAGAAGTTCAACGTTGATTGACATGAAAAATCTAAAAGAGGTAAATGTATAAAGAAATAAATGTCCTAGTTATAAATTGTTCTTCATTGGTCTTGAGATTCTTCAGGGATATGATTCCTTTGTGAGTAGTGGAATAGTGCCTAAGATATTTGACTGCTAACCAGAAGGCTCGTGGTTCAAACCCACCAATCACTCCTTAGAAGGAAGATTCTTTGCTTGATCTGAATAATTACTCCTAAAAATACATAGAAAATAATACTTAGCAGCTATTATGATACAGTAAATAGAATGTTTTATTATTTAATCATTAACTAATTAGGTGACTAAACAAACAGAAGTATAAAAAATAATATTTTAAAAACAACTATAAAAATATAAAAAGAAAAAGAAATAGCATAAGGTCTATCGCTTTCTATATATTTAAATAAATAAATATATACATGTATTTTGTTGTTGTTGTTGTTGTTGTTGTTAGGTGTCATTGAGTCATCTCCATCTAATAGAGACCTTATGCACAACAGAATGAAATATTGTCTGGTCCTGTGCTAGCCTCATGATCGTTACCATACCTGAGTTCATCATTGCAGGCACTGTGTTAATCCATCTTGTTGAGGCCTTCCTCTTCTTCACTGACCCTCCACTTTACAAAGTGTGGTATCCTTCACAGAATGGTCCCTTTGGACAACATGACCCAAGTAAGTGAGATGAAGTCTGGTTATTCTCGCTTTCAAGGACCATTCTGGCTGCCTTTTTTCAAAACAGATATGTTAGTTCTTTTAGGAGTACACAGTACTTTCAGCACTCATCATCAACCTACAACTCAAAAGCATCAACTATTCTTTGGTCTTCCTTATTCATTGTCCAGCTCTCACATGAATGTGAGGAGATTGAAAATACCTTGGGCTTGGGTTAGGCACACCTTAGTCTGCAAGGAGATATCTTTGCTCTTCAGCATTTGAAATAGGTCTTTTGCACAAGATTTACCCAATGCAATATGTCATCTGATGTCTTGACTGCTGCTTCAATTGGTGTTGATTGTAGAAACAAGTAATATGAAGTCTTTGACAACTTCAATCTTTTCTCCATTTATCGTGATGCTGCTTATTGGTCCAGTTGTGAGGATTTTTGTTTTCTTTATATTGAGGTGTAATCCATACTGCAGACTGT
>NW_006921935.1:2569975-2583543 GCF_000298275.1 Orycteropus afer afer
TTATTGGTCCAGTTGTGAGGATTTTTGTTTTCTTTATATTGAGGTGTAATCCATACTGCAGACTGTAGTCTTCCATCTTCATCAGTAAGTGCTTCAAGTCATCCTCACATTCAGCAAGCAAAGTTACGTTGTCTGCATATCACAGGTTGTTAATGAGCCTTCTTCCAATCCTGATGCCACATTCTTCTTCATATAGTTCAACTTCTCGGATTATTTGCTCAGCATACAGATTGAATAAATATGGTGAAATGTTACAACCCTGACACACTCCCTCCCTGATTTTAAACCATACAGTATCCCCTTGTGCTGTTTGAACAACAGCCTCCTGATTTATGTACAGGTTTTGCATGAGTACAATTAAATGTTCTGAAATTCCCATTCTTCTCAATGTTATCCATAATTTGTTATGTTCCACACAAGAGAATGCTTTTGTAAAGTCAATAAAACACAAGTAAACATCTCTCTGGTAGTCTTTGCTTTCAGACAAGATCATCTAACATCAGCAATGATATCCTTCATTCCACATCTTCTGAATCTAACTTGCATTTCTGGATATTCTCTGTCAATATACTGTTGCAACTGCTTTGGAATTATTTTCAGTAAGATTTTAGTTGCATGCAATATTAATGGTATTGTTCAATAATTTTCACATTCTGTAGGGTCACCTTTCTTTGGAATGAGTACAAATATGCATCTCTTGTAGTCAGTTGGCCATATAGCTGTTTTCCAAATCTCTTGGCATAGCCAAGTGAGTGCCTCCAGCATGGCATCCATTGGTTGAAATGTCTCAGTGGGTATTCCCTCAATTCCTGGAACCTTGTTCTTCACCAATTCATTCAGTGCACCCTCAATTTCTTCCTTCAATACCACTAGTTCTTGAACATATGCCATCTCCTGAAATGGATGAACATCGACCAATTCTTTTTGGTACAGTGATTCTGTGTATTCCTTCCATCTTCTTTTGATATTTCCTGCATCATTCAATACATTGCCCATAGTACCTTTCAATATTGGAACTCAAGGCTTGAATGTTTTTGTTCAATTCTTTCAGCTTGAGAAATAACAAGTGTGTTATTCCTTTTTGGTTTTCTACCTCCAGGTCTTTACACATTTCATTATAATAATTGACTTTGTCTTCTCGAGCTGCTCTTTGAAATCTTCTACTCAGCTCCCTTATCTTGTCAGTTCCTCCATTTGCCCTAGCTACTCTCCATTCAAAGTCAAATTTCAGAGTCTCTTCTGACATCAATTTTGGTCTTTTCTTTATTTCCTGTCCCTTTAATGACCTTTTACTTTCTTCATGTCTGATATTCTTGATGTCTTCCCACAATTCCTCTGGTTTTTGGTCACTGCTATTCAATGCATCAAATCTATTCTTTATATGGTCTCTTAATTCAGAAGGGATATGATCAAGATCATAGTTTGGCTCTCTTGGACTTGTTTTAATTGTTTTCAGTTTCTCATTGAACTTGCAGATAAGCAGTTGATGGTTTGTTCCACAGTCAGCTCCTGGCCTTTTTTTTGTTTCCTTTATTTATTTATTTATTTATTTGTGATTTGGGTGAAAATTTACGGAGTAAATTCACTTTCCACACTGCAGTTTACATACACTTTGTCTCATGACATTGACCACAGTTTACCACAATGCAGCAGCTCCCCTCTGATTTCCTCCCCATAGTTACCTCTTCCCCGTGTCCATCCCTCCATGGCCTCCTGCCCCCCTGAGCTGTCTCCCTGTGCATAAGAAGCCATTCTTTCTCCCATGATTGTTCTCTCCAAGGAGTGTATCTACTTGAGGAAAATGTTCAGCTCATATGCCTGTCTTTTGTTTGTCTGGAAACCACAGGTGTGGGTTCAATACCAGACCTGAAGGGCAGTTAGGGGCCATAGTCTCAGTGGTTCCATCAGGCTCTATCAGACCAGCAAAACTGGTCCACCCCCCCCCTTTTTTTTTTTTCCTCCAAATGATTTTGAGTTTTGTCACACATTGTTCTCACTCTCCATCAAGGATCTCCTACATAGATCCCCTTCCAAGTGAATGACAGTGGTAGTCGGGCACCATCTAGTTCTTCAGTTCTCATAGTTGTCTCCATTGCTTCTTTCCACAGATGTTGTTAATCTGATTTCTGTGTAGTCCATCTGGTGAAGTTCATGTATACAGTCACAAAATTAGTTCATGGAAATTGAACAGCACTTTGTATATAAATGATTGGTGGTTGAATCTTCACTGCTTTTCTGATTTATAACTGATTAATTTATATGCAGCAAACATGGCCTTAAATTGTAGTACCTTATTCAATCTATATGCTGAGCAAGTATTCCAAGAAGCTGGATTATATGAAGAAGAGCATGATATCAAAATTTGAGGAAGATTCATTAATAACCTGTGATATGTGATGACACAATTCATTAATAACCTGTGATATGTGATGACATAACCTTTCTAACTGAAAATGAAGAGAACTTAAAACACATTGATGAAAATCAAACACTACAGCATTCAGTGTGGATTACATCTCAACATAAAGAAAAAAAAAATCTTCACAACTAGACCAATAAACATTATGATAAAATGAGAGAAGACTGGAGTTATCAAGTATTTTTTCACTTGGATCCACAATCAACACCATGGAACCAGCAGTGAAGAAATCATATGATCTATTGCATTGGACAAATTTGCTGCAAAAGCCTTCTTTAAAGTGTTGAAAACAAATATGTCACTTTGAGTTCTAAGATGTTCCTGGCACAAGCTAAGATGCTCCTGACATGAGCCATGGTATTTCCAATTGCCTCATATTCATGTAAAAGCTGGACAGTGATTAAGGAGGACTGAAAAAGAATTTATGGTTTTGAATTATGGTATTAATGAAGAATATTGACTATAACACTGACTTCCAGAAGAATGAACAAATCTATCTTGGAAGAAATACAGCTGGAATGCTCCTTAGAAGTAAGGATGTCAGGAGGGAACAGTCCCTGGAGAAAAACATCATGCTTGGTAGAGGGTCAGCAAAAAAGGAAGATGGGTGTGATGGATTGACACAGTGGCTACATCAATGAGCTCCAACATAGCAATATTTGTGAGGTTGACACAGGAAAAAATAATGTTTCATAGTATTGTACATAGGAACCAAATCCATAGCACCTAACAAGAAGCTGTTGGCAACTGTGTTAGAAGCACAGGAACCCCAGATGAATAAGAAACAGTCCCTAAACACATTGTTAATAAAAATTATCAATAAAAATGTTGTTATCAAAGCATGAGTATATAATGCATTAGGAATAATTATTAATGTACAAAATATTAGCAATTAAGGAGAACGTATGGGTGGAGCAAAAGGTAACTCCAATTGCACAATATTTTAAGTTAGGTATGCAAATGGTAACATTTTCACAGCAGATGAATCTACATAAAGAGTACACAAATGTGCTTTATCTTATTTTTACAATTTTCTATAAATTTGAAATTATTTCCAATTAAAAAATTTTCTACAACCCCCCCCCACACACACACACAAAATCACTGCCATAGAGTCGATTCTGACACATAGTAACTCCCTTTGGGTTTCCAAGGCAGTAAATCTTTAAGGAAGTAGATTGCCCAGTCTTCCTTCCGAGGAGTGGCTGGTGAGTTTGAACCTCCAGCCTTCTGGTTAGTAGTAAAATGCTTTAGGCATTATGCCACCAGAGCTCCTTATAAGTCCCCATAAAAAAGTATGTCAGAACTCTAACAACACATTATTAGTTTTGATGTAGAAAATCCTCCTCCAAAATACCAATTATCTTTTTAAAAAATAAGAAATCAGGGTATGTACAGGGCACTGGATAGTGCCTGGCACAAGGTTGTACTAGAATAAATAATTTAGCTTGAAATAAATGAAGGGATTTGAGCAATAAGTCACTGCTGTAAATTGCAACATGCCTTTTGAAATGTTAATTTCTCTACATCTAGGTTGATAATAAAACTGATGATGAAGTTTGCTTGTTAATCTTGTTCACCCTCACAAAAAAACTGCTACATTGACTGTTTTGATACTATGGGAAAAGAAATCAAATGTTTAAAGTAAAGTGTGCCAGGACTTCAGTCGCTATTTAAAATGTGTTTTGCTGCTTACCTTTTTTTTTTTTCCCCTTTTAATGAACAGCTTGTTTCTGAAGTAGACACACACAATTTGGCACCGTTCTCTATAGTTCAGCACAATATGGTTGAATTGGCAGTCTCTGCTCTGAGGAAGCCATTATTGTCTCAGCACCGAAACTTCATTAGTCAAATCCCTACAGAATATCTTTACAAGTCAGGAATAAGACTAATGGCGTGATGAGTACACTGATATGCTAATCTTTATACTTGAAGAATGTTTACCATAGACAAGTATGGCTAAATAGCATTTAATGCATATGATTTTTCTTTGGTGATTTATTATAAAGAAACAAAAGGGTTTTTTTTTTTTTTTTAGAATTGATTTTAATAATGGTAATGTTTCAATATTTTTATTGTGCAAATGTGTTGTGTATGAAATACATTTAAAATATTTTTCTTTGTTCACTAGTGGAATAAAATATAATATGCATTTAGAAAATATTAAATTGAGAAATAAAAAGCTGTCTAGAGGATTTGCTTACTGGATTAAGCATTTTACTTTATAAACTCTTCTGTTAACCAGAATTCAACAATGCACAAATAAATTCTGGATGGGAAACATTCCTCCATATGCCAAAACTTTTTCTTATCAGCTATTTTTCAGGAAAATGTCATGAATAAATTATATATTTCTTACAACAGCAAAGTATTATAATATAAATCATGTATTTACCTGATACTTAATCACTATTATGATTCATACTCGTACTAGCTTATAAGGTAGATTTTATTAAGTGAAATATGTTAACTTGTACAAAAAAAAAAATCTGCATTGAGTAAAAACCTTCTCTAACCATACACACATACTCGCACCCAAGATTATGTATATTTAATTTCAAGCACCATTTAAATTTAAAATCTAAAGTGGCGGTATTTAAGAGTTGAAAGTTCTAACTGAATCTTGAATTCAATTACTGAATATGATATGAACTATCATTGAATCAATATTATATTTTTGTAAGGAAAAATGCATACAATATGGAAAAAGTTGAAAATAAACAACATGATTCATATCATTGAAAAAATCAACAAAAATATTCAAAATATTATTCATAATAAACTTGAATAGGATTATGCTGAGTATATAAGGGACATTTAGTCAACACAAAATTAATTTGTATATATGATTTCATACTTAAAAAAATATACTCTGTTATTGCTTTTTGGTGAAAGTGTACACAGCAAATTAGGTTCCAATTTGTTGTTGTTATTTGCTGTCAAGTAGGCCCCAACTCATAGGGACCCCTCCTTGGGTTTCTGAGGCAGTATCACTATGGAAGTAGGATTGCCCAACCTTCCTTCCAAGGAGTGGCTGGTGTGTTTGAACCGCCAGCCTTCTGGGTAGCAGTCAAGTTCCTTAGGCACTATGCTACCAGAGCTCCTTGGTTCCAATTTAGCTATGTCTATACACATGGTTCAGTGGTTACATGTTTCACAAGATGTCAACATTATCATTATTCCCATTCTGGTTGTTCTGTTTCCCTTAACCAAGTTTCTCTGCCCCCCTTATGTTCCTATATTTGCTTTACAGTAAATTAGGTGTTAGGTGTCATTTAGATGATTTTTTAGAGGAGCACTGTACTCACAGTTCATATTGTTTACTTTATGAACCAATCAGTTATTAAGATGAAAGGTGACTTCTGGATGTAGTGTCAGTACAAAGTTTAAAGGGAATCTCAGTGCCACAGTGTCAGGCATTACTCTAGTCTCTACAGATACAGAAAGTCTGGCCATTTTTAAGAATTTGAGTTTTCTTCTGCATTTTTCTCTGACTCCATCTAGGACCATCTCTGGTCAGAACAGTTTGTAGTGTAGCTGGAAACTATTTAGTTCTTTTTAACTCAGCATAGATAAGGGTGTGGTTGCTGTAGCTATTAGTCCTGTAGACTAGTTTCTTCTTTGAGTCTTTGATTTCCGTTTTTTCTATTTTTTCTCCACAACAGTAGAGACCAATAATTGTATGTTAGGTGGTTGTTGACTAGTTTTTAAGACTTCAAATGCTACTCAGCAAACTAGGATGTAGGACATAAAGCTTATAATACATATTATGCCAATTAACCAAATTGTCTCACAAGAATATGATCCTAAGCCTCAAAATCCAGTAGACCAATTACAAAGATGTTTGCTTATTTCTAGGGAGTATCTGTAATTGTGCCACCTGTGTGTTTTATCATTCATATGAATATGTATGCAGAACACCCATAAATGTATGCACATCTAATTAAAAATATGCTTATATGTGCACCTGTATACACTCATACATACCTTCCTATTCACATACACACATACATAAATGTGTGTATGTGTGTAATAATATGTAACCTATTAACAATATGTATGTTGCCCATAGTTTTTCTTGTTATTGTATGTACCAACATAACCCATATTTAGGGTGTTATTGCTGTTATGATATCACTTTGAATGAAATTCTGGAGTGTTCAAACTAGATGGTGTATGAGAAAAGTACATTTTCTAAGATAAATATATCTGAATAATAATATTGTGATTCATAAATGACATCATTTAGTTACAAGCTTTAGTGAAATGTTTAAGCTATTGGCTATTAACCCAAAGGTCAGTGGTTAGAATCTACTCAGCAGCTTCTGGAAGAAATACCTGGTTATCTGCTTCCATAAAAATTAGAGCCAAGAAAACCAGATGAGACAGTTCTACTCTGTCTCATGGGGATGATGTGTCAGAATAAACTTGATGGTGCTCAACAACAACAACATTATTCAGTTAATATGGCAACTAGTGACAGTATTATCAGATATGAAAATTTTTCACATGGTATTTTTCTTTTTTGTCTATGTTTTTTGTTACTTTTATGGCCTTATCTTCCCAATATCATGTATTCTGTTGTTATTGCTGTTGTTCAGTGGTCTGTGATCAAGAGTTGAAGCTGCATTGAAGGAATTGGTGAAAACCAAGCCTTCAGGAATTGATGGAATACCAATTGAGATATTTCAACAAATGGATGCTGCATGGCACAGGAGTCACTTGCTCATCTCCACTAAGTAATTTGGAGGACAGCAACCTGGCTAATTGATTGAAAGATATCCATATTTGTGTGCATTCCAAAGAAAAGTGATCCAACAGAATGTGGAAATTACCTACCAATATCATTAATATCACATTCAGGTAAAATCTTTCTGAAGATAATTAAAAAATTGTTGCAACAGTGCATTGACGGGGAGCTTCCAGAAATACAACCTGGATTCAGAAGAAGACATGAAACAAGAGACATCAGTGTTAATGTCAGATGGATCTTTGCTGAAAGCAAAGAATATCAAAAGATGTTTACTTGTGTTTTATTGACTAGGAAAAAGGATTAGACTATGTAAATCATAACAAATTATAAATAATGTTGCAAAGCATGGGAATTCCAGAGCACTTAATTCTGCTCATGAGGAACCTGGGCATAGTGCCTTTCAAACAGAACAAAGGGATGCAGCATGGTTTGAAATGAGGAAGGCTGTGCATCAGGGTTGCATCCTTTCACCATACTTATTCAATCTTTATGCTGAGTAAATAATCTCAGAATCTGAACCATATATAGAAGAAGGAAGCAATAGGATTGGAGGAAGGCTCATTAATAACCTGAGATATGCAGATTATACAATTGTTTGCTGAAAGCAAACTTGAAGCACTTACTGAAGAAGATTAAAGACTAAGTCTGCAGTATGGATTACCCTTCAACATAAGGAAATTAAAAATCCTCACAACTGGACCAATAAGCATCATAATGATAAACAGAGAAAAATTTGAAGTTGTCAAAGATTCCATGTTACTTGGATCCATACAACACCCATGGAAGCAGGAGTCAAGAAATCAGACATCATTTTGCACTGGAAAAATCTGCTGGAAAAGACCTCTTTAAAGGGGTAAGAAGCAAAGATGTCTCTTTGAAGGCTAAGGTGCACCTAACCCTAGCCATGGTGTTTTCAATCACCTCATATGTATGTGAAAGCTGGACAATGAATAAGGAAGACTGAAGAAGAGTTGATGTTTTTGAGTTGTGGTGTTGACAAAGAATACTGAAAATACTGTGGACTGCCAGAAAAAAAATAACAAATCTATCCTGGAGGATGTGCAGCCGCAATGATCTTTGGAAGTGAGAATGGCCAGAATTTGTATCACCTACTGTGGTCATGTTGTCATAAGGATCCGTTCCCTGGAGAAAGGTATCGTGCTTGGTAAAGTTGAGGGTCAATGAAAAGGGGGAAGACTTTCCATGAGATGAGTTGACACAGTGACTTCAAAGATGGGTTCAAGTATAGCAAGGATTGTGAGGATAGCATAAGGCTGGACAGCATTTCATTCATTGTACAAAGGGTTGCTATGAGTTATTATGAAGTATAGATATCTCAGATTATCTATTATGTAATAATTTTGGTATTAAATACTAAAAGTGTGAATTATTCAGATGGAATATATATTCTATTAAAATAATGAACATAGAATCTATAATCCTTATAATCCAATAATTCATACTTTTTAGTATTCAATACCAAAATTATTACTTAACAGATACTCTGAAGTATTTTCTTCTTAATTATTGCACTGAAACATAATTACTTTGTATACTGTTGTACATGCAGAACCTAAATTGTATGATATCATTTAGTGCTAAACTTCAATGTTAAGAAAAAGTACATAATGTTTGTGAGACATAAAATTTTAAAATATAAGTGTATTGTTATTCTGCTTAAATATTCAGAACCTGTGCATCTGACAGCTACTTGGATAGGCTTTCATAACTATCAAAATCAACTACTTTTTGAGATGTTGTTGTTGTTGTTATGTGCCATTGAGTCGGACCTGACTCACAGTGACCCTTCCCTGGGTTTCCAAAGCAGTATCACTACAGAAGTAGATTGCCCAACCCTCCTTCTGAGGAGTGGCTGGTGGGTTTGAACCACCAGCCTTCTGGTTAATAGTCAAGTGCCTTAGGCACTACACTACCAGAGCTCCTGCTTTTTGAGATACTATATAGAAACTATTAGGAGATCAACTAATAAGAAATTGATTACTTGACTAGATCCTTGATTTTCTCTGCATCTTCAGGATTCCTGGGTGTATAATTTCTGCTTACTTTGTGAATCATTTTGATCCAGTAACTATTTTGACATGCTAACTACATAAAATCCTGTAAACTGCTCTTACATGTAATAATAGTTTTCCATTTTAGTGACCCATGGGTCCTCTCTCATCTCTCCAGAAAGTCTATTTTATTGGGCATAACCTGGAGACACTATCGGTTTCCTGCCCATATCCTACACACTTCCTGGGAGTGCCCACAGATACCAAGGAAGTTCCTAGCCTCCTTCATCTCCATGTGAGAACATTCTCAGGGTGCAGGAGCCCTCTCCCCAAAGGCCAGATGGGGGAAAAAATGAACAAACAAAAACTATCAACCTGTAAGCATCAGTAATTCCAGGACACTTTATACATAATCTCTTACAGGGGCACTGGAAGGTGTGTGTCAAGGTTGCCCACAGTGTTAATTCATTCAAGACATACCCTATATTGCCTTTGGTCCTCTTTCTGACTAAATTTTACTTCCTTTCCCTTCACAGTACTTCCCAAGATTATTTCTCCTTTAAACTATCTGCACTCAAATCTTCATTTCAGTTTTGGTTTTTTGGGGGAACTCATATTAACCAGTTATTACCAGCAGTGGCTGTTGGGGGCAAAACCACATGGTGGGTGTTCAGAAGTGATTGCTTCTTTGTCAGGTGGTAAGAAAGATTTTGTTGTCCTTGTTGTAGTGTAAATATCAAGCTGGTAATTTCTGGCATGCTGCAGTATCATAATTACTTAAGCATTTAATCTTCTGTGAATTGGGGTGGGGTATAGCTGAAGTGAAAGCACTAGTTCATTTGGTATCTCTGGCACTTGAAATATATGGAGGCAGTGGTGATTAAAACATTGTGCCACTGGCTGGGTTTTTGACTCATATATGGCTTGAAGAAAGGAAATGATAGACTCAGATAATTCAACCATCAGCTCAGTGATTTCTGTGAAAGTCAAAAAACCTTCATCACCTTTTTTAAAGAGGTCATCACCTCCTGCATATAGAGGAAGACTATGTTAAAGATCAGCATACCAGAATATTTGGCCTTAAAAATGGCAAGGTCAGTGCTCTGATGGGGAAATAGTGGAACTCTGAGACAAGATTTGGGAACATTTTGGTGGATATGCTTAAAACTTTAAGAACCAGATATCCACATATTCCTACAAACTTTCAGGCTGATAGAAGGAGCCCCTTCCTTTCTTCTTGAGTAAAACAGGCTGAGTAAAAAAAAAATGTGTGGATACTACAAAGATAACACCCAAGGTGTGATCATTTATCTGAATATCTGTAAAGGTAATTGTAAGATTATTTCTGTGCTCTTTAAGATTTGCTCTCCTTGCTTCTGGACCAGTAACTAAGATCAACACTCAAAATGGTCTGAAAGAGGTAAAAGGAACCTCATTATTCACAAGAAGTCATGTTAGGTCTTTGCTAATATTTACCAGGTGGAATCAGGAAAGCATGTAATGGAGTGTTTCTTAAACGTGTTGGAGCAGGCTGTGTGCAAATCAAAGCAGCACTGAGGAGAAAGAGTGTATGTAGACAGACTCTTCCATAACTCCAGATTTAAATTTCTGGCAAGAATACCATTAATGGATTTTGAATCCTGGAGATGATAAGGTCCCATAAGAAATGAGGTGAATATGTTGGAACTGCATTGGCAGTGTATTGAAGAAGGGGTAAGAAGGCTCATGAGAATGACTGAATAGTCATTATGTGAGACTGTTGGTGCCTTTGCTAATTTCATACTTCCAGAAGGACAACATGACAGTCCCTTCACTACATCAATGAGGACTATGTTAGTGAGGGGATCACTGGAATTGCTCAGAAGTTCAGTGTTTGCTCTACTCTGTAGGCCAGAGTGGATTATGAGAGATGCAGCTATGAAACTGTATTTACAGAGTCAATGTGAATAATACAATTCTGATAAAGCAGAGGCCAAATGGTAACCTTCACCCTGTCAGAGAAAAGTTGGGTGCAACTCCAATGTGTTCAGCAAGCTGGATATGGCCACCAGGAACCTGACCTATAAGAATTTATAGCAGTGACTAATAGACGATAGTGTTCCTAGGGGCAAGATAGGCAGCTAATGAAAGTATTGATTGCATTATATACTCAAAATGGATGGAGGGTTGTTGAAGAGAAAGATGATGTTGGCAGACATTAACAAAGGAAAAAAAAAAAAAACATGATCCCATTCTCAGTTTATATACCTAATTCCCAGACCTATAAACTATCAATAAAAAAGGAGCCCAGATCCACTTGAAGAATAATCCTTTGATACCTTCATAAGCTCTTATGTTATTTTATGGTAGCTATTTTTCCAAGCTTTCTCCAATGGGACCTATGGCAATTAGTTAGTGTGATTTTGGTAGTACAACAATTAAGTAGTCAGCTATAAACTGATAGGTTTTTGGTTCAATCCCTCCCAGTGGCTCCGTGGAAACAAAGACATAATTATCTGCTCCCATAAGTATTTCAGCCTAGAAAAACCCATGTATCAGTTCTACTCTGTCACTTTGGGTTGCTTTGAGTCGCAAAGAAATGAATGACACCTACCAACAACATCTATTGTGTATTGGCAGAAGGGTGATTTACAGATAAATGTTGGTTACAGAGTTAGATATGGCATTGATACAAACATCATCATAATCTTCTTTTAGAGTTGAGAGGTGCATATGGGGCCAAGTGATAAACAGAGTTTTGGCCAACATCCATTTTATAGTGGGCCAAATAAGTCTGTGGTTTCACTCTGTGGTCATTGCTCTGTATTCCATAATTGTATTCTCTGGATGAATATATTTACCAGCTTGAAGAAATCTTTTATTGATTTATTACGCTATGGAATAAAAACTATCTTGATAGGAAGGTAGTTTCAGCCCCCTGAAAATACTTCTCCTGGCCACAATAGTTAATCAAAAAGAAGATTCTTAGACTAAGTGGAATGATTTAAAATTATATCATACCCAAATATTTAAAGGATGCATGCTGGCTCTTTTATAAGGCCTGCATAAGCTAGATGGATAATGGTAAGTGATAGTAGATAGTAAGAAAATTAACCTAGTGGCTGTTCTTATTGTTCATAGCTGTCATAGTCAGGTATGGGTCCAAGTGACCTAATGTATAACAGAATTAAATGTTGCCTAGTCATATGCCATGTCCATGATCTTTCATATCTATATCATTGAGGATTTTTCTCCTTTTTTTCAACCCTCTGCATTACCAAAATAACGTCCTTTTCTAGTGATGGGTTTTTATTGCTGACTTGGTAGCCTCAATCATTACTGCTGTGTGGAATGCATTATGTCTTCTACAGAATAACAGCCTTTGGCACCTGGTACGTAGCTATTGATATAATGAATGTATTAATTCGTTTCTTAATAAGGTAGCAGCATATTAATTTTCTTGCTCAAGGACTATGTTAACTTTCCTGTTCTCTACCATAAAATAGAACAAAAAGATCTTGATCCTCTAGATATTCCAGAAAACTTTGTGCTGGTCTGCTGTATTGATAGCACAGTATTAATCAGAACTGGTAAGCAGAAAATGACAAATACTCTGGGTGCCTTGTTATGAACCTTGTGGTCCTGTTGTTAGGAGATAAACCCTAAGATTCAGGGTTCTGCCAGATCAATGAGGTCATTAGAATTAACTGGGAGTAACAACAGCTATTTTCTGTTAGTAACAAGCATGTGTCAAGGGATCTCCAAGTATGCTATAGAGTAAGCATGCTGAGGACCAAAGCCTTCATCCAGTAGGAGAACCTCACTTGCCAGGAATGTTTGATCAGGAAAAAGCCAGATTTTTTACAGACTGACAAATTCAGAAAAACTGGATTTGTGCTGAGCTAACAAAAGAAGTTAGAAACCAGCCCCAAGGGTCCTCCAGTGTAAAAATGAACTTCTGAAGCTATATTAGATATACAGAATTACTTTTCAAAGTGGTTGTACCAGCATCTATTCCTATAAAACAATTATGAGAGTTTTCTTTGATTCACATTATCCACAATATTGTTAGACTTTTAAAAATATGTCAATAAAATGTGTTTGAAAATGTATTGTGGCCTTAATTTTCTTTTTTTAAATATTATTATTTATTGTGATTTGGGTAAAGATTTACAGAGCAAATTCGCTTTCCATACAGCAGTTCACATATACTTTGTCGCATGTCATTGACCACAGCTTCACTGAGAAATCAGTACTGTATATGCAAAAGGGTTCATATTTGTTGTCTATACCTCCCATTTACCTCTCTATGTCTTTCTCATCCTCAATGCTGCCATATTGGTCACTCACATTTGGTACATTGCCCTTCTCTTCACCCAAATCAATATTTACCTCTATCTATCTG
>NW_006921935.1:2590756-2602324 GCF_000298275.1 Orycteropus afer afer
TTCCCTTCAAGGCTCAGGGGTCCAGGATTATCTTCTGTGTCTGTGTTAATTAGTTTCCCTTTTCTTTGTTGAAGAGGGTCTGTGCAGTCCTTCTGTCTAGTTCGCCATCTTGCGGGAAATCCCTGGCCTTAATTTTCATTTTTTGAATTATCTTGAGCTTGATCAGTTTTCATATATTTATGGATCTTTCAATGAGCCCTGATGGTTAAATTCCCAGGCTGCTAACTGAAAGGTCAGTGGTTCACATCTACCAGCTACTCCACAGGAGATAAGACCTGATGATCTGCTTCTGTAAAGATTTCAGCCTAGACAATCCTACGGATTTCTTCTACTGTGTCCTATAGGGTAACTATGAGTTGATAGAGACTCAACTGCACACAACAACAATAGCAGCATTTGACCATTCAGGTTTCATCCTCTCTAAATTACATACTTGTTTATGTTTCTACCTTTTTAAAAAAATCTTCATTTTTAAAATGATTTTTAAACTCTTTATGTATTCTAATTACTATTATTTCTGAATTATATGTTGCAAATATTTTCTCCTAATTTGTGGCTTATATTACAAATTGTATGTTGTTCTATGTCAAGACACTTGAAAGACAATTACCTGGGCAAGCTGTGGGAGGAGATGAATATTTGTGCCTATTCCAAAGAAAGGCAATCAAGCATATCACATGGTAGCAAATTTTTGCTGAAGTTAATTAAAACACGTCTACAGCTATCCACTGACAGAGTACTGCCAGAAGCTCAAGCCAGATTTGAAAGAGTATGCAGAATGAAGTAGGCCGAAATGATCTTGGCCAAAAGCAGAGAACAACAGAAAGAGGTTCACCTGTATTTTATCAGCTATGAAAAGGAATTTGATTATGTGGATCATAACAAATTATGGATAACATTGCAAAGAACAGGAATTTCAGTACAATTTAATTATTCTCATGAGGAACCTGTACATGAATTAAAAGTTAATTTTCACAGAACAAAAGGATACTGTGTGGTTTAAAACTGGAAAAGTTGTATGGTTAGGTTGTATTCTTTCACCTTACTTAGTCAGTGGTGAACAAAAATCAGAGAAGCTGAGTTATACAAAGAAGAATGTGACATCAAGATCGGAAGAAGATTCATTAACAAACTGTGATATGTGGATAACATAAATTTCTTTGTGGAAATGGAAGATAAATGAAGCACTTACTGATGAAGGTAAAGGACTAAAGCTTTTAGTATGGATTACACTTGAACATATTGAAAACAAAAATTTTTACAATTAGATCATTAAACAAGCATCATAAATGGAGAAAATATTGAAGTTATCAAGAATTTCATTTTACTTAAATCAACAATCACACCTATGGAAGCAGCAATCAAGAAATCAAATGATGTATTGCATTGAGTAAATCTGCTGCAAAAAAGACTTCTTTAAAAATCTTGAAAAGCAAACCATGTCACGTTGATAATTAAACCACACCTGATGCAAACCCCCATGGTATTTTCATTGTGTTGTAGGTGTGGGAAAGTTGGACAGTGAAAAAGGAAGATGGAAAGAGAATTGATGCATTCAAATTATGGTGTTGGCAAAGAATAATGAATATACTATATAGGACTGGCCAGAATAAACAAATTTGTCTTGGCAGAATTACAGCTGAATATTCTTTAGAAGGGGGAGTGGCAAGTCTTCTAATGTACTTTGGACATTTAAAGAGGGACCAATCACTGGAGGAAATAATACTTGGTAAATTAGAGCATTAATCAAAATGAGGAAGACTCTTAATCGGAAGGATTGACATCGTGAGTACCACAATAGATTCAAGCATAGTAATAATTGTGGATGGCACAGAACCAAGTAAAACTTTGTTGTGTTATACATAAAGTCTCTTTGAGCCAGAGTCAACTTGATGGTGCCTAGCTACAATAATAATTTGATGTTTGATATACAGAAGACAAAAAAAGTAAATTATAGCAATGCTTTCTTAGTTTTTTACCTTTTTTTGTTTTATATAAGAAGCCATGTACTATATCAATGATATATAGATAATTGCATATATTTTCCTTTACATTTAGTTCTGAAATGAACAAGGAAACTAGGTTTGCATTTGGTTTATAGTAGAGATCTTTGTCTTCCCCCTCCTTTGTTAACCATGTACCTTCTCATTGCATTATATTCAGGAGTCATTATTTTCACAGTATTTTGTAGTGTCATCTCTGTATAATATAAAATTTTCATACGGACATGAGTTTAATTTCTGTACTTACTATTCAAATGTATTAATGCACTATCTCTACTGACCACTGTTGTTGTTGTTATGTGACATCCAGTCGGACCCGACTCATAGTGATCCCTCCTTGGGTTTCTGAGGCAGTATCACTATGGAAGTAGATTGCCCCATCTTCCTTCCGAGGAGTGGCTGGTAGTTTTGAGCCACCAGCCTCTGGTTAGCAGTCAATTGCCTTAGGCACTATGCTACCAGAACTCCCCTACTTACCACTACCATACTAAAAAGGAAACCAAATGCACTGCTGTGGAGTTGGCCCCAAGTCATAGTGACTCCTCTTTGGGTTTCTGAGGCAGTATCTCTACAGAAGTAGATTACCCAGTCTTCCTTCCAAGGAGTGGCTGGTGGGGTTGAACCACCAACCTTCTGGTTAGTAGTCAAATGCCTTAGGTATTATGCCACGAGAGCTTCTACCACTACCATAACACTCTTGTAATTACTCTAATTCAATTGTAAGAACTAATATATATACAGCAAATATATTCACCTTGTTCTTCAAATTTTTATGTTTGGCTGCATTGTATTTTTTTGTTCTTTCATTTAAATTTTAAAATTTCTTTGTCCAAACCCATTATGAAAAATATTTTCATTACAATTTATTGCATATGACTTATAACATAATTTGGAGAGGATCTGTTTTTGCACATATAGATGCTTCCTATCTATAGCATGTTAATATCAAACTATTTTTTTAGGAATTTTTTATTATTTTACTTTTTTCCATAGAAGTCTTGCACGTACTTTGAAATCTCTTGAATCTCACTATTCTGAAAGTCACTACCTGTTGGCATTACTTATATTCTTGTATGAGCTTGGTGATTCCAAGATACCCTAGTTCTAACCTTAAGTCTTAGAGTAGTCCTGAGGCAATAATTCATCAAGTACAATTGTAATTATTTTATTCACATAGAATAAGAGTGAATATACACAAGATTCACTTTTGTTTATTTTGTGGCTGTCTAGATTGTTTTTCTCTGGTATACCCTTTCATTAAATTTATAACTCTAGTTTTGCACAATTTTTGCAGTTTCACAATCCTGCTTTGTTTGGGTCCAAAGGCTTTTCTCAAGCCAGAGTGATAATTAAGCCCCAAGTCCCTTTTGCAGTAACCAACTCCCTGCCTCACTTGTAACAACCAAACCATCTGGGCCAGGTACCAGTTTGGTTTTAAGTTTCCTCTTCTCTGTATCTCTTGTGGAATACTATACCTAATTTGGAACTCAGATATACACATCAAAGTTTATTTGATATGTTTTGTCAACATTTTCAAACCTTTATTCACGTATTTTCTAATCAAATCTATTGCCAGAGCAGTTTAAACTTTTAATACAAATGTTCATCATTTGTTCTAATTGGAGTCCCTGGTGGTGTAATTAATGTACTCAGCTGCTAACTTGAAGGTTAGTGGTTCAAGGAGACCCTGAGGCACTTCAGAAGTCAGGCCTGCGGATCTACTTCTGGAAAATCAATCGCTCAAGACCTGTTGGAGTTCAGTTCCAATCTGACACATCTGGGGTTACCGTTAGTAGGATCAACTCAAAGACAAGTAGTTTATGCTCTGTTCACTAAAAAATCACTATAGAAGCTCTGGTAGCATAGTGCTTAAGACACTAGATTGCTAACCAGAAGGCTGGTGGTTCAAACCCACCAGCCACTCCTTGGAAGGATGGTTGGGCAATCTGCTTCCATAGTGATACCGCCTTGGAAACCCAAGGAGGGGCCACTATGAGTTGGTTCTGACTTCATGGCACATAACAACAACAACAATTTCACTATCTCTGTGAATCACTCGGGTAACAGGAAGTCAAAAACAGTTCAGCAGCAACAAAGGAGAAGGTTATGGGATTTTTTCAAAGATTATAAACATACTTCAGCAAAGGACATGTAAACTATTCATATTTGAACATGTTGAATATAGGAAAAGCATGTAGCTAAAGTTTTATTGATGCAAATAGACTCCCTGATTCACTGAATATTAAACCAAATTTAACAGAAATTGAAAAGATATTGATGGAGATAAATTACTAGTCTTTAAAAAAACATATTAGCAATTGAAAATACAATAATTGTAGGACAATATCAAGAATTCAGTGATTTCAAAGTACATAGTTTAAAATTTTGAGAAATTTGAATAATCTAAATGTATAAATGTGAGCTCTGGTAGCATAATGTCTAAGGCACTTGACTGTTAACCAGAAGGCTGGTGGTTCAAACCCACCAGCCATTCCTCAGAAGGAAGGTTGGGCAATCTACTTCTGTAATGATACTGCCTCGGAAACCCAAGGAGGGGTCGCTATGAGTTGGGGCCAACTCAACGGCCCATAACAACAACAAATGTATAAATATACAGACAGTTTTTCAGTGTAAGTGATCATCAGAATTCTTAGTAGAATTCTGAATTCTATTTCTTAGTAACTCTAAGAACTATGCTCAATGATATTTTGAATACATTAGTCATATGTAAAACTGAAACTAACTCCCACACACTAAAAGAAAAAGTCTTACGTGTTTGAAGCAGATAATAGCCCTTGAAGATAAACTGTTCTGGTCACCATCTTTTGGCAATTTATATTAAAGTATAAAACTGAATTTAGGAAATCTGGATTTTCCTTTTGGTTCTGTAACTTTTCATATCACCTAAAGCAAGATTGTTAATTCATTTTCTTCCTCTTTTAAAATAGGTTGAGAAATTATATTCTTTTCCTCATAAGGATATTTTGAGATTGGATCTAACCTTATAATCTAATAAAAATAGCTGTTCATGAACTGAATCACTCCTATGTTATGTGATCTCGTGGAATATTCTTATCATCCAGCATTTTTGAATCACTAGTATAATGATAATTTGTGTTGATAATGAGGCTCCCAAAGTGCTTTATGAGTCATCAAAGAAAGACTAGATTAGGTTCAGTATACTTTTAGTTCTATGTGACTCATCTGTCCCATTAATCTCCTAAATTAAGCCTCAACGTCCTTCAGAATATTTCCTGAGATAACTTGCACTCTACAGCGTATTTATTAAATGCATTAAAAAACTTTTGCTTTTTTAAAAAAATACATGTATCTATTTGGTGATAAAATCGGCAGGTTCAGAAAGGCCAGAACTTTGGACTACCTACTACTTATGCAAATTTGGCCAATTTACAAAATCTCTGTAAACATTTGGTTTTATCAGTGAGACTTGTATAATAATCTCAGTTGGTAGTTTACCACTGTATATAATGTCCCCAGCTCAGTGCCCAACATGATAATATTCATACAGTCTGTGTACTTTTCAAGTATTGTATTTATCATGCTTCCATTATTTCCAAAAACAAACAAACAAAAAAGAATTGCTATGTTCCATCATATCAAGTCCAAAGTTCTCCAGTCTACTATTTCACAAATATGTGGAATATTCATGGAACAGAATCATATCATATCACAACTCTACAAAATATCCTTGTGTAATTTTGAATCCATGATTCATTGTGATCCACAGTTTCTTGATTGGATACATGAAGTTAATATTTCCAATTCAGAGGTCTTTTTAATGATGTCTCTATTTCCAAATTGTTGTTAGGTGCCATTGAGAAGGCTCCGACCTCTAGAGACCCTATGTACAACACAAGAAAACATTGCCTGGTCCTACACCAGCCTCACAATCCTTGCTATACCTAAGCCCATCATTGCAGCCACTGTGTCTCCATGTCATTGAGGGCCTTCCCCTTTTTTGTTGACCCTCCACTTTACCAAGCACAATGTCCTCTGGGGAATGGTCACTTCTGGCGACATGACCAAAGTACGTGAGACAAAGTCTGGGCATTATCACTTCCAAGGAGCATTCCGACTTCACTTCTTCCAGGACAGATTTGTTAGTTTTTCTGGCAGTCCATGGTACTTTCAGGGTTCTTCACCAACACCACAACTCAAAGGCATCAACTCTTCATTGGTCTTCCATATTTAATGTCCAGCTTTCACATGCATATGAGGTGATTGGAAATACCATGGCTTGGGTCAGGTGCACCTTAGTCTTCAACTAGACATCTTTGCTCTTCAACACTTGAAAGAGCTCTTTTGCAGCAGATTTTCCCAGTGTAATATGGTGTCTGATTTCTTGGCTGGTGCTTCCACTACTGTTGATTGTGGAACCAAGTAATATGAAATCTTTAAAAAGTTCAGTCCTTTCTCCATTTACTATGGTGCTGTTTATTGGTTCATTTGTGAGGACTTCCATTTTCTTTATGTTGAGATGTAATCCAGACTGTTGGCTTCATCAGTAAGTGCTTCAGTAAGGAAGATCTAGTGGCATAGTGCTCAGGGCATTTGACTGTTAATCAGAAGGTCGGTGGTTCAAACACACTAGCCACTCCATACAAGGAAACCTAGGCAATCTATTTCTGTAAAGATTTACCACCCC
Source organism: Orycteropus afer afer (assembly GCF_000298275.1). Taxonomy (NCBI): domain Eukaryota; kingdom Metazoa; phylum Chordata; class Mammalia; order Tubulidentata; family Orycteropodidae; genus Orycteropus; species Orycteropus afer. The sequence goes on from NW_006921935.1 coordinate 2,597,426, forward strand.
AGAAACCCAAAGAGGGTGTCTATGAGTGGGAATCAACCGGATGGCAATGAGTTTGGTTTTTATCTGCAAATTAGCACATAGTTTTTCATTATGTAATTCTCTGGGAGCTGAATACACATGTAGGAAGTTGAAGTCTGTGGTGATAAGATGAGAATTCCAGAATCTTTCAGGTTCAGATGATATCACTGCACCTCAGGCCCTCCAGCCTTTCATTGAAGGGGAAATATTTTAATGTTTGGTCATTCCCAACGTGAAAACTCCAATCTACAGCTTGTTACTGATTTAGTCTTTAGTTCTACTTTCATCTCATACTCACACAATGTTGACTTGTCATTTCCTACTAAAATGTAAGTATCACAAGATAGGATTATTTTTATAGTTTACTAAACACTCCCAATAATGTTGTTGTTATTACTATTGAGTAATACTGTTGAATTGGTTTTGACTCATAGCTACACCATGTACAAAAGGACAAAACACTGTCCAGTCACAATCATTGCCATCCTTAAGCTCATCCTTGTAGCCATTGTATTAATCTCTCTCATTGTGGATCTTCCCCTTTTTTGACTGACCCACTATTCACCAATATGATATCCTTCTCCAGGCACTGGTTCTTTCTGACAATATGACCAACGTATGAAAGACAAATCTGCCTATACTTGCTTCAAAGGTGCATTCTAACTCCACTTCCTACAGGACAGATATGTTCATTCTTCTAGCAGTCCATGGTACATGCAATATTCTTCCCCAACACCACAATTCAAAGGCACCAATTCTTCTGTGGCCTTTATCATTTGCTGTCCAATACTCATATGTGTACGAGGTTATCGAAAATGTCATGGCTTGAGTCAGGCTCATCTTAGATTTCAAAGTGAAACCTTTGCTCCTCACACTTTATAAAGGTCTTCTGAAACAGATTTGCCCAAGGCAATACAGCATCTGATTTTTAGACTGCTGCTCTCATAGACATTGATTGTGGATCCAAATGAATCTTTGACAACTTTAATCTTATCTCCATTTACCATGATATTACTTATTGGTCAGTTGTGAGGATATTTGTTTCCTTTATGTTGAGGGGTAATCCATACTGAAGGCTGTAGTCTGTGATCATATTCAGTGTTTCATATCACCTTCACTTTCGGCAAGCAAGGTTGTGTCATCTGCATATTACATTTTGTTAGTGATTTTTCCTCCAATCTTGATGTCACGTTCTTCTTCATATAGTCCAGCTTCTTAGATTATTTGCTCAGTATACAGATTAAGTATGGTAAAAGGATACAACCCTGACACACACATTTCCTGATTTGAAACCTTGCAGTATCCCCTTGTTATATTCAAACAGCTGCTTCCTGATCTATGTACAACTTCCTCCTGATGACAATTAAGTGTTCTGAAATTCCCATTCTTTGCAATGTTATCCATAATTTATCATGATCTGCACAGTCTAATGTCTTTGTACAGTCAATATAACACAGGTAAGCATCTTCCTAGTACTCTTTGTCTCAGCCATAATTCATCTGACATCAGCAATAATATCCCTTGTTCCACATCTTCTTCTAAATGTAGCTTGTACTTTTGGCAGTTCCTGTCTATGTACAGCTGGAATGTTTTTCGAATTATCTTCAGCAAAATATTACTTGCATGGCATGTTATAACAATGATATTGCTTGACAATTTCTGCATTCTGTTGGATCCCCTTTCTTTGGAATTGACACACAAATGGATGTCTTCGTGTCTGTTGTCCAGGTAGCTGTCTTTCAAATTTCTTGGCATAAACAAATGAACACCTCCAGTGCTGCATCCATTTGTTGAAACATCTCAGTGGGTATTCCATAAATTCCTGGAGCTTTGTTTTTCACCTGGTCTTTTGGTTGATGTTATACTTCCTTCAGTATCATTGGTTCTTGATCATATGCTCCCTCCTGAAATGGTGGAAAGTGGACCAATTCTTTTTGATAGGGTGACTCTCTGTATTCCTTCCATCTTCTTTTGGTGCTTCTTGCATAGTTCAATATTTGCCCTACAAAATTCGCTAGTATTATGACAACATAGTAGGTAGTTAATAACTATTTGTAGAATGAGCAAACAATCCTTGAAATTTCATACTTCTATGCATTTATTATAGTATTCTATCCAATAGAATGCCTGGATCCTACCCTGTCCCATCTTAATATACCTTTTATAGTGCTGCATATTCATCAAGAACTAAATCACACATCTGCACAAAGATTTCTTTTTTTAAAAAAACTATTTATGTTGATTTTGGGTGAATATTTTTTCAGAGAAAATCCCTTTTCCATTTAACAGTTCATACACATTTTATTTAATGCCATTGATTGTAAATCCCACAAGGTAAAAACACTCATCCCACTTTTCCTTGTGCTTCTTGTTTCCATTTGTCATTCTTTCCTATCTCTTTCGTTCTTCTGACCTATATCATTGGACAAATGTTGCCTTTTGATCTTGAATGATTGATTGTTTTAAGGAGTGCTTATCTCCTCAATGTTATTCTTCACCTTATAGACCTGTCTGTTGGTTGGCTGAAAGTTGGGAGATGATCCCTTTTGGATTGGTTGACTGTGGTAGCTGGGTATCATTTAATGCTTCAGTTCTTAGGGATGTGGAGGCTAATGGTTCATGTGGTTTTTTAGATTAATTGTTTCCTCACATCTTTGATTTTCTTCACTCTCATTTGTTATTGATAGGAAGAGATCAATAGTTGCCCCTTAGATGGTCACTCAGAAGCTTTTAAGACCTGAGTCACTATTCACCAAAGTAAGATGTAGAACATTGTCTTTGTGGACTATGTTATGCCAATTGATCTTAGTGTCCCCCAAGACAAGGGTCCTGAGCCTGCGAGCCCAGTTACTCATTCCCTCAAGGTGTTTGGTTATGGCCAAGAAGTTTTTAAAACATTGACCTCTGTATGCTCTATTACAATCATGGATAAATTTGCAGCATATATAAGTACCTGTGTAGAAATATCCTCAAACTTATATATAGGTTCATAGGTATAGACATATTTGCATCTTCCATATCTTTCATCTTGTTGGTTTATATGTGATCCATATCCAGTCATAGATTACTGTTGTTGCAGGATTGTATATGTAATAGTATTCACTTTTGTTGCCTTTACATCTTGTGTTCCTCCCTGTGACTTCCACTTCCACTGATAATTTTATGCTCACCTCCCACTTATTATATATTGTCTTTTCCTAACTCAAGTTAATATGTGTCTATCCTCTAGTTAGTAATTTAACCTCCTTCCCATTCTTACCCGTGGTAACCTTCAAAGAATGATTCTTCCTATTTGTGGTAGCTCAGGTTGTATGTCAAGTTGGCTGAGGTGTGGTTTTGAGTGACTTGACAACTGGATGTAGTTATTCTACAGGATGAAATTGTAATGACCTCCATGATGGAATCTGTTGTGAGCAGTTAAATAGTTGAAGGACATTTATAGTCAGGGTGTGGCTTGCTTCCAGGATATATGGAGAAGCTTTGGGAAAGAAGCATTTTGGCATATATGGATCCCAAATTTGGCAGAATCTTCATCTCCAGTTCCTGGACTTGAACCAGTGCCCTGCTGTGTTGCTTGCTGATCTTGGGATTGTTCTTGGACTTGACCCAGTGGGCTGGATGTTGCTTGCTGATCTTGGGATTTTGCATTTTACCTGCCAATCTTGGTTTCATCAGCCTCAGCAGCCAGTAGCAGAATGAGTCAGAAAATGTTTCCAGCTCCAGTGGGCCTGGAACAAGAGGCAGAGCTGAAGCCTAAGGTTAAGGGGCTTTCCCCTACCTGCTAGTGCTGGGATTCTGAATTTGGACTTCTAGCCTCCTAAACTGTAAAAAAATAAATTCATGTTTGTTAAAGCCATCAACTTGTGGTATTTCTGTTATAACAACACTAGAGAACAAGGACAATGTATAAGTAAACCTTTTCTTGACTTTTTAGCACTAGTAGTACCATTAAATATTTGACCTTTTGTGATTGACTAATTTAACTCATCATAATGTCCTCTAGGTTGATCCATGTTATAATGTATTTCATAGATTCATCATTAGCTCTGGTGATGTAGTGCCTAAGGTGTTTGACTGCTAACCAAAGGTTGCCAAACCCATTAGCTGCTCCGAGGAAGGTTTATGGGGCAATATACTCCTGTAAAGATTTACTGCCTCAGAAACATGAGGGAGGTAGCTATGAATCAAAATTGACTCAATGACAGTGAGTTTGGTTTTAGTATTGTTTAGTATTCCATTGTGTGCATGTACCATAGTTTGTTTATCCATTTGTCCACTGCTGGGCATTTAGGATGCTTTTATCTTTTTGCTATTGTGAAAAATGCTGTGCTGAACATGGGTGTGCATGTATTTGATAATGTCAAACCTCTAATTTCTCAAGAACATGTACCTAGTTATGCAGTTGCTGGCTCATATGGTATTTCTATTTCTAATTTCTTTTCTTTTCTTTTTTTTAGGGTTTCCAAAGTTGTAAATATATATTTTTCAAAATTTATACATTTTTTTAAAATTGTAATTTGGGTGAAGATTTACAGAGCAAATTCATTTTCTATACAGCAGTTTACATATACTTTGTCTAATGACATTGACCACAGTTTACCACAATGCAACAGCTCCCCTCCCACTTCCTCCCCATAGCCATCTCTTCACAGTGTCCATCCATCCATGGACTCCTGCCCCCTGAGTAGTCATAGATTAGTCATAGATTATTAGTCATAGATATGTATCCCTGTGCATAAGCAGCCCTTCTTTCTCAATGATTGTTATCTCCAAGACGTGTATCTACCTCAGGTAAATGTTCAAGTCATATGCCTGTCTTCTGCTTGGCTGGAAACCACAGGTGTGGGTTCAATTCCAGACCTGAAGGGCAGCTAGGGGCCA
>NW_006921935.1:2606194-2621034 GCF_000298275.1 Orycteropus afer afer
TAGTCCACTTCTATGTCCTTCCCTTCAAGGATCAGGGGTCCAGGATTATCTTCTGTGTCTGTGTTAATTGGTTTCCCTTTTCTTTGTTGAAGACGGTCTGTGCAGTCTTTCTGCCTAGTCAGCCATCTTGTCGGAACTCCCTATTTCTAATTTCTTAAGGAAGCCCCATACCATTGTCCACAGTGGTTGTACCATTTTACAGTCACACCAGCAGTGTATCAAGGTTCCTGTCTCTCCACACCCTTGCCAGCAATTGTTACTTTCTGTTTTTGTACACTTTGCTATTAATTCTATGTTAAGAAGTTATCTTATTCCTGTTTTTACTTGCATGACTCTAGTGGTTAAGGGATAATCTATCAATTTTTCCAGCCTAGTTTTTCTCTAAATCCTCAGTGAAGCTTGGACTTCTTCCTTCATGCTACCTACTGAAATGGTTGAATATCAACCAATTCTTTTTAGTACAGTGACTTCCCATATCCATTCCATCTTATTTTGATACTTCTTGCATTGCTCAATATCCCCACAGAATCCTTCAGTATTGCAATTTGAGCTCAAATGTTTTCTTCAATTCTTTCAGCTTGAGAAATGCTAAATGTATTTTTATCTTTTCTAATTCCAGGTCTTTGCCCGTTTCATTATAATTCTTTGTCTTCTTGAGTGACTCTTTGAAATCTTCTGTTCAGGTCTTTATTACATCATTTCTTTCATTTGCTTTAGCTACTCTCAGTTCAAAAGCAAGTTTCAGAGTCTCTTCTGACATCTATTTTGATCTTTTCTGTATTTTTTATGACTTTTTGCTTTCTTCATGTATGATGTGCTTGATGTTATCTCACAACTTCTCTGGGCTCTAGTCACTGGTGTTCAGTGAATCAAGTCTGTTCTCTGAATTCAAGTGGGATATACTCAAGGTCATATTTTGGTTCTCATGGACTTTTTAAAATTATTTTCAACTTTAACTTAACTTGCATATAATAAATAATGGTTGGATCCACAGTTGACCCCTAGTCTTGTTCTGATTGATGATATTGAGCTTCTCCATCACCTTCTTTAGGTTTCCAAGGTAGTATCACTATGGAAGTAGATTGCCCAACTTTTCTTCCAAGGAGTGGTTTGTGGGTTTGAACTGGCAGCCTTCTGCGTAGCAGTCAAGTGCCTCAGGCAGTACGATACCAGAGCTCCTCAACCCAGATATAGAAGTATCAGAATTAAAATAAATCTACAAGACTGAAAAGACTGAAAACAGGAAACCAGTGATGTGAATGTTTAAACAAATAAACAGCAATAATGAAAAAAAAAAAAAAAAAAACAACCCAAAATGGACGGCTTTAATTTTGGGGAGATAATAAATTATAACATAATCTCAAAGAAAATTAATAAACCTACTCACTGAAATAAAACAAGAAGAAAATCTTAAAGTTTCAGTAAAGACTAAAACAACAGCAATGAATTAAATGATAAGAAAATCTATAAATGAAATGAACTCAGCACAGTAACATATATTGAACAAAGAATCTATTAATACCAAAAAAGAAAACATAGCAAAAAGACAGCAGTAAATTCACAGCCATTGATAATTACACTGAATATAAATGTGCCAGGGAGTAAGGGTATGAGTAAGAAAGCATGACCCATTAATATGCTGTGTACAAGTGACACATTGAACACAAAGACAAAAATAAACCAAAAATCAAAGGATGGATTAACATATGTAAAGCAAATGGCAAACAGAAAGAGTTGGAGTGGCAATATTAATTTCTGATAAAATAAACTTTAAGCAAAAACCAGCAAAAGGGGAAAAAAATGACACAATAGAACAATTAAAGGTTAAATTGAACAAATAAAACCATCTATGTGCCAAATGAAAGAGCCACAAATTAAAAAAATCAAACTTTAACAAAATTGAAAAGAGAAACGTACAACTTCACAATAATAGTTGTTATTGTTAGGTGCTGTTGAGTTGGCTCCGACTTATAGCAACCCTATGCACAACTGCCTGGTCCTTTGCAAGCCTGACAATCCTTGCTATACCTGATCCCATCGTTGCAGCCACTGTGTCAATCCACCTCATTAAGCCCTTCCCCTTCTTCACTGACCCTTCATTTTATCAAACATGATATCCTTTTCCAGAGAATGGTCCCTTCTGACAATATGACCATAGTAGGTGAGACGAAGTCTGGCCATTCTCACTTCCAGGGAGCATTACGGCTGCACATCTTCCACTTCTTTGTTCGTTCTTTTGGCAGTCCATGGTATTTTCAGTATTCTTTGCCAACACCACAACTCAAAAGCATCAACTCTTCTTCAGTCTTCCTTACTCATTGTCCAGCTCTCACATGCATAAGAGGTTGTTGAAAATAACATGGCTTGGGTTACATGCACCTTAGTCTTGAAGGAGGCATTTTTGCTCTTCAGCACTATAAAGAGACCTTTTGCACCAGATTTTCCCAGTGCAATATATTGTCTGATACCCTGACTGCTGCTTCCATTGGTGTTGATTGTGGAAACAAGTAATATGAAACCTTTAATAACTTCAATCTTTTCTTCATTTATTGTGATGCTACTTATTGGTCCAGTTGTGAGGATTTTCATTTTCTTTATGTTGAGATGTAATTCATACTGCAGACTGAGGTCGTTAATATATATCAGTAGGTTTTTCAAGTCATCCCCATTTTCAGCAAGCAAAGTTGTGTTGTCTGCATATCACAGGTTGTTAATGAGTCTTCCCTCAACCCTGATGACACGTTCTTCTTCATATAGTCCAGCTTCTCAATTCTTTGTTCAGCGTACAGATTGAATAAGTATGGTGAGAGGATACAACCTTGGCACACTCCCTTCTTGATTTTAAACTATGCAGTGTCCCCTTGTTCTATTCAAACAACTTCCTGGTCAATGTACATGTTCCTGATGAGTACAATCAAGTGTTCTGGAATTCCCTTTCTTCTCAACGTTATGCATAATTTTTTATGACCCACACAATCAAATGTTTTTACATAGTCAATACAAAACAAGTAAACATATTTCTGGTATTCTTTGTTTTCAGCCAAGATTCATCTGACATCAGCAATGACATTCCTCATTCCACGTCCTCTTCTGAATCCAGCTTGTATTTCTGGAAGCCTTCTGTTAATATACTGCTGCAACCGTTTTTGAATTATCTTCAGCAATATTTTCCTTTCATGTGATATTAATGATATTGTTTGATAATTTTCAAATTCTGTGGGTCACCTTTCTTTGGAATGGTTATAAATATGGATCTTTTCCAGTCAATTGGCCAAGTAGCTGTCTTCCAAACTTCTTGGCATAGACCAGTGAGTGAGTGCCTCCTGTGCAGCATCTGTGTGTTGAAACATCTCAATGGGTATTCTGTCAATTCCTGGAGCCTTGTTCTTCACCAATTCCTTCAGTGCTGCTTTGATTTCTTCCTTCAATATCATTGGTTCTTGATCATATGCCAGCTCTTGAAATGGATGGACACTGACCAATTCTTTTTGGTACAGTGACTGTGTATTCCTTCCAATTTCTTTTGATTTCCTGCATCATTCAATATTTTGTCCATAGAATCTTCAATATTGCACCTCAAGGCTAGAATTTCTTTGTTTGGTTCTTTCAGCTTGAGAAATGTCGAGCGGGTTCTTCCATTTTGTTTTTCTAAGTCCAAGTCTTTGCACATTTCATTATGATAATTAACTTTGTCTGCTTGAGCTGCTCTTTGAAATCTTCTGTTCAGCTCTTTAATCTTGTCATTTCTTCCATTTGCTTTAGCTACTCTGACTTCAACAGCAAGTTTCAGACTTTCTTCTGACATGTACTTTGATATTCTCTTCCTTTCTTGTCTTTTTAATGACCTTTTGCTTTCTTCATGGATGATATTCTTGATGTCATCCCACATTTCCTCTGGTTTCTGGTCATTGGTGTTCAATATATCAAATCTGTTCTTTAGATGGTCTCTGAATTCAGGAAGGATATAATCTAGGTCGTATTTTGGCTCTGTGGACTTGTTTTAATTGTCTTCAGCTTCAATTTGAATTTGCATATGAGCAAATGATGGTCTGTTCCACAGTCAGTCTCTGGCCTTGTTTTGGCTAAAGTTATTGATCTTCTCCAGTGCCTCTTTCCACTGATGTAGTTTATCTGATTCCTGTGTACTCCATCTGGTGAAGTCCATGTGTATAGCTGCCATTTGTGTTGTTGAAAAAGGTGTTAGTATAAATAAGTCATTGGCCTTGCAAATTTCTACCATGCAATCTGCAGCATTATTTCTGTCACCAAAGCCATATTTTCCAACTACTGGTAATTCTTCTTTGTTTCCAACTTTTGCATTCCAGTTACCAAAGATAATCAGCACATCTTGATGGCATGTTTGGTAAATTTCAGACTTGAGAATTTGGTAAAAATCTTCAATTTTCTCATCTTTTGCTTTGGTGGTTGGTGCATAAGTTTGAAAAATAGTATTATTAACTAGTGTCCTTTTAGGCATGTGAATATTATCCTCTCACTGAATAAGGTAGATCTTGAAATAGTCTTTGTGATGATGAATGCCACACTATTCCTCTTCTGTTTGTCATTCCCAGTGTAGAATATCTTATGATTGTCTGATTCACAATGGCAAAAAACAGTCCATTTCAGCACACTAATGCCTAGGATATTGATCTTTATGCTTTCTATTTCATATTTGACAACTTCCAATTTTCCTAGATTCGTACTTCATGCATTCTATGTTCCAATTATTAATGGATGTTTGCAGATGTTTCTTCCCTTTTTGAGTCATGGCATATCAGCAAATGAAGATCCTGAAAGCTTTTCTCCATCCCCATCATTAAGATCGGCTTTACTCTGAGGAGGTAGCTCTTCCCCGGTCATATTTTGAATGCCTTCTGACCTGAGTGCCTCATCTTATCAGACAATGTTTCAGGGCTATTCATAAAGTTTTCTAGTAATATATCAGACAGTGTTTCACTGCTATTCATAAGGTTTTCACTGTCCAATTCTTTGAGAAGAATTTCCTTCTTCTAAGTCTGTCTTAGTCTATAAGTTATACTGAAATCTGTCCACCATGGGTGACCCTGCTGGCATTTGATCTACTGGAGCTATAGCCTCCAGACTCATAGTATCACATAAGCCACTACAGTATGACACACTGACAGATGAGTGGTGGACAATAATAGTAGGAGACTTTAATATACTATTTTCAAAGGACAGAAAAACTAGAAAGAAACTTAACAAAGATACAGAAGATCTAAACAACATAGTCTACAACATAGTCTACCTCATAGATATTTACATACAAATCCAACCAACAGCAACATAATATACATTCTACTCTAGCCCTCATTGGAAAGGAAGATTGGGCAATCTACTTCCATAGAGATCTCAGAAACCCAAGGCAGGGTCACTATGAGTTGAAATCAGCTTGACAGCAGTGAGTTTGGTTTTTGGTTTTCTAGCCCTCATGGAACATTCTCCAAAATAGATCATAAACGAAGCTGTAGAGCCAGCCTCAACAAATTTAAAATCACTGAAATACTACAAAGCATCGTCTCATATCACCATACCGTAAAATAAGAAATCAACCATAGGAAAATAAAGAGAAAAGAAAATCAAATGTATGGAAACTAAATACCACCCTGCTTAACAACTACTGAGTAATCGGAGAAAGAAAAATTGAAATAATAATAGTAATAATAATAATAATTAAACACCAATTTTATATGGAAATGAAAAAGGCTCTGGTTAAGCAAAGCACTATCAAAGAAGAACAAAGTAGGAGGACTTCACACACACCAATTTCAAAACATACTATAAAGCCAAGGTAGTCAAAACAGCCTGGTGCCAGTACAATGGCAGATAGATCAATGGAACAGAACTGAGAACCCAGAAGTAAATCCATCCACCTATGGACAAGTGATCTTAGGGAAAGGGTTGAAAATTGTTAATTGAGGAAGAGATAATCTCTTTAAGAAATGGTGCTTGGGTTATCTGCTGTATGGAAAGTGTATTTGCTCTGTAAATTTTCACCCAAATCACAATAAAAATAATAATTAAAATTAAAAAAAAAAAAAAAAAAAAGAAATGGTGCTTGGAAAAGTGGATATCCACTTGCAGTAAAAGGAACCAGGACTCATATCTCACATCGTACACACAAATGAAATCAAGATGGATCAAAGAACTAAATGTAAAAGCTAAAACCATAAAGAAAATCAAAGAAAAAATAGGGACAAACTTAGGGAGCCTAATAAATGGCATAAACAATATTGTAATATAACTGAAAACTCACAAATGCAGAAGAAAGAGTAAAGGACTGGGACATACTAAAAATTAGACATTTATATACATCAATAGGACCTCTGGTGGCACAGTGTCTAAGGAATTTGACTGCTAATCAGAAGGTTGGCAGTCATTCACATTAGGTGTTCCATGGGAGGAAGATGGGGCAACCTACATCTGTAAAAATTTACTGCCTTAGTAATACAATGGTGGTGACTATGAGTCAGAATAGAGTAGATGGCAATGAATTTGATTTGGTTTTTGTTTGGTACATCCATCAAAAGATTTCACCTACAGGAGTAAAAAGAACACATAGACTAAGAAAGAAACCTTGAAAACAATATCTTGGACAATGGATGAATCTCTAAACTTGGTAGAGGGCTTCAACATCTCAACAACAAAAAGACAAATACTTCCATTAATAAATGAATGGAGAGTTCACCAAAGAATATATTCAGGCTGTCAGCAAGCACACGGAGAAATGTTTGTGCTCATTAGCCACTATGGTTGCTGTCGTTGTTTGCCATTGAGTAGATCCTGACTCATAGCAACCCTATAGGAGAGAATAGAAGTGCCCCGTAGTGTTTCTCAGTCTGTAATCTTTAGAAGCTGGATTCAGAAGAGGATGTGAAATGAGGGATAATGTTGCTGATGTCAGATGCATCTTGGCTGAAAGAAAAGAATACTAGAAAGATATTTACTTGTGTTTTATTGACTATTTAAAGTCATTTAACTTTGTGGATCATAACAAATTACAACATTGTGAAGAATGAGAATTCCACAACTCTTAATTGTGCTCATGTACGTAGAACAGGAGGCTGTAATTCACACAGAATAAGGGGACGCTGCACAGTTTAAAATCAGGAAGGGTGTGTATCAGGCTCATATCCTTTCACCATACTTACTCAATATATATGCTGAGCAAATAATCTGAGAGGCTGGACTATATGAAGAGCAACATGGCATGAGGATTGGAGCAGGACTCATTAAAAACTTGCAATATGCAGACAACTCAACCTTGCTTGCTGAAAGTGATGACTTGAAGCACCTACTGACAAAACTTAAAGACCACAACCTTCAGGATGGATTACCCCTCAACATAAAGAGAACAGAAATTCTCACAACTTGACCAATAGACAACATCATGATAAATGAAGGAAAGATTGAAGTTGTCAAAGATTTCATTTTATTTGGATCCACCATCAATATTCATGTAAACAATAGTCAAGATATCAGACATCATATTGCACTGGTCTGATCTACTGCAAATAATCTCTTTAAAGTGCTGAAGAGCAAAGATGTCACTTTGAAGAGTAATGTGCACCTTAGGAGCTGGTAGCATAGTGGCTAAGACACTTGCCTGCTAACCAGAAGGCTGGCAGTTCAAACCCACCAGCCACTGCTCGGAAGGAAGGTTGGGCAATCCTACTTCTGTAGTGATACTGCCTCGGAAACCAAAGGAGGGGTCGCTATGAGTTGGGTTTGACTCGACGGCACAGAACAACAACAAAAATAACTCAAGCCGTAGTATTTTGAATAGTCTCATATGCATATGAAGCTTGGACAATGAATAAGGATGATGGAAGAAGAGTTGATAGCTTAGAATTATGCTGTTGGTGAAGAATATTGAAAACACCATGGACTGCCAGAACAAACAAATTTGTCCTGGAAGAAGTGCAGCCAGGATGCTCCTTGGAAATGAGAATGGCTAGACTTCATGTCACCTACTCTGGTCAAATTGTCAGAAAGGACCATTTCCTGGAGAATATCATGCTTGGTAAAGTAGAGGGTCAGTGAAAAAGGGGAAGTCCCTCAAAAAGATGTATTCGCACAGTGCTTCTTGACGGCACATAATGTTATTGTTGTGTGCCGTCGAGTCGGCCCTGACTCATAGCGACCCCTCCTTGGGTTTCCGAGGCAGTATCACTATGGAAGTAGGATTGCCCAACCTTCCTTCCGAGGAGTGGCTGGTGGGTTTGAACCACCAGCCTTCTGGTTAGCAGTCAAGTGCTTTAGCCACTATGCTACCAGAGCTCCTTGACGGCACATAATAACAACAACAATATATGTGTGTGTGTGTGTGTGTGTGTGTGTGTGTGTGTGTGCATGTATATGTGTATGTATATACAAAGCAGAAATAAGAAAATAAGAACTTGACACAAATAGATATATGCACACCCACAGTACCATTCACAATAACAAAAACATGGAAATAACCTAAGTATCCATCAACAAATGAATGGATAAACAAACTATGGTAACAACACACAGCCAAGTACTACATGAAGTTAAAAATTAGTAATGAACAATGAATCTGTGAAACACCTCACAATGGGGATTGATCTGGAGGATATTATGCTGAGTTAAAATAATTCCATCACAAAAGAAAAAATATCTTAAGATACGATTATTATAAAAGTCAAGAAGATATTTGCAACACAAAAAGAAACATTCTTTGAAGTTTAACAAGGTGTGAGGGGAAGGGAGGGTAAACCACTAACTAGAGAGTTGACACATTAACTAACTTCACTGAAGTTGAAGACCAATAAAATAAGGGGGAAGTCAGCACAAAATAATACAGGCAAAGGAATCACTGGGAGGTGTATAAGGGTTAAAGGCAACAGAGTAAATACTATTACAGAAACAATCCTGCATTAACCAAACAAAACCAAACTCACTGATGTCTAGTCAGAACCGACCCAGAGAGACTTCTCCTTGGGCCTCTCCAAGGCCTTATCACTAAAGAAGTAGATTGCCTAATTTGCCTTCAGAGGAGTGACTGGTGGGTTTGAACCACCAGCCTTCTGGTTAGCAGTCAAATACCGTAGGCCCAATGCCTAAGAGCTCCTGTATATGATCATATCATCTGCAAATAGAGATAGTTTTGCTTCTTCTTTGCTAATTTTAGGTGGCTTTTATTTCCCTTTCTTGCCTTATTACTCTGGCTGGGAGTTCCAACACAATATTAAAGAGGAGTAGTGATAAAGAGTATCCTTGTCTGGTTCCTGTTTGCAAGGGAAATGCTTTTAGTATCCCTTTGTTGATCCCTCTGTTGTGAGTTGTGGGGTTTGTACATATGCCTTTAATTTTGTTGAGGGATTTCCCTTCTATTCCTATATTGTTGAGCATTTTTATCCGAAATGGGTTTTAGATTTTGCCAAATGTCTTTTATGCATCAGTTAATAGGATCATGTGGTTATTTTCCTTTATTTTATTTACGTGGTAGATTATATTGATAGTTTTTCTTATGTTGAACCATCCTTTCATTACTATTATGAATTCCACTTAGTCAGGATATACTATTTTTTGGTGTATTGTTAAATTCTATTGGCTAGGATTTTACTGAGAATTTTTGTGTCTATGTTCATGATAGATATTGGTCTATAATTTTCTGTTTTAGTGATGTCTGTGCCTAGCTTTCTTTTCAGGGTCATACTTGCTTTTTAGGTGAATTGAAGCATATGTCCTCCTTTTCTATTTTCTGGAAGAGTTTGAGAATTGGTGTTACCTTTCTGAATGTTTTGTAGAAATCACCAGTAAAGCCATCTAGGTTAGAACTTTTGTTGTTGTTAGGAGGTGTTTATGATCTGTTAAATTTCTTTTGTGATGAGTGTGTTCAAATTTTCAACCTCAATTTGTTTAGTTTAGGTAGGTCATTTTTTTTTTCCCAGACATTTGCTGATTTCTTCTATTGTTGTTGTTATTATGTGCTGTTAGTCAGACCAGACTCATAGTGACCCCTCCTTGGGTTTCTGAGGTGGTATCACTATGGAAGTAGATTGCCCAACCTTCCCTCCGAGGAGTAGCTAGTGGGTTTGAACCACCAGCCTTCTGGTTAGCATTCAAATGCCTTAGGCACTATGCTACCAGAGCTCCCATGATTTTTTCTAGGTTTTCAAAATTGTTGGAGTACTTTTCATAGTATTCTGTTATTATCCTTTTTATTTCAGTTGTTTTTTATTTGTGGTATTTGTATCTTCTCCTTTTTTTCTGTTTTTGGGTTTGGCAGAAGGAGAAAAAGAATAAAAGGAAAAAAAATGGGGAAGGGGAGTCAAAAGCTAGATTGGCACCAGGGGGCTGTTTGTGTGTGCAGTTGATGCACTCTCCCATCTAAAGAGGCCACAGTGGGCAGGAGACCTGGTCTGGAATGGCACACTATGATGGGAAGCCCAATTAAGTACAGTGCTTCTGCCGGCCTAGGAGGCAGCTGGTAGTGGGATGCTTGTTAGATATTGTGTATTCTCCCACCCTAAGAGGCAGCTAGGGTAAGGGGATCTAGTCTGGGACAGTGCTCTGTGATGGCTGAGGAGGAGAGGCAGAGAGTGTGTGCCTCTAAATGCAGGGATGGTATACTTGCAGCCTTGCCTGATATGCAAGGGTGCACCTCTGATCTCAGGAAGAGAAGGGGTGGTTTGGGAGATGTCATCGGCCACCAAGTGGGTGAGGGTGGATTGTGGTTGTTAAGTCAGGTTGAGTTAGCTCCAACTCATAGCTACCCTATGTACAACAGAACAAAACGTTTTCTGGTCCTGTGCAAGCCTCACAATCTTTGCTATACCTGAGCACACAGTTGCAGCCACTTTGTCTATCCATCTCGCTGAAGGCCTACCCCATTTTGTTGACTCTCCACTTAACAAGCATGATATCCTTCTCCAGGGTATGGTCCTTATGACAACATGACCAACATAGGTGAGATGAAATATGGCCATTCTTACTTGCAAGGAACATTCTGGCTGTACTTCCTCCAGGACAGATTTGTTCATTCTTTGGAAGTCCATGGTACTTTCAGTATTCTTCATCAACACCACACCTCAAAAGCATCAACTCTTCTTCAGTCTCCTTGTTCATTGTCCAGCTCTCACATGCATGTGTGGTAACTGAAAAATAACATGGCTTGGGTTAAGTTCACCTTAGTCTTGAAGAAGACATCTTTGCTCTTCTGCATTTTAAAGAGGTCTTTTGCAGAAGATTTGCCCAATGCAATACATCACCTGATGTCTTAAATGCTGTTTCCATTGGTGTTGATTATAGAATTAAGTAATATGAAATCTTTAACAACTTTAATATTTTCTCCATTTATTGTGATGCGGCTTATTGGCACAGTTGTGAGGATTTTTGTTTTCTTTATGTTGAGACATAATCCATATTACAGACTGAAGTCTTTAATCTTCATCAGTAAGTGCTTCAAGTCATCCTCACTTTCACCAAGCAAAGTTGTGTCATCTGCATATTGCAGGTTGTTAATGATTCTTCCTCCAATCCTGATGCCATGTTTTTCTTCATATAGTCCAGATTCTCCGATTCTTTTTTCAGCGTACAAATTGAATAAGTATTGTGAAAAGATGCAACCCTGATGCACTCTTTTCATGATTTTAAATCACACAATACCCCTTTGTTCTCTTTGAACAACAGCCTCCTGGTTTATGGTCTATGGTTCCTGATGAGCACAATCAAGTATTCTGGAATTCCCACACAATTGAATGCTTTTGCATAGTCAATAAAACACAAATGAACATATTTCTGGTATTCTTTGCTTTTCAACCAAGATCAATCTGACATCATCAATGATATCTCTCATTCCATGTCCTCTTTTGAATCCAGCTAGCATTTCTGGAAATTCTCTGTCAACATACTGCTGCAACTGTTTTGAATTATCTTCAATAAGATTTTACTTGCATGTGATATTAATGTTCAATAATTTCCACATTTTGTGGGATTGCCTTTCTTTGGAATGTCTACAAATATGGATCTTTTCCAGTCAGTTGGCCATGTAGCTGTCTTCCAAATTTCTTGACATAGACAAGTGGGTGCCTTCAGTGTGGCATCTGTTTGTTGATATATCTCAATGGGTATTCCATCAATTCCTGAAACATTATTTTTTGCTTGTTCTTTCAGTGCAGCTTCAGCTTCTTCCTTCAGTACCATAGGGTCTTGATCATATGCTACCTCCTGAAATAAATGAATATAGACTACTTATTTTTTGTACAGTGACTCTGTATTCCTTCCATCTTCTTTTGATGCTTCCTTCATCATTCAATATATTGCCCATAGAATCTTTCAATATTGCAACTTGAGGCTTAAATGTTTTCTTCAATTCTTTCAGCTTGAGAAGTGCTGAGTATGCTCTTCCCTTTTGGTTTTCTAACTCCAGGATTTTGCACATTTTGTTGTAAAAATTGACTTTGTCTTCTTGAGCTGCTCTTTGAAATCTTCTGTTCTCCTCTTTAATCTGATCATTTCTTCCATTTGCGTTAGCTATTCTCCATTCAAGAGCAAGTTTTAGAGTTCCTTCTGACATCCATTTTGGTCTTTTCTTCCTTTCCTGTCTTTTTAATGACCTGTTGCTTTCTTCGTGAATGACGTTCTTCATGTCTTCTCACAATTCCTCTGGCTTTCGATCACTGGTGCTCAGTGCATCAAATCTATTCTTTAAATGGTCTCTAAATTCAGGAGGGATATTATCAAGGTCATATTTTGACTCTGTGTACTTGTTTTAAAAATCTTCAGCTTCAATTTGAACTTGCATATGAGCAGCTGATGTTCTGTTCCACAATAAGCTCCTGGTCTTGTTTTGGCTGAAGATATTGAGCTTCTCCATAGCCTCATGCCACAGATGTAGTCAATCTCATTCCTGTGTACTCTGTCTGGCAAATTCCACATGTATAGCCACCATTTGTGTTGTTGAAAAAAAGTATTTGCAATGAATAAGACTTTGGTCTTGAAAATTCTATTATGCCTTCTCCAGCATTATTTCTATCATTGAGGCCATATTTTCCAAATATTGGTGATTCTTCTTTGTTTATAACTTTTGCATTTCAATAACCAGTGATAATCAAGACATCTTGATTGAATGTTTGGTCAATTTCAGACAACAGAAGTTGGTAAATATCTTCAATTTTCTCATCTTTGGCTTTGGTGGTTGGTCTGTAAATTTAAATAATACAAGTATTACCTGGCCTTTCTTGGTGGCATGTGGATATTATCCTACCACTGACAGCATTATACTTCAGGATATATCTAGATACATTCTGCATGACAATGAATGCCATGCCATTTCTCTTCAATTTGTCACTCTTGGCATAGTAGATCATATGGTTGTCTGATTCAAAATGGCAAAAACTGTTCCATTTCAGCTCACTAATGCCTAGGATATCAATCTTTAAGCGTTCTATTTAATTTTTGATAACTTCCAATTTTCCTAAATTCATACTTTGTACATACCATGGTCTGATTATTAATTGGTGTTTGCAGCTATTTGTTCCCATTTTGAATCATACCACATCAGCAAATGGAGGTCCTGAAAGCTGTACTTCATCCACATCATTAAGGTTGGCCCTACTCTGAGGAAGCAGCTTTTCCTTATTCATATTTTGAGTGCCTTTCAACCTGAGGGGACTGTCTTCTGGCAATATATCAGACAATGTTTCAGGGCTATTCATAAATTTTTCCAGTAATATATCAGACACTGTTTCACTGCTATTCATAAGGTTTTCACTGGCCAATTCTTTGAGAATGGATGGCCTCTTCCATCTTCTGAGTCAATCTTAGTTTGGAAGCTCCACTGAAACCTGTCCACCATAGGTGATCCTGCTGGTATTTGAAATACCTGTGGCATAGCCTCCAGCCTCACAGCAACACACAAGCCACCACAGCACAACAAGCTGACAGACAAGTGGTGAGGGGCTGGGTAGTGACTACAATTCTGGTCACTGAGAGAGTGTAGAGAATAAGGAGAGTTTTGCACCTTTCTGGTTGCCATCCACCTGTGTGGGTGTTGGTACAATCCTGGGCAAGCAAACCAATCATCGGGTTCCTTCCCTGATCAGAAGGCTCTTTTCAAAAATTTAAAATAGTCACACTATGCCAGGCCAGTTGACAATTCACGACTACATATGGCTCCTTGTTAGCTGTATTTGTTCAGTTTTTGTTTTATTTTGGGTCAGTATTTGATTTACTTCTTTATCTTTGTCTTTGAAGCTCAGGGTTCAGGGATTATCATCCATATGTATTTCATTCTCTCAGTCTTTGTTGTAGAGGGTCTTGGTAGACTGTCTTCCTAGTCTGCTATCTTGCTGGAAGATCAAGAAATAATCTTTGTATTAAATCTATTTCACATAACACATTCAAAATTGAACCTGGTTCTCTTTGCCATTTTCTCTTCCCTATTACTTGTCATATAGGCATCACATTAATATTAAACACTATGTATTAACCCTTATTACCCTCTCTTCTTGAGCAAACTGCCATGATGTTTCAAGATAAAATTCAAATTTGGTATTTTCCATTGTCTTCTTTAAACACTGCAGCCCACCTTGATAAATTATTTATCTGAAATCTTAAAATCTCACTTATTCAGAGAGATGTAATTAATAACTCTTGTAGCATAGTTAGCTCTGGTAGCATAGTGCGTAAGGCATTTGACTACTAACTAGAAGGCTGGTAGTTCAACCAAGCCCACCAGCCACTTCTCAGAAGGAATATTGGGCAATCTACTTCCATAGAGATACTGCCTCGGAAAACCAAGGAGGGTTGCTATGAATCAAATAGACTCGGTGGCAGAGAGGTTTTTTTTTTTT
>NW_006921935.1:2621134-2623306 GCF_000298275.1 Orycteropus afer afer
AAGAAAGAACAAAGAAAAATTAAGAAAAAAAGCAATTTCCTTTTTTAGAGATACCACCTCAGAAACTTTTTTTTTTTTTTTTTTTTTTTTGGGTAATTATAGCATCATCTTAGCTTCATCTAAAATAAACTCTGGAGTAAATTTAGAAGCAGGAGACACATATTTCAGAAATAAACCAATAAATAAATAAATAAAACCTTTTGATGAACATTTGGAGACTCCAAGTTGTTTTGAACTAGTGACTTGGATGAAAATGGAGAAAAAAGTAAGATGGTAGGTTGAAGGGAATAATCAAACTTTGCTTTATGTTTTTTTTTTCCATGTTGGTGATACACAGAGAGATTTTCTGTAACAGCTCAGGTTCTGATGCAGTGGTGGAAATCCAATATAGCACAAATGGCTATTAAGTTAGTAAATCTATGATAACTGGTGCTTGGAGATAAAGAGCTGCCCTTGAACACTTTTTCCTCAGTTTCCCCACTCCCTCTTCAAATCCCCAAAAGCTGAGAAAATAATATCTTTTGCTGTTTTTCTCAAGAAGTAAATGTGGGAAAGTCTGACAAAAATTTGGATCATCACTATCTTAATTTCTTAGTGATATTGTAACAGAAATACCACAGATGAGTTGTTTTAATAAATATCAATTTATTTTCTCACTCTTCAGTTGTGTAGAAGTCTGAAGTCAGGTCATTGGCTGTTTAAGAAGTTTCTTTCTCTGTAGGCTCTGGGTCTCTTTCCATTTTGTTATCCCCAGGTTTCCCTGGTTCTTTGGTAATCATCACATGGCATCTCTCTTCCCAAGTATGTTCTTATTTCTGAATTTAACCTGCTCTTTTTACAACTAGAAGTTATTAGGTTTAAGACACTTCCAGATAGTGCCTCAATGACATAACAAAGAAAACCTTATTCCCAAATAGAATTGCACCTATAGTCATAGGGATTAGAATTCCAACACATGTTTTTGGGAGACACAAGTCAATTCATAACAGTTGGATTCCACAAATAAGAGGGGTGTATGATGTGCATGTGGTTCTGAGCTCACTCCCATAGGGTCCTGGCCATCATGCTGGCTTTTAGCCCATTTTCAAGGTAGATTACCAGATTGACTAGTGAATTCCTCCAAAGTACCTTGGGCTTATAGGCCATAGCCAGATACCTGAGAAATGGAAACATTTTAAAGAAAAAAAAACATGAACTGGTCAACTTGTAACACCAAGAACAGTATTCATTGAAAAAATAGAGAAATAATATGTAAGCTTTTAAATGATATAAAATAACAAAAGAAGTTATTCAGATAAACTAAAAAAATAAATTACAAAAATATATATTTTAAATATTTTAATATATAAATCTCCAAAGCCATTGTTATCAAGTCAATTCCAAATCCTAATGACCTTATAGGACAGAGTAGAATGGCCCTATAGGGTTTCCAAGGCTGTAAATATTTATAAGAGCAGACTTCCATGGAGCAGCTGGTGGGTTTGTACCACTGACCTTTGAGTTAGCCACCAAGCATTTAACTACTGGACCATTATAGTTCCCCATGATTGGAAAAACATTCAGTGAATAAAGTACACACATAATCAAGACATTTTGGGAACAAATTAAAGATATGGAAATTAAGATTCAGAAGAACAATGCAAAAGCCCAAAGATAAAATATTAAAAACAACAAGTGATAAAATTAAGAGATATAGAAGATAAACATAGAAAAGCCCAATATTTAAAAAAAATGACAGCATAGAAAGTGAACAAAATACATTTAAATGGAGAAAATATTGAACAAATAAGTTCCCATTGTAACAAGGATAAAAGATCTAACATAAAAACGGCTAATTAGGTGGCAAGCAGTAGAGAGAAGGAAAAATCCACATCTACATATACATTAGTGAAATTTTAGAATATCAAAGTATAAGAGAAGGTAACAGAAGCATGTAGAGAGCAAAAACAAATATTAAGAGCCTATCATTTACAAAGAAACATGAAGTATATTGATATCAGATTGTGAAACTTTTAATATTAGATACAAGATTAAAAGGGAGTAATCATTTTAAGGTTTGAAATAAACAAATTTTGAACTGAGAGTTTAATATCCAACCAAATTGGTATTCAAAAGTAGAGATGTAGTAAAAATAGTCTGAAGTATCCACAGTACCAAAGATCCATAGTCAAA
>NW_006921935.1:2623420-2629991 GCF_000298275.1 Orycteropus afer afer
GAGGATGAAAAGAAAAGAAAAAGAGGAAAACCTCTGTGTGTACAGGATGGAGCAGTCAAGATACCATCCTGATAACATATTCCGTCTAGTCTCTCTGCAACAAAGACCCCAAAAAACTAAGTGTAACAGATACAGATGGTAATCCTGGAATTCTGAATATCAAATGAAAGGAAAAAGAATTGGATTGAACACTAACTGCAAAAATAAACAGAATGAAAAGTGTGGTCAGTGAGAGAGACTTTGCAGCCTGGGCACAACATAGCCATTTTGAGACACAGAAGGCAACATATATAAGTGGGAAAAAGTCAACTTCACAGCATCCCATTTAGGATAGATATAAAATGTAAATAAATTGGAAGGAAGCAAGGTGAGCAGAATATGAGCTGGATCTGAGAGAGGAAAGTACAGGGAAGTGAGTGATAATTCCAATGGCACAAATGACCACAGAGCAAGAAGGGAGACAGCAAATGAGGATGAAACCACTCATCAGTAGAGGACCTTGATATTTTTGGTTGAGGTACCATGTAAAGGGGAGCCTTGTGAGGTTGCAGTGGAGATGCTAGTCCCTGGGTGTGCCCCCCTTGATTGAGTTGGGACCAGAACGAGATAATCAGCTGCACTCTAATAGAAGTGCATTGGGCCCACATCAGTGCACAGTAACCAGAGAAATGCATTCTCCTGCTTTCTTCCAAAACTCTTTCAAGGTGAATAGGAGTGAGGGCCTCCAGCCTCACCAAACCTGGGGCCAAGGATGCTCCTTCTGCTGCCCTTCAACACCCAGTTCACTCAGACAACTTTCACAGCAGGTCATGACACAGTGGACAGAGTCACATGTCTTGCCTGAATATCATGCTCTATGTGACTAGCACCTGTGTGATTCACAGGGTAAACTCTCATGGACTGCATGCCACATACCTGAAGCCTCTATTGTGGAAAGTGTACAAATCCATGGACTGCGTGTCAGCTGCCCTCCACTCCCACTATCAAGGATACACATTTGCATCTGACCACACACCAGAGACCTGTCATCTTAGTGTTGTTGTTATGTTATGTGCCGTCGAGTCGGACTCGACTCATAGCAGTCAAGTGCCTTACCCACTATGCTACCAGAGCTCCTGTCATCTTAGTAGTCAGGGGAAAATCACACATGCAGTATGTGCTAGACATCTGCTACCCCTGTAGTTGGGTGCATGCACATGGTTGGACTGCCTCCCAGATATCAGCTGACTCCACACCTGGGAACATTTGCACACATGGTATGCCTGCTGGACATCTGCAGCATTCATGGGAAGAATACATGCAGACCACATTTCAGGCTACTGCTGCCTCCACAAGTACATACTCCCACGGATTGGACAAGAGCTGCCTTCTGCCACTGCATCTGGGAGCATATGCCCTAATGGATAGGATGTCATGTGCCCAACAAATCAGAGTGTCAATGACTGTTGCCACACCAGCCTGCTTTTTTTCCCCCCTTTTATTTGATTCCTTTTTCCCTTCTTCCTTATTTTTAGTCATTTTTCCCCTGTTCTTATACTTTTCCATTTGTTTTTACACATTTTTTTCCTCATCCTACTTTTTTTTCACTCTTTTTTTCCTGACGCATCCAGTGGAAGGTGGACAGTGTTACCCTATTAGTCAGCCACTCCTATACACTTACCACACCTACTTACCATCTACCACACTATACAATGGGTAAGTACAAGCACTCTAGCTGGTAGCTCTGGATCAAGGATAGACATCAGACAACTTGTTCACACCTCTTGTTTTTGTTCTTCACATCCAGCTAAGAGAAGCACATGCTTATACTTCCACCCGTGTCTCCACCCATCTTGAGACAGATGAAGAGTGCCCTAGTACTTTAAACCTAATGCCCAATGTAGCTCACCTGTTTTGCCCATCTAGCAATATAGAAACAGCAAAACAAAAATCATGGTGAAACAAACACACATAATCAAAAAATACATATAAAAGCTCCCAAATTTCAAGGACACAACAGAAAACCTCAAATCAAATAAAGAACCTGGACAAGATGGCACAAATAAATTACCAAAATAAAGAACCAGAAAATGTCCATTATGAAGAACAGGTAATATAGCTGTCTGGTAAGGAATTCAAAAGATTTATATAGAAGGCCCTCCAAGAGATAAGGGGACCACAAACAAAATCAATGATCAAACAGTCAGTACTCTAGAAGAAATCAAGAATATAATGCAAAAGAAAATGACAAAATAACTAGACAATTAAAACACACACAAAAAACTTATAATTCAAAATCCAGAAGATTAATATTAAAATGTTAAACATAGATAACATATAAAAACCAAAGAAAACAAACTCATTGCTGTTGAGTAGATTCCAAATCCTATCTACCTCTCCTTGGGTTCCTGAGGTAGTATCTCTACAGAAGTAGATTGCCCAGCTGAGGAGTGGCTGGTGGGTAGGAAGGACAAAAGAGTAGAACCAAAGAAATCGAAGATTGTGTTAGTGAATTAGAAGACAAAACCCTTGACACCAATTTGTAGGATGAAAAATTAAAAAAAAAAAGAATGAACAGAAATGAGGAAAATCTAAGAATTATGTGCAACATTATCAAGAGGAAAAAGTTATGAAAGATTGGAATTCTAGAACAAGAAGAGACCAAAGTAAATAAATAAATAATAATTTGTTATTATTTATTCTCACAGAGAGAATTATTGAAGATTCACTAGCAGAAAATTTCCCAAATATCATAAAAGACAAGAAGATATCCATCCAAGAAACTCAATGAATCCAATATAGGATATACCCCAAAAGAAAGTCATCAAAATATATCATAATCAAACTTACCAAAACCAGAGACAAAGAATTTTGGAAGGATCTGGAGAAAATTAAATGTTACCTACAAAAGGGACCAGTAAGACTAGGCTCTGATTTTTTGGCAGAAATCTTGCAGGTTGAAGGCAGAGAGATCAAATATATAAATCCCTGAAAGAAAGAAAAAATTACCAATTAAGAATTGAATTTGCATTAAATATGAAAGCAAAATTCAGACATTTCCAGATAAACAGAAATTAAGGGAGTTGTAAAAGCCAGACCAACCTTTAGAAAAAATGCTAAAGGGCGTCCTTCAGATAAAAAACACACAACTCGATATTAAGAAATGTGACAACATCACCTGGAAACCAACTAGGAAAAACAAAAACAAAAACTCTCAAATATAAAATAAACTTGTAAGAATGAAAATAGGAAACCAGATATGTAAACACTGTCAGGTACAAAGTATAAAGAAGGAATAAATGGTATAATTACAGAACTTCCAAATGAAAAGGAAATCAAGACTATATCAAGGTAGACTAGACTATTTGAAACAAATTACAAGGTACCACAAAAAAATTCACAAACATTCTAAACAAAATAAGAATGAATAAAATAATAATGACATAATAAACACAAAATCAACAACAATGAAGAAAATGAAAAGAAAGCCAGATGACAAAATGGACTCAGCACAGAACAATACATGGAACACAAGAAATCACCAACACAACAATAAAAAAATACAAAAAATAGTAGCAGGAAATTCATACCCATCAGTTATTACATGAATATACATAGATTAAATGTGCTAAGCAAGAGAAAGAGAGTTGATAAGAAATAAGAATAGATAAGAAAACATGACTCATTGATATAATGCCTGTGATAGTTGGAGGTGTGTGTCTACTTGGCTGGACCACAATTCTATGTATTTAAGCAATTGTGATGTGGGTTGTTCCAATGATGGTATCAGATGTACATGTTTTCAGCAGGCAATCCATTTAAAGAGAGTTTCCCTAGGGGTGTGGCCTGCTTCCAGTATATTTATGGACATACTGGGAAAAGAGACACTCTTCTGTGGATTGGGATTCTGTTGTGCTGCTTACAGCTGTCTGTTAGTGAGCAATCCACCATTTGGCCTGGAGATCTTGGATTCATCATTAATTGGAGTAAACAGCCAGTATACTGCCTGTGAAACTGGAGCTCCTTGGCCCCTGCAGCTGTGTGAGTTGGGAAAAGCCTCCAGCTTGACATTTGATCCAAGAACTTGGGACTTGCCAGCTTCTATAAGTGTGTGCCACTCCTCGGAAGGAAGGTTGGGCAATCCTACTTCCGTAGTGATACTGCCTCGGAAACCCAAGGAGGGGTCGCTATGAGTCGGGGCCGACTCGACGGCACATAACAACAACAACAACCTAAGTGTGTGAGCCATTTTCCTAAGATAAATTTCTCTTTCTCTCTCTATATAAGCTTTACTAGTTTTGTTTCTCTAGAGAACCCAGTCTAACACATTTGGTACCAGGAGTGGTTCTAGAGACAAAATCATAAGTATGGGCTTCCTAAATTGGTTCTCCAATTTGATTAATCATAAAGGCACTGATCACCCTGTGTCCCTTAGTAAAGAGGGCCCTGCTAATCTGTGGTGTGAGGTCACAACATTAATATGCAAAATAGCACCACCAAGTAATTTTGAAAAGTGAGGCTCTGGGTGATTACCTATTTGATACTTTCCTGCAATATTGTCAGGAGTATAAGGAAGCTGGTTGGTTGGTCCTACTTCCACTAGACAAAGTGATGAAAGAGCAAGATGACCTGAGAGCTGCTGAGTTACGGTTTAAGTGCTACATAAAAGACCTCAATGTTTCCAGTTGTACTCTGAAAGAAAGCCTCCTTTCTTCTAGTGACAGAGCTGATATTGCCAAAAATAAAACCCAGAGTCTTATCATAAGGGTGGCTGAATTACAACACCAATTAAATTACCAACCAAGAATGGTGTCTGAAGTTAAAGTGGAGGCATTGATTTGGAAAAAATGGGATCCTGAAACGTGGAATGGAGTCATAAGAGCACATAGTCAGGAAGATCAGGATATGGAGCCTGTAAATCCTGTTGAATCCCTCCCATGTGAAGGGATTACTATAAAACCATTATCCTCTCCACTTTAGTTTGATGGGAATAACCCAGCTGTTCCTGTTGAGTCATTGCCTGAGGCAGAGGCCATAGAAGACATTCCTAAATGTTCTCAGGAACTGCCTCAACCGCCCATTGTTGCTGCTAGATCTATAATTAAAATTAAGTCCAAGAGAGCCCCAAAAGGTAAAATACAAAGTGTGACTGAGCAGGTGGTACACTACACCTGAAAAAAACCTACTTGATTTTGCTAACATGTACAGACAGAAACCTGGGGAATATGTATGGGAATGGCTACTGAGGATGTGGGATAATGGTGCAAGGAATATAACATTGGATCAGTCTGAGTTTATTGATTTAGACCCAGTAAGTACAGATTCTTCTCATTGTTTCAGCTCAGGAAATTAGGAAAGGATCTAATAATTTATTTGGTTGGCTTACAATATCATGGATTATGTGATGGCCTATTTTAAGTCAAGTTGAAGTACCAGACCTGCCTTGGTATAATGTAGAAGGAAGTATCCAGAGGCTTAGGAAAATTGGCCTGTTAGAATGGATTGATCAGATTAGACCCCTAGAGCCAGAAATAGAGAGTCCAGAAGACATGCCTTTCACCAGTTTGGTGAATAGTAAATTTGCGAAGGGAGTTCCAGCATCCTTGAAGACTGCTGTGATTGCTATTTTATGTAAGCTGGATTTGACAGTGGGAACTGCCCCAATTGAACTAAGACACTTAACTACAATCAGGCTGAATGGACCCTGTGGTACTAGGGGCTAAGTGGCAGCAGTTAATCAACGAAGGCAAGGTGGGTGTGGTTACCATAAGGGACAATAGAGTTGGAACAGCAATCAGAATTGTCTGACTCATGTGGAATTATGGCACTGGCTACTTGTGCATGATGATCTCAGTAGTGAACTACATGGCAAACTTACTAAGTATTTATTTGATCTGTATAGACAGAAGAATTCTACATCATGTGAACAGTAGCCTAGATTGAATTGCCAGAATACAGAGTCATGGCCTTTCAATCAATTCCCAGACTTGAGTCAGTTTCCAGACCCACAACCCCTTAAATGAAGGGGAGGACAGGTCCCCTTGAGGAAGAACACCACTAAATTGTCAAAAATTTATTACATCAATCTTTTTCCTAGCCTTCCCCAAAGGGATCTGAGGCCTTTTACCAGAGTGATCGTTCATTAGAGAAAAGGAAATAATCAGACTTTTCAGGGATTACTGGACACTGGCTCTGAACTGACACTAATTCCAGGAGACCCAAAGCATCATTGTGGCCCTACACTCAGAGTGGGGGTATATGGAGGTCAAGTTATTGATGGAGTCTTAGCTAAGGTGCATCTCACAGTGGGTCCCTGAACCCATCCTGTAGTGATTTCCCCAGTTCCAGAAGGCATAATTGGAATAAATACACTGAGCAACAGGCAGAATTCTCACACTGGGTCGCTGACATGTAGATTAAGGGCTATTATGGTAGGAAAAGTCAAGCGGAAGCCATTGGAACTGCCTCTACCTACAAAAATAGTAAATCAAAAGCAATACCACATCCCTGGAGGGGTTGCAGAGATTACTGCCACCATCAAGGACTTGAAGGATGCAAGGGTGGTGATTCCCACCACATCCCCATTTAATTC